>NC_137499.1:32829490-33221990 GCF_041902795.1 Electrophorus electricus
AATGTGTAAGGACATTTATTTGAAAGAAACTCAAAGATAAGTGATGAAGTTAAAGTGTATGCTATGTATACTATATACTATGTACAGTTTTCTCAACACTGATTTGTGCGTGTGTGTGTGTGTGTGTAATTGGGTATGTATGTGCAGGGTTGGGAGGATTACTTTAAAGCTGTATTCACAGATTACTGAAAAGTATCGGTAATCCAAAGGATTACTATATTAATGTAACATAATATCTTACTTTTGAATTACTCTTTAATCCATTAACTGCCAAAGAGTTTCAGAACACTGGTAATCTACTGCCATGGGAAACATTAACCTTTTTTGTATCCTGATTATCTAACGTTACATGTCTTATATTTCTATAAAACCCTGTGTGTGTTTGTATGTGTGTGTGTGTGTGTGTGTGTGTATGTGTGTTCACTGCACAAGTCTTACTGGAGCAGAGCAGTCCTCGGGAGCGGATGCAGTTGAAGTCATCGCACTCGCAATACTTCCCCCATACCTTCCCAAAGTCACTGGCGTGGCAGCTGCACTGGCCACACACACAATCTCCCCGCCCACTGCACACAGGTGCCTGGGGGACGGGGCTGCAGTGGTTTGCCTCTGTGGGCTTGTACTCTCCCTCTGTACACTCGCAGTGTGGACCCACCCGCCCAGCTTCACACAAGCACATGCCGCAGTCCAGGGTTCCATTGCCTTGGCAGGTGGGGCTAGCAGGCTGGGCAGAGCCTTGGCAAGCGCAGTCACAGGCGAAGTCAACCGTCACCTGCAGCGTGTCTTTGAAGCCGAGGGGTTTGATGACAAATGTGCGTGTCTTGTCCTTGGGACAGGTGCGTAGCTTCACCTCCACACTAAATGACACCTGGGGGGCAGAGAGTAAAACATAGATAGAGAAGTAGGCAGAGAGAAGGAGAGAGAGAGATAGAGACAGACAGACAGACAGTCAGACAGACAGACAGACAGACAGAAAGGCAGAGAGAGAGAGAGAGAGAGAGAGAGAGAGAGAGAGAGACAGAGCGAGGGTGACAGAGACAAAGATGGAGAGATAGAGAGAGCAAAGTAAGACACCCCAGCAGTAATGCTAATGCAGTTTCTAGTAGTGCAGTTGGGTTCTATTGTTGGCACCATAGTTAATTTTGCAGCGAGACTGGGTGGAGGACTACTTCCATCCTGGCTGTCCATAGCTATGTGGTAAGCAGCAGCACACTGTTACATGTAGATAGAGGTCTGTTTAGCACTCTCCACCAAACGCCTGCAGCTGCTCTGTGTCACCGATGCTGTGTGCATCGGATACAGGCGTGTGCTAACCTGTGCCCTGCATGCAAGGGCAACTGCTGCAACTCACACTGGAGGAGTTTGTTGAAAATGATGAAGGAAAATTAGAACCTCACTGTCCATATCATTGGGTACATCTTAACTTTACAGCCAGCAACCCATTTACTGCCATGAACCATTTATCTACCACGTTCATCACTGCTCAGTTTCTGACCACAGGACCTGCTGGCTGGATTATATTTGGTGGCACACCATTTTTTAAAAATGTATTAACATTGACATAATCATTATATTGTAGCCGGTGCTGTGCTGGTGTCTATTAAGTATAACGGTTTTGTTGGAATTCTTACATATGACTATCTGGTCATTATTGGGTTGATAGTTTTGTCACCCACAAATATTGAGCCAATAGCAGAAGGTGAACAGTGATTAAGAGAATGACAAACACAAACTGTATTGACAGGGTAATGTCTTTAATTCTACACAACGAATGGCTGTGACTATTGTTTATCCAGTGAAAAGCAAGTACAGTTAATCTCCATGAATATTATTAGTGGTAATTATGACAGTTGTATTTGTGCTCCTACCTGGAGGTGGTGCAGTCATATAAATTTATAAGTTTCATAAGTTTAGTATGGTGCTCACTACACCACTTAAAGCCAGAGCTTCGTGTGCTTTTGAGTCGCCCTGCTTGTGTGCGTCACTCACTGTGTCTCCGATCTTGAGTCCCGAGCATGATCGGACCCCAGGGATGAGCTCTCCGTTGAGGCAGGTGGCATTGAACGACAAACTTAACTCTTCCGGAAGCCCCAGTACATCCAGCTCTGCCTTCGACCTTATATTCTAGAGGGGTCAAAGAGCATGATGTTGGTCACAGCATGCTGGCAAACAGCTTAACTGATGTTCATGCAGTAAATTGGAAATGGCAGGTTTACTGTTCCCCCAGTGAAAGAAGTGAAGTGGATGTAAACAAACAGCAGGTGGAAATGCTCCATTTTGGCTAAATGAGCTGAGGGTTCTTGGGTGTGGAGCTCACCGCATATGCTTCCAGAATGAGCTGGATGACATTACTGGAGTCGGATGACAGCTTACCCACAGTGGTGCCTGGAATAAGCTTACTGTAATTCTGAGAGAAAGGAAAACTGTGAGTTGGAGTGGAGGTCTACCACTGAACAGTGACAAGACAGCAGGCAGTGACAGCACTAATGCAAGTTTGTATGTGAGAGTAATTGTGTGAGTAAGTAAAAGATAGAGAATGTGATTGGAGAGGGATGGCTGTTTGTATACTCACAAGATACAGAGGCATTACATCGTTAGTTACAGCAAAGATGAGGTTGATGTTATTTTCAGACAACTTGTCAGTGAGCATTGCAATGGAGGGATAGTCCTGCAATGCAAACACACATAAATGCGATACACATATAATCCTCCAATAGCATATTTGCTAATTCAAATATCTAATGCAACTGACACAAAATAGCCAGTCTACATCCACCTTATACATCCAGACAGGCCTGTATACTTGCAAAATGCAAGGCAGCAAATGTTAAGGCAGACTGACCAGCACAGTGGTCTTGTCATAGGTGTTATCTTCGTCTACGTGGCACTGTCCATCATTGGGCTGGACGATGCCAGCGATTCGGCCATCCAGGGCGGTGTGTGTTGTGGCGTCCGTTGTGAACACCAGTAGGTGGGACGCGTCCCGCCTCCACCCAATCTTATCCTAAAGTGGGGCAGAATATACCAGTGCACTCTTCAGAGACGGGCAGTGTCTATACTCACACAGGTCTCAGGATGGAGGTGTATGGCTCAGGTGTTTCAACTGAGTACTTTCTTTTTGCTGCTCGTTCAAATTTCCAAAGTCACTGTTAGCATTATGATATTGTATCTGTTTAATTGCATGCTATATTTCTATATTGGCATGACCTTCACAGTGATTAATGAAAAAATAATAATGAAAAACACACTAAAGACTTTACTAATGTAACTCAAATACTTTGAATTATTTATCCAGTTTTTGTATATATGTGTGTGTGTGTGTTCGTGTGTGTGTGTGTGCAGTTGCACCCTCCCTGATGTGTCCTGGACACAGAGATGGCACAGGTGTGTGCAGGTGTTTGTCAGTGTATGTGTATATATTACATGGCAGACTGCAGCCTGTAAGACAGCATCAAGGCCTCCCTCTGGAGAGTCTTTGTTTCGGGAGACTTCTTGTTTCTTCACTTCTTCAGTAAATCGATCCACCTGGTCCGTCAGTGACAGCACGTTTTTATAGCCAAACTGTGCCTGGCAGACCTTGTTAATACTACAACACCCACAACAGACATGGTCAGAGGAAAAAGAGACATGAACATAATGATTAGACCAGTGCAGAAAGGTTTTAGCAGCAGCTTTTGTCAGCAAAGGTTTCTATTAAGTTTCAATATCTTCAGCCAAGACAAACTTTTTTGTTGATACCATCTCACCCATAGCAGGGGTTCTTCACAGCCTCAGGTGGATACATATACATGTAAGGTGAGATGGTTTTGTCCACAAATGCCCCAAACCCCATTTTCAGGTTGCTAGTGGTAAGACCCATAGCTTCAGCCAGGTCTTTTCCAAGGGAATGGAGTTTGAGCAGGTCGTCCTTCATGGAATAGGACAAGTCCATCAGGTAATAGAGATCAACTGGGTAATCAGCCACCTGCCTAATAGTGACTGTAAAGCGCTTTGAGTCATCTAAGAGGAGTAGAGGGAACAGAGAAAGAAAGAGAGAAAGAACGAGAGAGAGAGAGAGAGAGAGAGAGAGAGAGACAGGGAGAGAGAAAATTAAATGTAAAGTCCAGTCTGTAGAACAATAACAATAGAAACAACAAAAAAGAATAACAGAATGACAGCGCATGTTCAGAGAGAGAGCATAAGCACCTGGCCGGAGGGTAAGGTGGATTTTCTGGGGATGAATCTGTGTGATGTCACTGGTCGAGCCCCCTGCTTTGTTACTAAGTGGACGTTCCTCCTCTACTGTCATGCTACTGAAGGGAGACTCGATAAATTCTGCCTGACACCCAGACTGCAGAAGTATTTGCTTAAGATTACAGCGGGAAATGCTGGAGCCGCCCTGGCCGATGTCCTAATACACACACACACGCACGCACGTGCATGCACGCGTGCACACACACACACACACACACACACACACACACACACACACACACACACACACACATTCAGATAAGTTGAGCATTCTCAGCTGATCACTACAGAAGTATTATACATGGTATACATATTTCAATTATATATGAGATGATTTGAAATGAGAAACAATGTCTACTAATCCTGTTTTTTGGAATTGCTATTATCTTCAACACTACATTAAAAAGCTAATCAAATTTACTGTTTCCATTGCTGTCATGTATAGAAATTAATTACTTTCTGAGAGCACCAAGCACAAGTGGGGTTTATGGACAAACATTCTTTGCAGGTTCCCACACCTCTGGAGGTGCAAATATTTGAGCCTAGAAAGGAGTACACACACACACACACACACACACACACACACACACACACACACACACACACACACACACACACACACACTGTAGGTAAGCAACAAAGTCTCTCTGTCTGTCGTCAATCCCCTTCGTTCTTCCTCTATTTCGCTCTCATATTTCAGCGGCCAAACAGCCTGTTTTGAGGTACTCCACCATGTTAAGTCACGCACAGCAATCATTAAAACCAAACTTTGTATCTATTCATCATAACAGATAATTGCCAGTGGGTGGTTTGTACGCATTTATGCGTGTGTTCTCCTTAAAATCAGAGCGATATGCATGTTTACCAGTTAACATCACATTTAATTTACATCTAATTCTAAAGTAATATGAGTGTTTACTCCTCAGCATCAAATTTAGTTTCTATCTAATTCTAAACATTTCGTAAATCTATCTTTTGCACGCATAAGTGGAGCGGGCTAACTTTCGTCTTAATGTATAGTAGATACATTAATTACATTATACACGTAATGGTAAAGGGCGTGCATACAATATGAACCGTAGACTTGTAGCTTTTACTCCGCTACATTTTTATTTAAAAAAAGGAAACTTACCCGAAACTGCTAATATAATCTGAAGTGCCGCACACACTGGGATCCACAACTTCCCCATTTAAGAGTTTAGAGCTATTTCGCTGATGGCAGTTTACGAGTTACGAGTCCGTCTTCTCCCCCTCTCTGTGCGGAAATTCTGCGAGTGATCATCAGGGCACATCTTGCTTCTTTCTTTGGAGGTTGTTTTAATATAGCCTAAGCACTGCCCATGAATTCATGCGAAAGCACGAGCACTTACTCAGCATGTTCACACCATCATAAAATCATCATTATATAAGCTGCTAATGTAATTGTTTACGGTTTATTAAATATTTTTGAGCAGTAGTTTATATATATATATATATATATATATATATATATATATATATATATATATATATATATATATATATATATATATATATTTGTAGCGTGTTATACACGAATTCATAGCAAATACTGTATTTTCTTGCAATAACTGTTCAGAAAAAGTTGCATACCAATTTAGCATTGTATGACTGAATTCATTAGTAGGTAAACCGTAAAACCTATTCCCATATCCTTACAAATCTTATATATTTCTTGTGTACTGCTATGTGTATGCTTGGCCCGTTAAAGGTGTTACAGGACCATGTGGTTGCCACCTGGCGGTAATTTTTATAGGCGCGAATAAATGAGATATAGGTTAGTACATTTTTAGATACTGCTTGTTAAAAACTAGAATCAAATCAAACATACATCACATCAAACAAATAACATTGGTGGCACGGAATGAAAAGTGAAAACATTTTCAGATTTGATATTCTTTTATGGAGTGTAAAGAAAGGTGGATGTAAATATAGGCCTATACAGATATACTGCATGCAGAAAAGTGTCCAAGAAAGAAAGAAAGAAAAAAGTGTGTGCGTGTGTGAGTGTGTGTGTGGGGGGGGGGGGGGGGGCATGGGGGGAGTTTAATATGCATATCATATTTGACAAGAAATCAATCACTTGGCCATCTGCTACAGACCTGGCCTGTATGTACTTAAATCTGAAAATCTTAACACTTCCTCAGGATGGCAAGAGAGAAGGAAACAGTGATATCAAAATGACAGGGGAAGAGGGTATGATTGGATTAATGCCAGAAAAAACTGAACACCAGAAAATGAGTCTCTCTCTCTTTCTCTCTTCCTCCCCCCTCCTACCCCCCCCGCCCAACCCACCTACCCACCCACCCACACACACACACACACACACACACACATTTTCTCTGCCCCCCAATTCTCTGTTGCTTAGCTACTGCCATCAATGTGTGCTGGAATTATGTTGGAGAGGGTGAGGGGGCATTAAAAGGATCTAGGCTTACGATGACAGAAGTAATGAAGCCACTACATCTGGAGTACAGATGAAAGACACAATGAAGCCATCACATCAGGAGTACTAATGACAGAACTAACAGAGCCATCTCATCTGTACATGAATATGAGTATACTAATATTGATTCTACACAATAAACTTCCTGAGTCAATATTTCAACCTGTACAATCACGTTTTCTGCTGGATCTGCATTTTGAAATTCATATAATACTGGGCAACAAAATTTGAACTTTTGTTTCCCAAACTAAAATAACTGGATATTATAATACTTTTTATACTGAATTCAAAAATATATTTATATTGTTTTGTAAGTGACAGGGTAATTACATTTTACATGAATTATGTATTACTTATTTATAAATAATGTTGTAATTATATTAAAATATTTACAAGTTTACATCTAAATGTACTGGTGTATGATTTTTGCTTATATATGACCTCAAGAACATCCCTCTTCAAAGTCAAGCAGTAGTCTACCAACATAGAGGGGCTCCACTTTCCTTGGTACCCTTTTTCCGTACTATACATAATGATATGCAAATACACTGAAACAAAAAAGGCATTCAAATACACTGAAACAAAAAAAAATGCATAATAGGGACATATTTGGATTCTGTGTGCAAGAATACATAATAAACAGGGATTAACTCTTCTTTTTTACCTCATCAGGGTCTACGATAAAAAAAAATGCTTTGTGTGTTTTCTGTGACCCATACAAAAGTTCATCCTTCCTGACTGTGTTTTATTTTGTATTAAGTACTGTGGACATGAATGGGTGTGTGTGTGTTTGTAGTTCACAGGATGTAATGAGAATTCAGCAGGTCTTGCTCATGATTCTTCACATAGAGACAATCTGTTTTAATTAAAGCATCATCAGCAGTATGGTCTCTCTCCTTTCCTCTCTCTCTCTCGCTTTCTCTCTCTCTCTTTGCCAGCTGTCTGCCAGCTAGTAGGATGAGTCAGGGCCAGCCTGTATTGGATGGAGGATACACACTAGTTTTAGAAGAAGAAGGGAAAGGTTGAGGGAAAGAGAAAGATTAAAAAAAGAGGACCTGTTGAAGTCCTACCGTCAGTGGCGTCAGAGGTCTTCAGACATGCAACATCTGAAAACATTGCTGTAAAAATTATTTTAAAATTGACTCATAGTATCCCTTTTTAGGAATAATATACTGAAGGCCCTACAAAAACGAATAAGAACAAATTATGCTGTAACCCGCTTCACCTTGTCTTGCTGGATTCAGAGGCTGGAGAAGAGCTCTGATGTATCAACCTCAGCTGGAGAAACTACCTGATTTTCAACAGCTGCATTAAAAATGGACAAAACAATTTCTAAAGTGGAACTGCAATTAAACAATCACTATGCCTTTAATAAACACTACGTCTTGTTCTCAGGTAGTTCATTATTAACCAGTTTAGGGTAGGGCCAAAGGTAGTAAGAAATCTAAGGTTATAAAGGGTTGTGTTTATCAGAAAACCCTAGTTCTTATCAAAGTCCAACAATATTTGTGAAGCCCAATGCTCAGTATTTTTAATCCCACAACACACCCAGTTGCAGAATGAAGAGGCAGCACTACGCATAACTGCTCCTTCAGAGTGATGTGCTCAGCACAGCAATAGCATGCACATGTACAAGAGTTCACTGGTCAAGAAAGTCCACTGTGATTATTTTGTTAGCGTAAGCAGGTAAATCAATCTATTACTGGTCTCTAGAACCCAGGAAGCATCACAAAATCATGTCTAAGAATGATTAAATGGTTGCACTGCAGATAGTAATAGATGTTCTTTGTTCTTTTATTTCCTGTAAATCAGGAAGAAGCATTTTGTATTTTGAAATAAATGTGATTGAAAGTTTTATCTTTCCAACAATTGTTTACGAAGTGTGAAGGATCCAAGAATCCATTGTAAAATATTGTTTTTAGGATGGTAAGAGGAACTTTTTCTTTCATGCAACTTCAGACTTAAATTATACACATGCCCATTCTCATTAACCATAATCATCACTAGGCAAACATTTATTGAAATCAATTCCAAGTAACCAGTGGTTGAATTATAGATGATTCCCAGTAAGACTCCATCACTGTGGGATGCTGGGCAAATTGTTGCAATTGTGGTGTGACTATTAATGAGTGCATGTGCACTTACAAGAGATGAGTAGGGGATATCGCAACTGTGCAGGTGGTGCAAAAGTCACTTAATGTATCACTAGTTTGTGTCACTGTGTATGAGTCATCACAGGAGAGAACATGTGTGTAACACTGAAGGAGTGGGGGCTCTGCCTATCCGGTTGCTAAGGGACATTTTCACTTACATTGTGTTGCTAGGCTGCCAATTCCCCCAGCTAAGTGGAAACATCTCTCTACTCCTCAGTCCATCTCTCTTTCTCTCTCCTTCTCTCTCTCTCTCTCTCTCTCTCTCCCTCCAACCCTCTTTTATACCCTCCCTCCTATTTTCCCAACCAAAATAGCTTAACCAACCATCTGTCGCCGTGCAAACAGGTTGCTTGTTGCTAAGGAACAAGTAGAAAGCCCATTGCTACACATCTATATGTAGAATATCTGTATAGTATATTTATAGTATACGTAGTTACAAGTATACGCAGTGTGCATCAGGGGATCAAAATCTCACTGAAGACATCCAGCGCCAATAAAGTAAGCTGAAGGGCGATCGTTATAGTTGTTTTGTGGCTTTTTTTTGTAGAAAGCAGTGAAAGAGGGAAAAAAGACACCCAAGTGTGTCTGAAGGGACTAGCAAATTGTAAGTGCTTAAGAGTGTGTCTGAAGGGACTAGCAACCTGTAAGAGTGCAAAAGAATGAATCTGGAGCAGCTAGCAACCTGTTAGAGTGCAAAAGAATACAGAGTTGCAGTGCCATTCTAAACCCAAACTGTTAAAACATCTTTTATGCTTAGACCTGCAATAATCCTAGTTAATCCCTTTTAAACATGTTCAGTAATGAAAAGGCCATTAATGGGGCCCAGGAGAGGAGATATGCAGGCATGGAGAACACGCCTACTTATAATCAATTCATAGGGGGAAGGAATCAGGGAGTAATGTTAAATGAGGGTTTCAGTTCAACTTTGAGTTGATCAATTAACTAGAGCCATTGAATTATCTGTGTCAATAGCTCATACACACACTTAGGTTTTCATGTAATGTTTTTTATGTTTTTGTTTTTGTGCACATGTGTGCAAACAGATAATTACACTGAGGTCTCCATGACTGAAAACTACTGGATGCAAAAATATTTCATGGAAGGACTTCCTTACATGAACCATTATTCATATTTTATACATTAATTTATCTATTAGAAGTATCTACTAATCACTGTTAACAAAACTTAGTAAAAAACTTGGTAGTATTGTGAAACAAATCATTTGCATTTACAAAACACTATAGCCTGGTTCCTTATATTTGAACTGCTGAAATCATATTGCCCTGATTCAGGTCTCATTCCCAGTCCCTGAATCAGGACTCATTCCCAGTCTGTGGATCAGGACTCATTCCCAGTTTGTGAATCAGATCTCATTTCCAATGCTTTTATCAGTACTCATTGTCAATGCTTGTGGATCTCTGTTCTGTACTGTTTGGGGTTGTCTCCACTCTATGACACCTGATTTAACTCCTGAAGCCCTTATTATAAGCTCAATAAAGTCTGTTAAAAAGGTGAAAACATTAGACTGCAGAGTCCTGTGGTACACTAGCACCTGGTTTTAGAGCCACTGCTATATATACCCACCAGTCCATTAGAAACACTTAGCTTCTATCTATACTCACTGTCCACTTTATTATGTAGCCTGTCTTACATTTTATAAGTGTATGCAACAGTCTGTAGCACATTAGCTGACAGGCATCTGATATTGATCACATCTGCACTGTTCAGCACTTGTTAGGCTTTGAGCACAGAAGCACTGCTGAGCAGAAACATTTGGGTGGCAGATCATTCTCAAAACAGCATTAACACTGCTGTGGGAGTGGCACTGCTATAAGTGTTAAACTCATATAAGTTTATTGGTCACAACAGATTTGATGTGGTTTTTTTTCAGGTATGTCAGTATCGTTGTCACTGCAGGGTTGAAAGTGATCTGTGGCTAACATAAATTGTGCATGGCTGTAGGTTGTACACCTACAAGGTGTTTCTCATGGTTCCACATGGCTGAGTGTAGCAGAGAAGCAGCAGGATGAAGGGCAGACTGCCATAGTGTTACTGATACAGAAGATGATAGTTGTTGCTCACTTCTTTTAATTCTGGAATGCAGTTTTAACTCCAGGAGAGCTGAGCTTTAGCATTCTAGTTTGTTTACTATTTAGTATTATTACATTAGCTCAAGGGAACTAATCTTAAATGATTAGTGTCCAATGAATGTTTGAACTATGACAACTTCTGCTTGCTGAATTAAGCATGTATTAAGTATGCCTATTTGATGTGCTTCATGATAAATTTGTGTTTAAAAAAGTAAGCCTAACACCAAGATATAAAACTGTAGAATCTCTGTATAAATTACTATAAACTACATGATAAAAAAAAAAATTGTAACAGCCCAGCAATTGTAGGTTTACAATCACAAGAATATGAACAATATAAAAATGACTAATGTTGCTTATTTTCTATAACTATATGAAAATAAGGGGCAGACGTGGTTGGTCAGGCAGTTGCCAACTGTGGGCAGTTAACCTGAAGCCCATTAAGTTTATTGGCATGGGAAGATGTGTATGGACTTCAAGAAAATGATCAGGGCTTTAGGGCATTAGCTCCAGGCAACAAAGAGATGACTCACTGGTGCCCATTTTAAGAGAGCAAAGTAAAAAAAGCAAACAAACATCCATGCACTAACATTTCTGCTGTAAAAACATAGCAATGGTTGCAAATCTTTGTCTCTTTTCCATATTCATAATGAGGAAAGATGTGCATATTTGCATACTAGGATCCATTGGCGATACTAGCTTTGGCTTGTTAGATTATAGATCTATTGATCACATGCCTTAAATCAGTGGATTGCAGTCCACTTCCCAAGAAAGGTCACTGAATCAGGTCATGGATCGAGCCTCCAAGCATTTTGGACAGGGAAGCAGTTCTTTTTTCCATGGCTCAGAAGCTGGAAGAAAACCCTAATGTAGAGTGGACAGAGGTACTTGTGAGCCAGGTCAGGAAACATTTGTCCTCATTTTGCAGAAAAGACTGCATGAAAATTGCCTTTATATTGAATAGTTTTAATCGTACACATTTACTTTGAAAATGCCACATAGCGATGCTAAGTACTTGGGCTTGGGCTAGAGTATTACTCACACATGAGAGAACAGTCCAAACAGTATAAAACCAGTTGAACAGTAGGCAAACATACCAGGTGAAAGCCAAGAAACAAATCAAGTCAAGTCCCAGAGAGACAGGAGCTGGCTGTGGTTGGTGGAACTGGTTGGAGTGACAGGCAGGCTGATAGCAGGTGGCTGATGGGAGATGGGGTCAGGGGCATAGAGTGGAACATAATGAGTTCACTAACGATGATGCAGCTTTAACAAATACACACCCCTTTACCTTGTTTTAAAATACACTTTCAATCTCAAATGCGCAAAATGCTATGCACATTCAGCCACAAATTCCATCACTTTTGCACCCCTCTCTGTTTAATTGACTGCAGTTTACAAACTGCTGGAAGTCTGTTGTGCAGTGAGATTTTAGTTGCTTTGTTTGTTTTTCTTCTTCCCGAAGTTGTGTTTAAATCAGAGTAAATAATATTAGATTAAAGTCCGCTAGCAGACATAAAAATAGTTTCACTAGACTTAGACCCAATTTCTCAGACTGAAATTCCTGAAAAAGGGAGAAGTTACAGTGTAGTCCACCACTGGTTTTAAGAAATCTGGATGCTAAACAACATCCTTTGAATGCTTTGTTTAGTATAAATGTCTGATAGGTTTTATTGTTGTTATTAAACAAATATAGCCATGGTACTCTCCAGGTGGGGAATGGACTGGAGACACCACACTACACACGCATCTTAGCTTCTTGACTGAGCGGATCACCTCAGGTAGAGCAGGACTCAATCAAAATTAAAGGGACATGCATGTACGCACGAGTCCACCATCCTCCACATGAAATACAAATGACTAATGACTGGCTAAATCCACGGGTGCCCTGGTGGAAATAGGCTGTTCGGTATAATAGTGAACTAAGATGGTGTTTGCACGCACCAAAGACAGCAGCCCTAGTTTCATTTACATTTGAAAGTGAATTAAAATGGCACATTTTAAAACGAAGTTAGCGGACAAGGGAAATGGTATCATGAGAAAAGTTTACACTTGTCTGGTCAGCATTACCTTTTCTCGTTTCTTAATTTATCACAGCGGGTTTTTTTTTTTTTTTGCTTTGTTTTTTTTTTTGGCTTTGTCAGAGTGCAAAAATATGCCTTCGTTCTCACTCCTTTGTTATTCTACGTTTATGAATAACTACGTGTAAAAATCATTATGTCAAGGGGGTTAAGCTTCAAACATATTGTGATAAGTAATCTTGGAGCATATCCTGACAGGGCTAAAGACTGAGTAGTTTTCATTTAATAACAGGTGTTATAGGAAGGAAAAAGCTGACATCTATATCAGATAAAATCGGCTGTAACGAACTTGGACTACTAAAATATTTTATTAGAATTTTGGGGTTAAGAAAGCTTTGCAACCCTTGTAAGGCTGTAATGTGAATGTTCTATACTGAATCATAAAACAAAATTAAGATATTTGACGATTCTAAAAGTCCCGTCAAACACCGATGAAAGTTAAAAATTAATCATAGCGTGCTCTTCACGCCCCACTGACTGATTAAGGCTATCCTGCCCTCCTCTGAGCGCTCTCTTTCACGCACACGCATACACGAGAGGAAAGAGGGGAGAGAGAGACAGTGAGGGCGAGAGAGAGAGAGGCAATGAGACTATGAGAATTGCACCAATTCATCCTACGAATACACGGAACGGAGCTTTCGGCGGAGTTACTTTTCCAGCGCTTTAAGTCTTTAAGTGGTAATTTCATCCACTACAGTCAGAAATACTACACCAAAAGACTGCAGGACTTTACATATATGACATTAATAAAGTTAAGGAGATCAACTGATCACAGTTCATTTTTTGAGGGTTCTTTTTTGCTTTTTCCTTATCACATGACGCAACAAGCGGCCGCAGAAACAAAATTCTTCGTGAGTGTATGACCAAGAGACGCTCCAGCTCTTCCGCTTTATCTGCTCTTCACGATCACCATGAACGTAACAATTTTTAACCACAGCATCTTTACGCATGGGGGTCTGCTCAACCGCAGCCATCAGCTAGCAGGGACACTGGTTGATTGCTGCACAGGTAACGGGAGCGAGGTAACGAACGACGGCGGCAGCTCTCTTGTACTAGAGCAGGACGAGCGCAAGATGTTTGTGACGCGCGTGGTGCAGATCGCAGTGCTGTGCGTACTTTCGCTCACGGTGATGTTCGGGATTTTTTTCCTTGGGTGCAACCTCATGATCAAGTCAGAAAGCATGATAAACTTTCTCGTCAAAGACCGAAGACCGTCCAAAGATGTTGAGGCAGTAATGATCGGACTCAGTTAGCCGCGCGCTTGGATGCACTCCATCCAAGCAAACGGTCACCGCCAGTTGGTTTTATATTGTGCAACGCGAAGATATGCAGCGTGATTTTCTTGTGTATTTACCGAGGAAAGCTAACAAACGCTGAATCAGAACGTCTTCATAGTGACTGTCACAGAGACGGAATTGCACGCTAAAGATATGAGAATGTATTGATGTTTATGAATGTTTACGTAGGTCTTTGCACTTAAGACATTTTTGCGTATATATGGTCTTAAATATTTGTAGCCTACCAGTTAGTTGCCTCGGGGTACTTGGCTTTTACAGTGAAAATGTTTACATGTTTTACCTCAAAGGCACAAAGAGAATGTACTTAAAACTTTTCTTGTTCGCATAAAACCAGGAAAATGCATGTAATCTTATGTAGTAAATGTAGCCCATACATCTGAAGAGGTAGTGATTGTTTCTTCTAAGGGTGTAAAAAACGTTTTTTTTTGTGTGCCTGAAAACACGAGATGAGAAAGGGCGCTCATCCGCTAGGGACACCTGCACGTTTTCTTCTTAGTCCTTAGCCGTTTTTTAACTTTAGATGCCTACCCCCTGCATGCGCGATCGTTAACGTGTCAGGTGGTCTTCTGTCCTGCACTTTATGATGAAAGCTCCGTGCTGCATGAAGTATTTTGTAAACACTGATTAAACTTGAAGCAGTACAGCATGCCCAGTAAAGATATCATTTCAGTTTTGCTCATGCAATTTCAGTTTTTAAAAATTAATTATTTAATTAATTTATTGTTTATTTGTTGCGTATTTTGCTGCAGAGTAGAGCTGAATAAAACGGCAGGCTATTCGTTAGCAGCAGTACTGTCTGTTGGGCTAATAGTGTAGACTTATATTTATATTAGGTTTCTGCTGCCAGTTATGAAAATCAAAAATTCCATCCTCCATAAATATACACATTAATGCATTAATGAAGTATTGTATATCAAACACTGAAATAAGATTTTTGTGATTTGTGAGGTGGTTTGCTTTCTGAACATGATCAAAGCTTGAATGAAGTGAGAAGATAATAAACGTCATCCAGTTTTCTTGTTTGTGTTCATTTCTTGGTCAGTTAAATCTTTTCAACAGTTCTACTCCTGTTGACAGAAACTCTGAAAAGATGTGAAAGAATACAAAAAAGATAGACTTGCATTTTTTGTAGAAGGCACAACAGCGCTAAGCTTAGCAGAACCAACCAACCTGTCTGTTGTTTTACAAAACTGACTCCACACACTCGCACACAGAAACAGACACAGACGCACACACAGACGCACACACACACACACACACACACACACACACACACACACACACACACACACACACACACACACGAAACAAACAAGTGGTTTGTTTCATTGACAGCTTGCTGTTAGGCTGCAGATCAATAATTTGATGTGCACTAATTAAATTACAACAATCGCAAGTTTCTAAAATAAGCCAACTAACTTGTACTTCATGTGACTGTCAGCATTCATAAACAACACTGAATAATAAACAACAAACCTACAGTTGGTCTTACTCCACACAAGAATGCGACAGGTGTGGGATTATTTTAGGCTGCTGCCACACTGGTTTTACTGTCATTTAGCAAATCTTTATGCTGAAAAATTTACGTGGAAACTTTGTACCAGTACTGTTCTCAGTGAGCTTGAAAAGTGTCATCAGATTTCATCACTCATCATTCTGAGGATTTCATCTTTAACTGTTAAAAGGAGTTAGCCCTCAGCATGTGAGCTCACCTCTAAACTGTCCACTGAGTATTTGGATATCTGGTGTAATGCACACTGTGGACAATGGGCTGGTGCAACTTGATTAACATTGAGGAACATTGATATATATATATATATATATATATATATATATATATATATATATATATATATATATATATATATATATATATATATATATATATAGGTATATACACTAGTCCAAACCAATAAGGTCCTGCTTTGCCAATTTCTTGTTTTAACTGTTATTTTTTCTTTTCAACATGCTATTTTAAAAAAACTTAGTATTTACACTTAATCTTTAAGTCTGATGAACCCTTTTTCCTTTCTCCTTAACAGATTCATGATCTTGTTAAATGGGCCACACGCTTCCTATCTGTACCAGTTCCTGTCCAGGTCTTCTAGAGCTGTGCTATCTTTTCCCCTGATTCGTCTAATGCCTGCATCTGCTACTAGTTTGGCTCTGCATATGGTCTACTCCTACTTACATGTTCCTGAGTTTTCTAACTCCTGGTGTCCTAGTGTATCTTGGTGTTTCTGGTTCTGACCCTTGGTTCTGTTTGAGGATATGGATATGCTGAACTTGCCAACTTTTTCTGACCTCTGCTGTGGAGAATGACTATGATTGGGAAAGCCTAAATAAAAACACCTTTCACTTACATCTGACTGCCTCTCATTCCCAAGTGTTTGAAAATAATGGTGCTTATGAAAAATGTGAAAAAGACTTTAAAACAATTACTTTCACAGCTATCAGTTTTGCCTTATAGCATTCTTGACAATTGACAGGCACCTACAAGAAAACTATAAACAAGACTTACACAAATATGTTGTACACCTGCCACACAAAATTTCTGTTCTGATATATTTCAATGTTAAATGCCATTAGAAGTTTTAAAGACTTACTAGGAACTTCTGTCTTTTCTTTTTAGTTTGCAAGTTTTGTCTTGCTGTGCAGCATGTGCCAGGGTCCACAGACTGCAGGATGTATGTACTGAGTGAGTTTTTAGGGCTACCCCATGAGACCTATTCAAACAGGCAGTGGTGTCAACCAGAAGCAGGCACTCAGGGATGTCCATGATCAACCACACTATGACAGGCAAAGGCTCCAGACAGGACTGAAGTAAAAACTGTAGCATACCTATAGAGGCAAGAATCATGGCTCAGAAATGCCCGAACAGTAGACAGGACTTTACAAAGGCAGAGTAGCATTGTACATTGTACATTGTGTATATATACATATTATACATATATTGTACATACATTGTTATATATATATTTATGTATATATATATATATATATATATATATGCACTCCTGCTTTTTTCCTCAGTTTGGACAGAGCACTCTCAAACCATTTCACTGCAAGTTATACCATGTATGACTATGTAGGTGAGAAATAAATCAAACTTGTAAGTTTGTAAACTTGCATATGGGGATGTATATGTACCTTTTGTAATGCACTCCAGATGAGGAATCAGGTGGAGCATGCCTGGAGGAACCAGAGGAACTACTAGCAAAGCCTGAGTGGCAAAGCATGGAGCCTCCCATCAAGTAGCGATGTTAGGGTCTAGCTTCATAGCTCTATATAATATACATAGATGTCATGATCAATGTAGCCAAGTCTGCCCTGGAGGGCTGGAGTCCAGCCTAAACAAACTCATCGGTTAATTACCAGTTTTGGTAAGTGTGTTAGAGCAGTGAAATCACCAAAGTGAACTGAACTCTGGATGTCTAGGACTGGAGTTAAGCTTACCTGATATATAGAATACCAAGTAATACTGTCATCTCAGTTACTGCACAATAACCACTACGTGTTGCAACAATACTAAAACTTTTTGGCTTGCTTATTTGTAGTCAAGAGTGTTCAAAAAACCCTTCTTGTGCGAAAGTGGCAGACACACACTGCTGACAGATTCTGAGCTTGCCAAGTTGCTGAACCATTTTGAAGGGGAATTATAACAAAATTCACAATAAATGTGTAGAAAATGTGTAGAATGCTCAAGCAACAGTTAAGTGAGGTCATATTCAAAGTGGCATAGTAAACATAGAATTATCATATTCTTTCCCATGGGTTCTGATGCCTTGCTGTTGACATGGTGACCGGTGGCCTGACACCTGTTTCGTGAGGTATTAATAGGGTTTCTGTTTGGTCACCTCACCATTAATCAATATGGCAGCACATTCCTTGAGGCTCATCTTGCTCCTTCTCATCCTCCTTTATTCCCCTGTGAGAAGAGGAGCAGAACAGCAATCAGATGCGTGTGGCGGCCGTACGGTTAGAGGGGCAGCCCAAGCAGCAAGGCAGCGTGGGCTATATTTAGTTCAGCTCCATTTCAGCAGCTAATCGAGACAGGAGTCTGCTGAAGTGCTGGTGTGAAGGAGAGAGGAGCAGCGAGGGGGCTCAAAGCACCTGTTGGAGCTTAAGCAGTCTGTCTTATCTGCACTGTCATGCAGGTGAGAGAGGGGTAGTGGGCATCTGAGTCCAAACAGAATGGCTCATACATGGATCCAGGCATCACAGCTAAAATGTATGGAAAAAATGCATCGGTTTTACAATTTAGAGAGTGAAAGATTTTAAGAACCCAGGACTGATGAGAAGTAATTGGTTTACAAAGAACAAAGCTCAATTTTTCAACAGGAGCCTCCTTAAAAAAGGAAGGAGCATTCAGACACTCTCACACACACACACACACACACACACACACACACACAGGCACACACACACACACACACACACACACACACACACAGTGTCTCATCAAACGGATGTCAGGAGTACCCTTTTACAGCAGCAATATAATAAGATCAAAGCAACATCATGGAGGTAGTCTCTCTTTCGCACTCTTTCTCTCTCTACCCAAAATCATTGGTGCAGGAGTCATTATATTAAGGCTGTTGGCTCTATTTTTTGTTTGGTTGTTCATTTGGTATGATGCCTCAGTATATCTGATTTTATTTTGTCAAATGCATAATTTGCAGACTTAAAATCCCAACTCATGCACTTGTATTTAGTTAAGTAGTATCAACATGCAAAATAGTTTTATTTATTTATATATCATCGTGATGCAACACTACAGCACTACAACATGCAATACAACATTCTGCATATGGCAGAGAGGGACAAATACAGAAATATGTAATATGAAAACAAAGCAAGGTGTATGTATTAAATTACTTCACAATGTATTAACTGTTAGTTAATATGTAGATTAGATATTGTTTTCAAAAGACATTAGAAATGTCATGATTGTCCTACTTCTTTGTGAGTGGTCACAATTTTTCCCAAACTTTTTCCTTGGTTGGGGGGGTACCCCCTGTCAGCTGGACTTGGCCCTGGATCCCTCCCAGGACAGAAATGCTTGCTAAATCACTCCTGCACCCTTGCCTAAAATATATGTAAGTCCACTAAGTGATGTTTAAGGGTTACATTGTATTGCATTGTTCCTTTCTGGGAGATTTTCTTCGGAAGAAATGCCTGCAGCCCGCTGTCAGGGAGAAGAACTGGAGCGGGAGGGAGACAATGCTTTTCGAGAGGTAGCAGTGTCGGGACCGATAGGATACAGGGAGAGAGAAGGAGGAAGGCAGAAATGTCACCCAGGGAGGGGTGGAGGTACAATCCCATCACTCCGTTCTTTGCGGAGGCAGTGACAGTGGACAGGCAGGCCTGTGGAGCAGAGCGCCAATCTGAGATGTGTCTCACACACCTGTCTCAACCTCCGCATAGACAGGTCTCACAGCATTCTCTCTATGCCTGTCCTGTACTGTATCTATAGTGGGCAGAGCAGCTGAAAGGAAACAGGGGGATAGAGGGAGGGAGGGGAAGAGGGAGAAAGACTGGAAAAGAGGAAGAGGAGGTGAAGTGCATTATACTAATCTCATGAAATATTGAGCACTAAGTGCAATGTATTTGTGTGGTTCTTCTCTGTTTCAGCTACACATGGACATGATTCTCTCTGTACTAACAAATATACAGACACACATAACAATATATTTTGGATTTGATCATACAAATTTGGTCATATAGTTGTCATATATTCATTATAAGCCAAACCTAACCCTACGTCAGTAACCACAAAAAAACGTTGTTGGTCTTCAAGTATTTTAAAATGAAATATATAGCTTAGGTAAAAAGCATTTAAAGTCATGACATTTTTGAGAAAAGATTAAAAGGTAAAGAGCACACAAGAGAGAATGTGATATTTATTTATACCTTTAAGGCAGCTACAAGTTTAGACTGTGAAGGTAGGCCATCAGGAGCAGCAGGCAGGGATGAGAGGAGCTCCGCCGAGTGAGAGCCCAGAAAACACACCCTGAATGAGCTTTCCTGTCAGATGGTTTCTTTGACCTCTGCTTCCTTGCCCTCCTCCTATCCCCTTTCCATTTCTCACAGCTGTTCTCCCAGCCCTGCACCCCCCTCTTCTTAGCCCCTTTCCATTTCTCACAGCTGTTCTCACTGTCCTGCATCCTCCCTCCTCCACCATCTTTTTTCTCTTCCCAGCCCATGCACATGGCGTTCCCTCATGGCCCGGCAAGGGTGCACTCTGTATCAATCCGTGACCTCGCACAGCCTGCTGGTCCCCAGTCCATCAGCTTCCAGTCAATGTCCTGTCCTGTTGCCCCAGTGACCTGGGGTCCCCTCACTTTAGCCCCTATGCCCTGCGGTGCTGTTGGAGTTAACACGTATAGACTGTGTGGTGGAGAGTACACGGCAATGATGCCACTTGGAGGAAGAGGAAGATCCGGCATGCACATGAAGAGAGTGTCTACAAACTGCACAAGCTGCAGCACACTCCAGACTGAGCCAGTTAAAGACCCCACCAATGACATTACACATCACACACATGGGGATTTGACTGAGAAGAATAATGCTGGTGATAATGATGTTGATGCATCTGTTTGATTCTTTCTATAATTGTTATACAATGAATATCTGACCCTTTCACTAGTAATGTGTGGTTGTGTTCGCAAATGCCATTCTTTATTTCAATGTTGCAAAGTATGTAAACGGTATGTGTATGTATATGGGTGTAAGCTGATGAGACATTTGTGTGTCTGAATTTAACTATGTGTATGCATGCACACGCACACACAAACACACACATGCTCACACACACACACACGGTGTCACCACCACCTAAGTCTTGCAGTAGCAGGTTAGTGTTGCCATGGGAACCAAAAGAGATAATGGCCATATAGTTGAGCACATGCCGCAGGGTGTGTGTATTAGTGTGTTGTGTCTGTGTGTGTGTGTGTGTGTGTGTGTGTGTGTGTGCGTGTGCGTGTGTGTAAGTGGGACAGAAAGAGACAGAGGGGCTGTCTGTGTCAAAAAGTCACAACTATACACTCAGTGATGACTAGCCACATCATCCAATTATCTCTATCTCTGGGGGCAAAAATATTTCAACTCTGATATGAATTAAGTGTTTATTATCTAAGAGAGTCCATGTAGCCGTGGTATGAGGTCCTTCATCTTACTCCTGTAAGCCTGTGTGTCAGGCACAAGGCTCATGAGGGTTGAGTGAGAGCACTTATATAGAGGAATTCACTTTCCACTAAAGTGCCGATGAAACCCTAATTCCAAACCCCATCCAGAGCTTTTAGTCTTGGACATGTTGTCTCCTCACTGAAGTGGCAGGACCCAGCCTGAAGAGCCCAACTCCTGTCTACCAGTCCCTCAGTTCTGATAAGTCTTGTGGCAGAAGTACAGGGGCAGAGTGCTAATAGACAGTGAAGTCACCATTATATCCATAACAAACAAATCAAGTAACACAAAGTTACTGTACCTGTAAAACTTTATGAGCATTCTCTTCTATGATTATTCCATTTTAATCTTAATTATATTAACATTGAACTTTCTTTCACTTTTGTGCTGGAAGCTTAAACAAGTCTAACATTTAAGCTTTGAGGTCTTCTTTGTAGTCTGTCACAGTTCTACAGGAACACATTTACCCAAAACAACTTACAATTATGACTGAGCACAACTTGAACAATTAAGAGTTACAGGTCTTGCTCAGGGGCCCACCCATGACAACTTGGTAGTGGGCAGGCTTGAACCAGCAAACTTCCAATTATAAACCAAGTACTTTAACCAATGAGCTACCACTGCCAACCCACATACAGGCAGCATCCCTGGGTGGGCTCGAAGCACCATCCTTTCAGTTAACAGCCAAACATGCTAACCAATTACGCAACAGAGATAAGACACAGCAAACAAACATGTTTTTAATACATTGGTCCCAAGTACATCAACAAGTTAGACAAAAACAAATTAAAAAAGAGACAATATTTTGCCAAGAGAATAGTGAGGTAGATTCAATACATACAATGTTGCCACTGCCAGACATATTACTAGGATAATACTGATACAATCCTAATAACAGTATTGATGTGTGCCATGCAGTGACATTATTAAAGCCTTTGTAAAGTTCTATATGTAAGCAGTTGTAAGAAGCTTATATCCCGTTGGTTGTTTTCTTAACCTATAAAAGCACATCTGTAGATTCCAGAGCCTAACAGCTGCCATAAAGTCATCCTTTGTGCAAGTCTATATAGAAGTGTACCTGAATTAGCTCTCTTCTCATAACCAGCAAGACTGCATCCTTGCCTTTACACTGAATTAAACTGTTTATTAATGTAAAATGTATAACAGGAAGGAAACTGATCTTGTGGCTTATAACTGATAGTAGCTGCAATCAGACTTCAGACTTTTGACAAACGGCAACCGTTTGGGCCTGGCCTGATTCGATTAGGATAGACTAGATTAATTTTATTGTCTGCTGCAGTAGAAATTTGTGTTTGGCGTCTGTGTTGTATCACAAACAAAACATAATACAGTCATAATAAGAAACATACCAAATACATAACTTGGCATTTGAGAATTGCCGGCAAATAAAACTGTAAGAATATAGAGTCACGGTGTTGCACGTCTAAATAGCTGTTCAAAGAGTAAGTGCTTTGTTGGACAAAAGATTTCTAAGGAGAAAAACACTACTCTGCAATCTGATGTGGCGAATAATACTTTAATACAATGAAAGCAGAGGGCTTTGTTTTTTGGTCTACATTCAATGGTTTACAGTAGGAAGCTGGGCCAGCTTGCAGTTTTGTTGCCCAAATGCTTCTTTATTCTGTGTGGGTTTTTTTTAACAACTCCCAGACAGAGGGATGAGACAATAACAGCTGAAGAAATTCTGTATGTGTCTCTAGTGTGTGTGTGTGTGTGTGTGTGTGTGTGTGTGTGTGTGTGTGAGAGGGAAATTATGAGGTGGATTCTTGGCAACAGAAAATAGCGATTATAACTAAATATTTGCCCAACAAAACAAGAATCTATCCATTTAGCCTAAAAATAACACCATCCAACATACCTAAATTGTATGATCAAATGAAACTTATCCTTGAGTATTGGTACTTCTACAATGTCCCACTACTCCATATGGTACATAGAAAATACAAACTTTCTCTTTGACCTGATCTTACTCTGGAATATTTATGCTGTTGTGAAGAATGAACAACTTTTTGTAATGAATGAAGTTTTAAAACAATATCCTGTTGAATATCATATTGATTTCTTACAAAAGGCCTGTAAGAGCCTCCTCCATGGGCATTTCAATAATTGCAGCCTATCTAACAGTCAATGTTCATTAAATACAACAGTCAACACCCTCAGTCAGAAAACATTGTCTAAATGTGTTTCCTTTGGTTTTCTTGAAGATCACAGAAGCAAATGCACCCTTGTTGAGTTACTTCGCTAAATCCATCTCGCTCTGGTTCTGCTATGCCCACACAGTGAGTGGGCTTTTAAAAATAGCGGCGATCCTTTCAGATTATGGCGCACACGGCTTGATTAATTACTACGTTTGAAGCGCTGCTGGGAGGGCGGGTGGGACAGGCGTGGAGATGGAGACAGCGCGTGGGAGCGGTCAGAGAGATAGAGAAAGAAAGAGAAATCGTGTGGCACCACAGATGTTAGTGGTAGATATTTGCATTTTGTACGGCATCTCAACTACATCCAAAATCGGCGTACCTCCTGAGATGAACTTGCAGTTTAACTCTGATTCGTAGACTTTATTGGCGCTGCTCCGCGGTGTCCTTTGCGCTCTGGGCACAAGGGAGAACTTTTTCTGGCACAGCCAAGGCGGCCGAACTAAAGGATAAAGTAACCTGTTGTAACATAGCTCGCCCACTCCGCCATTGAGCACGCAAAACACAATTCATCATAACGAGCAAACATTGGCCCCCATCAGTTAAACAATTTTCATACAGTGTACTGTAATTACGCGTATCTCAAGCCATTACAGACTTAATAATGGCTGGCCTCAGAAGAAAGCATCGTCTGTTTGCGTCTTAGCACCATGACAACTTTGTCAGATGCGAGATTACAAACACAGATGCATCGGCTGAACATTTAACGTTACGTTAAATTTGGCTTTGTGTAAAAATATAGAATGGCGTGGACGGATCCAGCGCAGCCGCGGTTTTGGTCGGATGATTTCTCAAATATCCAGATGGTTCAACCCACAGTGAGTTCTTCTTTTAGGTGCTATACATGTGTAAATCTACCAGTTCCCTTTTCTAACAGTGGTGGATCTACGTTTATGACCGACGGAATAATAGCAAAATCTATTTAGCTAACGGAAGGGACGCACAATGTTACTGAGGTTTTAAAAGGTTACAATCTTAGAGGCTACAAGCGCAGAACATGTAATAGCGTCCATTCGTTTGCGTGAAATCAGTAGCGACTGGTGAAAAATATTCTAGGTGGGGCTGTTTGTGACAGTTTCACTAGCTATCACAATACAACTTAACAAACTACTAGTGCTCTGCGAAATAGCTATTAATTGTTCAGTTGGCATTAAAAATCGACAGACTCATAATAAATGACTATCATTAGTGGCAGTTCTAATGTGCTCAAACAGAAGGCACAGTAGGCATCATTAACTGGCCAGATTACATACTGAGTCTTGTTCAGAAACCTTCAGTGATATTAGCAACCACATTATTAACACAAAAGCTTGAAATTTCTAAACATCCAAATATAGCTGGATGAGGTTTTATTCTACAAAGAAATCTAATGTTATTTGCGATGTGATTTTGTGTATGATGCATAGATTAGTTTATGCGGCTTCCACACGTTTATTAAACCTAGCTGTTAAAGCAGCTTTAAAAGCCCTGTAGGAGTTAAGAATTTTAGCTGGTACATCTTTTTTATTTTCAGATATGAAGCTGTTTTATTAACGTTCACAGTGAGAAAAAAAATTAATATTTACTAAAGGAACATTTAAAACAAATAGAAGGCTTGCATTTAAAAAAAATAATGCAGTGGTCGTAAATCCTCTAGCTATTTAACCTATGTATCAAAAGAAAAGCTCATGCTTAGCGTTACACAACTCATCTTAGCTCATTTTGCCAGAACCACCCCTAAAACACATAGTTAGCGTTAGCGTGAGCTAGCTAGCTAACGTTAGCAAGCTACTAGCTAACCAAGTTAGCGGTTAGTTAGCGAACGCTAGCGCAAATCTAGGCGTCACTAGCTTATCTAGTTCATTGGTACTATAAATAAATATACACAACTTGATTAGCTGACTAGCTAGCTAGCAAGTCATTTTAGCAAGCTACTAAGCAACGTATAGTTTATGCACGAAAGTTCTCTCAAATAGATTTTGGAGAATAGAATTTGAGGACGCCTGAAATGAAGCGTCTGTTAAGACGCTGATTGGCTACATTTATGTTGCTATGTGCATATATTGTATCAGCAATGCTCAGCAATTGGCTGCGCTGCTGCTCTGACTGGCGATATTTCTATCTCCCACGAAGGGAGGAAACCCATTTTATTTTTCCTCAACATATTTTATATATTACACGTTATTGTGCATTGTCAGCGCACTCCATTGGCCAGGCGCCACTGCGTGAAATGTTCTCAAAGTTTCCAACAGTTCTGTGAACACTGCTAGATTTGAGCACAAAACAAACGTGCTCACGCTTGTCCGCGGGTCTCTTTCACAGATTCCACAACCCGTGACACTTTTCCAGCAGCTGCCTGCCGCATTGGCTTCACCTGTACCGTCTCTGCGTCCAGGACACGTGAGGGAGGGTGCGCTTGCGCACACACGCACGCACTCACCCACCCTTCGCAGGGCTGCTTTCTTTAGTGTTCAACAGCTCTATAACCTGTTGTACACTAACTTCAAATACCCAAACAAGATCTGGAGTAATGTTATCCAAAATGAGCACTAATTCCCCAAAAAGATAGTTTCTATACAAATAGTGGTTATATATTTAGAAATAGAGTAAAATGGATTTAATGCATTGTAGGGCATGGTAATTTGGGAAAAGATCTGTCAAAACAGTATAATCTTACTTTTTAAATTTTTTTAAAAATTTAATTTATCTATGCTCAACATGACTTCTGTGCTGAAAGAACAAAGCTTACATACATGTGTATCACAGTAATACTCCAGCAGACATCCTGCCCATAGAAGGAAGATCAGCAAAAAACGACTGATGAGTCAGTGCTATTTCACTAAGTGAGGCGGACAGATATTCATAAATACCTTTATGAAGTTTCACCCAGCTTACTGCACAGTGTCTATGTTTACTTCCTGGTCTGAAAAACAACATAGTCCTTCAGCACAGATGCAGTCAGTGCGCACCCCAGACGGGTGTGTCTGATCTCTTTCAGACGCATTCCACATGCGGTGTCTGGATTTTGACCAAACTCACAGTTATCTGGCAAGTCTGGACATGGTGACTGGGTCAATGCACAGGCCATTGCTCCTCTAGAAACCTAGGGTTCAGGTTATTCATGTGATTCTTATTCACTGGGCCTCTGCTATGGATCTGCTGGAAATGTGGTTGCAAGGGCAGGCACTCTTGCTCTTGAAGTGCTCCACATATGTTTGATCCATATTGCCTCATAAGTAATACTGGAACTCTTGGGTGTGTCACACACTCAGGTGAACCACACATGTGGGTATGTCCTGCATTAAAGCTTTAGAGCTGTTAGGCTGGATAAGATAATGTGAAGAGTTTCATCTAATCCAAGGTTACAGCTGTGGGTTCTAACGCCATGGCCATTGGACTCACCATGCCCTCTAAAAAAGTGAATTCTACAGGATGTCATATGCTCTTTTTTCTCTTCATGCTCTTATTCACAAAACCTCTTGTGTTTTTTCTCTTTCTTACCACACATGCACCCCTACACACACAAGTACACTGCACTTACCCAATCACCCACACATACACATACACTGCACTTATACCCACCCCCCAGAAACATACACACTCACAAACACATAACCTAAAGAAATCTGTACAAAAAGCACTATCTAGTGGATACCAGTGGATATTGCATCTATCAGTATTTACGATGAGTTTATCTTAACAACAACCACAATAACAAAAAGCCCCTCTAAGTCTGTAGCTACAGGTACATTATGTAGTACCTCTCTTTGCATGCATGTGTGTGCATGTCTGCATGTGCTATAGATCTTGTAGAGCTGATGATGATGCAGAATGCTCAAATGCACCAGGTGATCATGAACAATATGACCATGGTTGCACTCAGAAGCTTTGGCTGCACAAACACCCCTGAGGTAAATAACGCGTGTGCGCGCACACACACACACACACACACACACACACACACACACACACACACACACACACACACACACACACACACACACACACACAATCCTATAAGAGATGCTCAATCATGTCAAATGGGCTGATCACATTACTTCTTAAAGTCACATGATGTGTTTTTCTTTTTTTAAAGCCAGGTTGTTTACACAAGCCTTTTCCAGGATAAATAATCATTTGAAGGCAATTTCTGGCAGAAGCTTAATTAGCTCAGAACAGCTTTTACCCAGTTATGTTGTCATTAAGGGCCTTTTGAATTTTCCGTTTGAAGTGTAGCGGGGTATATCCTGCATTGTGTTGATCTTAATAAAGGCATGGAATAGCAAGGCACGTGGGATGCCTTTGATCTCACTCTTTTATTTTCAATCAAAGAGTGAGCCTGAAAAAACACATTTAGATGCAGTTAGGGCCATTGCAGATTCATAGATAAATACAAAAAACTACGAAAGTGCAAAAGAAAAAAGAAAACTATCAGTCACATTGCCAAGTGTGACAGAGGCTTGGAACAATTGACATCAAAAGAACAGGCTATTAACCATTGTTAGAGTACATCACTATAAAACTGATAAGCTGTAACAAAAGTAAGTAATGATTATGTGACTAATTATCGTAAAATACAATAAGGAAACATATAACCCATTACATATGCATTATGTGTTAAAGACTAATGCATTATTTACTCTACAACAGCAATCGATTCCAGCTGTTGTGAGCGAGGAGGATCCAGAGGTGTATCACCACCACTACCTCTATGCTCCAGAGGTGTATCACCACCACTATCCCTATGCTCCTTGCTTATCTTCCCCTGTGTGGCTGCCTCAGCCCCTGCCAGTGCCTCAGTGCGAGGTTCTACTTCCTCAGACCATCCAGAGCTTCCAGGACCCACCTCACTCACCAGAGGCTGTCTGCACGGATCACAGAGCGATCACAGACAGGTCAGAGAACACCACCAGGTACATCTAACTGAGTTTTCCCAACATGGAGCCAGGTTAGTTTTACACTAAGTTGCAGCGCCATTGGTGAAACACCAGTGGAAGCCCTTTTTAGTCTATGCTTAATCTGGGACTAGGGAAGTGGCCCTTAAAGTTTAGTACTGATTTATTAGTCAAGAAGAGCTGCATGTAAACCACAAAGAGGTATATCACACTGAATTACAGAGAAACCATATAACACAATGGGTCAAGCCCATAGACTGTATACATAGTCTAAGTTCAAGCCACATATCTTTACAACCTATTTATATTTTATTTTGCCTGTTATACACTATTATTAGTGTAGTAATTTCTATTTCAATAATATTTTTACAGCTGACAAAATTTCCTATTTCATATTTCTATATGTGAAAACACACACACACACACACACACACACACACACACACACACACACACACACACACACACACACACACACACATTAACTCTGTACTGTCATATAGGAGAGCTGTGGCACCTCCACCACTACCCAGTGGAACAGGAACTGTTGGAGCTGAGATCCCTCCTGCTGCAGGTGCCCACACGCATGCACACACAGGCCTGCACACACTCACATGCAATTATTTATGCTTGAAAACTGCCATACGGTTTTGCAATAGCACACTCACACTTTCAGAAATGCAGGCCTCACTTCATGCATTTACACAGGATACAGAGCCAACACTTTTCTTTCAGGAACAGCTTGGATCTGTAAGCCAAGAACCTTTGAACAACTCATTCTCTTCCTTCCCCTTCTCTCTTCATCTCTCCCTCATACTCTCTACCTCCCTCCCTTTCCCCTGTCCCACCCCCTCTCTTCCTCCCTCTGTCTCTCTCGCATACAGAATATAATAATGCAGAAAGAAGGCAGTAAGAATTGTGGCGAGCTGATACAGATCCAGTATTTGACTTAAACATAAACACATCAACACTACAGTCAAATAGCACTATTAAAGTACAAACCTCCATTTGTAACAACACAAAGGCTGGCCAGTTAAAAAAGAATAATTATATATGTTTTGTTATTCTGCTACTTGGACAATTTGTGGACTAACCACCGTATACTATTGCCGTGCTTTTCAAATACAATACTATTTTAATGCATATGCTAATTAATGAGAAAATACTAAGTACTAAAGGGATTGATATATCTCCTAAGTGCAATGTCTTCATTTTTTCCATTAAGTAGAATTTAACTTCCATAAATCAGTAATTAAGCAGTAGGTGGTGACATTTACATTTGGATCTTTTGCAGTAATAGTAATCCACTTCTTTATGCTCATATAGTAGATCTCTCTAGAGCAGAGCTATCCAATGACCATCGATTCAAAAGCAGCAATCAGTAAACTACTGAATTTGTTTGGCAGCCGGTTTTCTGACATACTCCACAACATATATACACCAATTATCTTTAGAATGTGCTAATAACAATTAGCTAAAAGGAGCCAGTCAAATTAACAACAAAGCCTCCCACATCTGACATGCTTCCTTCAGCATTAACTCATTTATGTTGACTGTCATCAAACATAAATTAGCAGTAGCTTTGACTTAAATGCCAGGAAGAAGTGCATTAACATCCAGATTTGGGGAGCAACAACAGAGTGAAAGTGGACTGGGAAACTCTAGTATTTGCAGTAGAGCTAAAACTGCTGCATCCGTAAAATTATTACTGTTTTATGATGAAATTAACACAAATGTTGCAGAAAGGAATACCAAAACCACTTTGTGATGTAAAATAATAGAAGTAAAAAGTAAAATCATGCTAAACAGAATTTATTAACTTTTATAAACTTTATTGAACATGTTTCTTTGGAAAATGATTTAATGGTGTCAGAGAAATGACACTGAAAACAGTTTAACCTTTACATTAGTTCATTCATGGAACTATATATACAACATTGAGAAACCTTTGTGTTTAACTTCTTTCTTAATAATTTTGTCATATATTCCATTGCATTATTATAGTATTTCAATTGTTTTTGTCACATACATATTCATACACGGTACAACTAGTAGTGAAATGCTTTATTTCTATATTATTGCATATAACCTTGAATGTATTACTTTATTATTATTATATGTGGCCTTGCATGCATTACTAAATTATTATTATGTGAAGTGTTGCATGCCAGTTTTTTTCCCTCTCCCCTGTCTTTTGGAATGTTCAAAGTAACATTCCATCATCTGATCAGCAGAGGTCAGTAAGCGTCATATTAACCATGTGAGGATGAGTCAGAGTTTATAAGTGGCAACTGTTTCTGTATGTGATAGGGAAAGAGTAAGTGGGATACAGGGGACGAAGACAAAAAGGATAATGGCACAGTTGCTTACTGTTGGTACAAAATTAAAAAATTAGTCTTAGCTAATCTGCATTTTCACTTTGTCTATATGTTGTTTAAAGGGTGTCTGTGTGTCTTACCACAGATTTTTGTGATGAAAAGAAATCTGTGGATGGGATGGGACACAGAGTGTAAAAAGCAGAACAATATAACCCTAAATAACAAATTTAGGCATTAGGCACTTCGTACTCCATTCAGCCGAAAAATGCTGTCCTCATCCCCTGGAACCAAGATTTCCATCTATGAGGTCACGACTAGGCAAAATATATTGGCAAGGAAGACAGGGGACACTCATCTCTTTGAATTACCAATAAGGTGAACAATGTTTTTGAATACGACTGCTGGTGTGATACATCGTTTTGAAACTTAGTGAATGGTGGTTTTAAATAGTGCTGTTGAACCATAACTCTGTATCACCTCAGCACAAGCTCCCTCTAATCCACAGGCATCCAGAGGCATGCACTCTGCAACATGACAGAGGCTTGGATGTGCATCATCAACTGAAATATAATATTGTCTGGTTCACGTGGACAAATAACTGAGTAAACTTCAAGAGCAGAGTGCATGTGTGTGAGTGTGAGTGTATGTGTGTGTGCTCATGCTCGGGTGTCTCCCACATTAGGGAGTTTTAAACTTTCAGTCACCTGTTGAGTGTGGTGTCTCTGACAGGACTGTGTGCGCGCACAGGCTCATGTATAATAAGTTGTATTGCATAACAGAGCATGTAATAAAGACACATCTCTCATCATGGTAAAAGGATGAAAACACACACATGCTTGCAGACGTGCACAGACAAGCGCACACATATACACACATTATATATTACATATGTGAAATTGAAGCACAGGCTATGACAATCTGTTGAAACATTATTTGCATAGCACGTGCAAGCGCGTGCACACACACACACACACACACACACACACACACTAGTGTTTGAACATGTGCATCAAAATTTGAAATAAGAAAAAACAGTATTAATACAGATACATATTAAGACAAATGGCAGAGTAGAACACAAGGTAAGAAAGAGAAACTCATTTCTGGACAGAGGTCCTTCATCAGCTGTGTGTGTGTGTGTGTGTGTGTGTATGTATATATATATATATATATATATATATATATATATATATATATATATATATATATATATATATATATATATATATATATATATATATTATTTATTTATTATACTGGATATGACGTATTAGTTCTCCATGGAAATGCTACTCACCCTTAGCAGTGTCAAAACAGATAGGTCTGCTATTATGGTTATGTAAGAGCTCTTCAAGGCACTTGAGGACACTGTGTGTGTGTGTGTGTGTGTGTGTGTGTGTGCAGAAAATACACACACACATGAAATCCCATGCGCACAATTTTTTTTTATGGCAAAAGGTTCTTTTGCATAGCTTGCTCTCAGGTGATGCATCATTTACATTAATGGCTGTCTATGCAATATGATGCCTTCACATGTAGTAATCTGCAAAACGCTCAAACTGAAAACAAAATAATGTATACTACATATGGCAACAATGACGACAACAATAGTGACATTTTTGGGCTACACTGTTATGCACTCGTGTGTCTATGCATGTCTACGTAAGGGAAAGAGGGGTGGCATTTTGCAGACACGACCAACAACACAGACAGAATGCACCAGAACTCAGAGGAAGAGACCCTGAATGCCCTGCACCCACCTCTCTCTGCTCCTCCCCTCAGCACACCCTCTAGTGACTCAGCTATTAATATCTGACTGATCGGAGAAAGAATTAGCAACAGGATTGCAGGGAGACATCTATTGATTGGCTAGAATCACAGTCTGTGCTTTGATTAAAGTTGTTCTGTGAATTTGACTGTCAAAGGCAGAATTAGAGAAAGAGAGAGAGAGAGAGAGAGAGAGAGAGAGAGAGAGAGAGAGAGAGAGAGAGAAAGAGAGAGGGAAAGGTACATCATGTTCTCATTAGGAAGCTTTAAGCAATGACCCAAACAGCATGTGTCACAGTTATAGCTAGTCCTGCCACCATTTGGCTTTTGAAGATCTGTCCTGTTGGCCATACTGCTGGCAAAAACCAGAGGGGAAGATGCCAAGGGACAGTGAGTCCTGCTCTCTGCCCCTCCCCCGATTCCTCCCATGCATTCCTCTCCACTGCCCATAATGTTTTCCATGGCCAGTCTCTTTTCCAAAACAGTCCATCTCCAAGTAGAATAAATCCCTCATAGGACAGCTGAGAAAATCTAAATAAACCACTGTCTTTCATCATGGCCTCTCTCTGTTGCTCTCTCTTTCTCAGTGTCTCTTTTTTGTCTTTCTGTCAGTGCCTCTGTAATATGAGACAAATACATTTGTTTGAATGGTACAAATCATTCCTGAAGCATTGGGAGTGGGTTTTAAATTAATTTTATTGAACAAAACAGTGCTCACCTAAGAGCTCATAAACAGTGAAAAGCCACTATCTGTCTCAACTGCTTAGTCCTGCTGGACATGTTTGAATAATAGGCAGTGATGCAGCAGAAATCAACAGCTGATAAGTTGTGCAATTTAACATTCATTTAACATTTATTTTAGAATTGCATCTTCTCTAAGCACTGTGAACAGGTTTACTCCTGCAGGATGGTTGATATACCTGAACGCTACTCTCACCTTCATCTTTCAATATAGTATTCTTCAAAGATTTATTACAAAACAGCTTTAGCAAAATACTATTTACAGCTTGGATCATCTATACAACATCACTTGAACAATTATTGAGCATTAACAACATCAGTGTCTGCAATTTCTCAGGCATAAGTAGGGAGGCGCGGGTAACACAGAAGTTCAACACTCCTACTGTGTGCATATTCTATCTATGCTTGCATTCTAAGATCCTTTTCATCTTCAAACTTTCACTTTCGCAACTCAGAAATGCCCACACATTCTTTGACTTTTCACCCTTCTTACCCTCCTGCCCTTCTCCTTTCCTGCTGTCCATCTCTCTCTCTCTTCATCCTCTCTGCGCCTCCTGGGACATGGATCTGCCCAGCGTTTTGGGTGCTTTGGCAAACTCCATGCGTAGGGGCTTAACCGGAGGGAGGTCACGTGTGAGCTCCTGCACGTCCCTCTTACCCAGACAGAGTCCATCTGGGGCGCGTGCGGGGGGCAGGTCTTCCAGAGTATGGGGGGCACCACGGCCCAGCCGGACACCCAGCTCACTGGGCTTGAAGATGGGCAGGGGAAGCGTGTTCCTGCAGGGTAGGAGCTGATGCTCACGGACACCTGACTCCATTGTGCCCACCCTGAGCACTCCTGATGGGCATGAGTGGAAGAGAGGACGAGCCTGCCAGTAGTGGGACAGGGTCTCCCGCCGAGAATCGTCTGACATCACCATCGACTGGCTGTAGTGAATGGCATCAGAGAGAGTTACAATTATTTCTTATATTATTTGATTAAGTACTTATATGAATAATTAATCATCTATTTAAAGCACTTTAGGAAAATGAAAGGAAAATTTCATTGCTGAAACCTGCCACAGATCTCTAGGTTTAGATCTTAAACTTTAGATGATGAAGAATTTTCCCTCAAACATTAATGGAAGGGAATGTAGCTTCTGTCAACACTGTAAAGATAAAGTGAATCCTTGGCCTTTGTGTGTATATATATATATATATATATATATATATATATATATATATATACGTGCTTGCATATGTGTGTATGTACTCACTGGTCCTCGTGCTGTGTTCGCATTTTGAGGCTGTGCCAAGCGGCTGTGTAGCTCTCTCTCTGGGAGACGTTCTCCTCCTTCATGCTGCAGCTCAGATCGGCTCTGACCACGTGGCCTGCACGCTTCTCTAGCACTGTGCACACCTGCATCTTTGCCCCAGCGTCTGCCTGTATCTTGCAGTGATAGTACTGTTGAGGGGTATCTGCACCTCTAGAGGTTTGTCTGCGTCTGCCTTCTCTGAAAGATGAGCCTTGGTTTGCTCTTTGGCTGGTCTTCACTTGTGTGGCTCTGAGCAGTGTGTATGGTGTCTCTCAGGGTAATCTTTTCCTCTCTCTGTCTGGTTGTCGATTGACCGAGTGAGTGTGTCTGCCTTTTATACATGTCCTGTTGCTATTTTTTACATCATGGTCTCATTGCTCTCTCTGTCGGCAGCAACACCTGATACTCTCTCTCATACTCCCTCTTTCTCTCTCTCTCTCTCCCCTCTCCCTCACACACACACAGTGGGCACAGTGCTGGAACACAGGATCAGGGGCTTAGAAATCCCCTGATACCAGTAAATGATCTCTAACACACACACACACACACACACACACACACACACACAGAGTTTTACCCAAGTTACTTTCAGCACTCAGATACACAAACTTTCATGACCAGACGCAATGACACCATCATCATCATCATCATCACCACTGTGCAGTGACACACAGCCTTGGCCACAGGCTCCAGCTGAACCCTCCCTGAGAGAGCTCTTCAGCAGCTGGCTCTCAAGGAACCTTAGGAACTCAAAACGTCTGCTATTAATGTGGAAACTCAGAAGAGTGATAGTCACCATGAAAACCTTTTTAGCTCTTTTTTTGTGTCATGCTTGTTGTATTGTTGTCACTGATAATCAGGGATGTTTACATTCTAACAGTGACAAAGCATGATACTTACCAACTCATGACCCTGGTAACATTTTAAAGCAAATCTTAAAAAGAATTATAATCAACATTAAATAAATAGATATAAATAAATGTAATCCTTGCCTGCTTCTTGATAACATGACTTACGTACTGATAAACTACTTAAATCCATTCAGAATTGAATAAATAATTTTAAATAGCAAAATTATGCATCAGTGTCAGTGTGAACAAGCACAGGTCACAGGTTGAATAGTGATATGACGAGAGTATCTCTCTCTTCTGTACAATAAGTAAAAAAAAAACAAAACACTTTTGACAGTGAAATTGTTAATAAAGCATGATGTTTAAAAACTATTTTAAACAGGGGACAGCAATAGGAGATTTTTCCCCAAGTTAAAAGTTAACATTAAAAAAAAATTATGTTTATTTGATACTGAACAAAGACTTGTGCAATGTTGATTTAGAGATTAGGGATTGCTGTATCTCACAACAGTTAACAGTATACTCACCAAACTGGACAACAGATACATTTAGTATGGCCTGGACATTACACCTGCTGTGCTAGGCTTGGTTTATATTACTAAATATAAAAATCTAGACTTGTAGTTTAAGTTTTATCTTTTAGGTTTTATGTATATCCAATGAAATGAAAAATTAAATAATGATAGTGTATTTGAGAGCCAGTGTGAGTCTATGTGATACTGAGCATGAGTCACTGTCTTGACTTACTGTGCTGCTGACATGTTATAGATGGCCAACATCTCGGTTTACACACACACACACACACACACACACACACACACACACACACACACACACACACACACGCACACACACACACGCACACACACACACACACACACACTTACTGCAACTCTCCCTGACACATAGTACGAATACAGGAATTGATGTCACTACCTCTCATTCTGACAATGCAGCACATTACGTGGATTGGAAAGTCAAAGTCTATGATGAGTTATACAACCAGGAAATACCCTCAGTAACTTTTTAATGACATAGTTAAAGTAGATTTTTTGCTTCACACCACTCCATTACCGGATGTTCAGTTAGCCTTCAAACTTTAATCTATATATCTATGAATAATAATATTCAAATAAAAACAGTAGCTACTCAGTTTCTTTATTATCTCCACATACAGTCCAGCACATCTAATGAATATCAGAAGTCTTTGCAACAAGCCACCCAGACATGATAAAGTAAATTTTTGCTCTGATTGTTATAACACTACACATATCTGAAATCATGGCTGAAAATAACAGATATCAGATGACACATCGTCTACATAGAATAGTTCTTTTAAAAGTGTAACCATGAACAAGATTTTAAACGAGAACAAAATAAAGAAAGCATTCCTGTTTTAGAAAACATCATGTTTACCTAGAATAAAAATAAATATTCCACAGCACTTTCAAACCCAGTTAACATTAAATAGATATACACGGTATGTTACTTCAATAGCTAGAACAATTTATATTATTATTAATTTACTTAAACTTTTTCAAGTTCTTAAAATGTACATAATACATCTTTAAATATTCTTAGATTTATATATTTCGTTATATATTTTTTCTGTCATAAAATAAATATAGGCAGATTTTAAAATGTTAGTACATAATCACTCATAGAACATTATAATCAAAAACACGTATTTTATCATTAGGAATAAAAGATTATGAATTGAGATGCATCCAGAATCTGTCAAAATCACAAATAAAACTTTTTCCCTGATGTATTGAGGAGAAAAATAAACAGCAGATGATGCTGCTTACAGAGCACTGAAGAGGAAAATATCCAGTAATGGAACTACAGACAGTTTAATTCTAGTGTGACTGTGAGGGTGCTCCATGGTGAGGGGTGTGCTGATATTACATGCTGTCTAGTTCTGAAGAGCCCGTCGAGTGAGGGGCATCAACACAGGCATCATCACAGATCCAGCCACATGAAACTTCTGTGCTAGAAAAGTACTAATGCTCCAATCTAGGATTCAGCTTGGTAATAGAAAATCATGGCATGAATTTGGATTTTTGAACTTTTAAAGTTTACACTGCTCTATATTTCAGTACTCAGTTCATTACGCCCTGTACAACCATGCAGCCGTTTTATGGTTTTATAAGTTTCTAAATTTGTCTGATTTGGTCAGATGATACAATATTGATGTAATACATTCAGCCAACCCTATAATCATCATGAGTGTCACACAACCCCTTCTCTTTTATGTATCAGATCTTGATTATCAAAAGTGTGTTACTGGCAACACCAGCTGAAAACCCTGTGTTAATTAGGAGTCATTGATTCATGAGATGCAGCTTGTTGGTGTTACACAAGCAGGAGAGAGCTGGTTTAACAGTAGAGATACCTAATACACTAATGTTTAATAGAACTTTGATTGGTATCTAGGTTAGTGGTGCATGGCTTTGCTTTCCATATATGAAGTAAGAACTAATTAACTTTGTGTTATGGTCCAGGTTGTCAGGTCTCTTTTTACATGTCACTGTGTAAACATTATGTTTTTATTTATGTACTGGAATGTAGAATAGGGCTGTGGACAAAACACTACAGGTGATGAACTATGGGTGCTATGAAGCTATCACCCCATCCACACCCCTTGGCTGAAGGCAAAATGGTTGGGAGATGTACATTGAAAAAAAAACCCAGGTCAAGAGACTCCATACCTAGAATGTTAAAAATGCTTTTGCCCAAAACAGTTGCCCTGTAAAGATGAACTTCTGTCATACCAACCAGCCACTTGCTGCCTCTGCTTAAAGCCCTTCAGTGACCTTTGACCATAGTACCCAAACTGTTATCTGAATAATCCCTGCATATCCATTTCTACTCCTTCAGCCACTACATATAACAGATCAACCAGCCTTGGTGTGTATTGTCTATGCAAATGCAAAACTCCACCCAGTGTTTCCCTCTTGTACATAAGCAATTGTACATAAGCCCTCGTCATGGCTCACCTAGCTCAGCATACAGCGGCTGAACTCCAGGTTCCTTCGGCCCACCTCAGTAGTCTTGTCTCTGGTAGCCAGCAGAGCTGTTGTAAGTGGAACCCATACTGCCTGTTGCATCCACGTCACCTGTGTAGGTCATGTACTCTGCACCTGCCGGGGGCATTGCTGCAGTGACCTGGCTAGGGTCAGCATAGTCCTGCAAGAACAGAGCGGAACTTGCACCAAGCTGGAATCTCCGGAATGCCAAAAAAGCCTGACCAGCCTGAAGGATGTGAGCAGGTGAGCAGAGAAAGGGTTGATGGGTACACAAAGATTATTGTGTGGAAAAGATTGAGTATTACAGTAGAGTGGAAAGAGGGAAGTAATTATGTTTATGTGTCAGTGGTAGGATTGAGAATGAATGTAGGGCCATTATTCATTTTGTAAACAAAGATAAGGATTAGGGAGTGGAGGGAAATCAGGATGATGAGGAGAGAGAGGGAGAAAGGGAGAGAAATACATTAACTTGGTTAGTTCAAATGATCAACTATGTTAATATAGATCAAAGTTAGAAGTTATTTAGTCTGACACAATTAAGAAGTGATTTCACTTAAGTGACACAACCCAGAATACACATACATACATACACAGCAGAAAAAAAATGCTCAGATCACTTCTATCGAAGGCTCTTTAGTCTATTAAAACAGACCAAATTTAATTCACAAACAGCACACTATATAAAATAATCAAGCAAATTGCTAATTAAGACAAAGAAGGATCCAAGTGTAGCCAGAGCTTAACAAAACTCTAATATAAACATATGTAAATGTAACAAATCAAACCACACAATAACATTAATGCCAAATAACATGATGATGTTCTATGTTCAATTTTAACTTTAGAAAACTAATAACATAACTAAAAACTAAATAAAACTAATGAGTGTGCAGAAAGGAAAACTGAAATTGTACTGTAACTATAGCACGATCTTATAAGAACAGTGCTCTCTAGACATTAGATGTGAATGCAGAAACAGGCCAAAGACGATGGCCCTATGTAGTGTTCTATTATCTTTAAGGCTAATCACTGTAACCATCATATAACCAGCATACTTAAAACTAAATGCATGGCTCCATCTTGAGTTCCCTGAATGGGATAACTGTCCAGCACAGACCAGCAATGAGAAAACTCTGTAATGTAGTGGTTCTCAAAGATTTTACATCGCATACCATCACAGAAAATATTTGGCTCTTCAACTACCACCATTATAACCGACATGTTATTTTATTTAAAAAAGGTATGTTGGAGATTCCTCTGTGTACCACCAGAGGGATAATGTGTACCACCTGTGGTCCAGTGTACAAACAAATGAGAGTCATTCAGTTCTGTTTCTTCAAGTCAGAGAGCTCTGGCCTAGGCAGAATTTTCACAGCAGTTTCTCTATAGTCCACACATTAATGGTGAGAACAGGGTCAAACTATACTGGATACTTTTTACACGGCATACAGTATACACTATCTAAACACTTTATGTTCCACTTGCTGCACCTGGAACAAAAACACATTCAGCAACAACTGCAAGATTCCAAATATTAGGATGTCAGTGAATTCTTGAAAAATGTGGAACAACACTTTTTTGCCATATGAGGTGGTAATTTCTGTAAGAATGGAGTTGTATATGTGTACTATAAATGTAAGGTGAAAAAATTCCTTTTCCAACTCCAGATAGTAATGAGCTATTGAAAAAATACTGCATGATCAACAGTTGTTGCACAAATGTAAATATGTGGGCTCATTGTTTCCTTCATATCAGTCTTCTAACACAACCTGTGGTTATAGACATTCTGCATAAAGGGCACATATGATTCAGTGATGCCCCTCTCACACATGACAGTTGATACTGATCACACCGAGACTCTACGTGCATTTATCACAACACAAAAAGAAAGAAATGTCATAGCAGATAAACATAGAGGTTATGTCAGTGCTATTATGTATGCATGTGCTGTGCTTTAGACAAATGGGGAAGGAGGGCGAGTTGCAAACAGCTTGTTGTATTCCTCTTCAAACGAAACTTTCTTTAGACGCTCCACTGCCAGCAATGTTAAAGCACCCTATAGAAGAACAAAATGACCAAAGGCACTTCACTAAGTAATAAAAGAAAAAAAAGAAAAACACCATCACACTTATGCTGTTACACTTGAAGCGATCTTTCTAGAGACAGCATTATCACCATCAAGTTATGTGCAATGCTTTATCCAACTTGTCCAGTCTAGACATAGAAAGTTGAAACTTTAACCAGTCATGGTACAAAAATAGTAGAAAAATTAACTATAAATCCCTAAAACTACAATATAATACTGAAGTTATTACTGGATTAAAAGTTAAAGAGAATAAAAATGTGTTCAGGCCATGAAAGCATATTTCATGTAAAAAAAAAATTAAGATTTTATCAGCCAGTTAAATGGTTGTTCAGTTCAGTTATTGATTATATCATTTTTTAAATATAAATTTTAAGATTATACATTAAAATTAATGCACAATAATGAAAGATTAATGTATAAGGGTAGCACAGGTAGACAAAGAGTAATGCATTCAGACTTGGCCACAGTTTAAATTAAATAAAGTTGCACTAGTAGATTACTTTCAGGCTACAGCCTGAGCCTGGTCTTGAGTTAAGACCAACTGACAGTTGATATTAATGAGGTTGTTATTAGAGCAATATATTTTAAGACATTAGTTATTAATGCAGGACAAAGCTTACACAAATACAAAGGATATTGGATACATGCAGCAAACACTGACAGAGAACACAGCACAACCGTACAGAGCAGTTTCAGAGAGACTCTCACCAGGTCAGCATCCCTAGAAAGAACACTGCTAATATATTGTTACAATTCCTTCTCAGTGAGATTAAAGAGCATGCACAGGGGTCATTAGTGGATCATAACATTAACTAACCTTTTTATTGTTTTAATGTTGTAAGATCATTGCCTTAAAGTAACATTCCATGACTGTAAAAGTCATTTTAAGTACCATTACCAAATCCCTTTTAAGAGCACAGATTGATTATAATATCATATTTAAGAAAAATCATAAGGGTTTTGACTCCACTGGGCTATAAAATATAAATCTTGGATGTTACATCAAGAACCTTGTTTAGGAACTTCTTGAGAGAAATATATGTCCTTTGGGAATCCCTTATTTTTATAGCCGTCCAATGCAGCCAGACTGGGACCTTGATGTTATGGAATTACATTGCGTGTCTTTGGTGTCCGCAGTGATGAAGGGCAGTACTGACCCAGGAGAAGATGGAGAAGAAGGAGAAAGTGATGGCTGCTCTCGCTGCATCTGCCCCCTCGTTCAAGGGGTTGTCTTTGTTTTCAGTCATCTGCCACTGGTTGGTCAGGAAACAGAAGCCCACAAACCACATGAAAGCCCAGAAAGCTGCAGAAAACAGGAGGAACAAGGGAGCCCAGACACCATGTGTTACAGCCCTGATATTCACTTCTGGGCCTGGCATGCAAACATGTTCCACACGATCCACTTCCAGATGTTTTTACTTGTTGGCCACTGTATTATTACACCTGACTCCTAACTAAAGGCAAAGTCCAAGTATAACAAGAGTCAATATCTTGTCCGGTATTATTGTACCACTAAACCCACTTGATCTTCAAGTGAAGGGAAGATTTGTTTGCAGTTTTGTATTCAACCTGCAGAGAGCAGCAAACTCTCATGTTGGGGTGTGTGTGTGTGTGTGTGTGTGTGTGTGTGTGTGTGTGTGTGTGTAAGAAAAGCAAAGCACTTTTCTCTTATTAAAGAACATGGATTAAGGGCAGGGAAGCACTTTTTGTTCAGTGTTTTGGGGAATATTATATTCTATGATTAAATATATTCATTTAGACCATATTTGGTTTAGTGAACTAGCAAACCTCAAGTAAATACTGACTCAGGAAAGGTTTATCAAGGATAAATACAGCAGAAAAAGAGCATGATCACAGTAAGAGCAGGTTCTTGGTAAAGGAACTGCAGGCTCTCTTTGAGACTGCTCTGTGCCAATAAACATTAATTTATGTACAATGGCAATACAATAAGACAATACAAATACAGAGCTGAAAATAATTTTTGATTTGAATCTGGATGTGCTGATTCCTCACAACATAACACCCATAACCCATAAGGCAGGTTCTGACATTTGTGATTGTTGCTTATTACTTTGTAGTTCTATTTAGTGTACAATATACTGGAACATACAATACAGTACAATGGCATTAACTCTTGGTAAGGAGAGTTGTTTCACGGCTGTCTCACCTGAGATGCCGATGTCGGCCAGCACGGCCTTCTTGCGGTCCTTGACTCCGCTGATCTGTGGGAAGTAGACGTCCAGGGCCAGAAAGGCAATGCAGCAGAGAAAGGCCAGGGAACCCATGACCACTCCGTAGTGGCAGGTGCTTTGGTTATGGTTAAATATGCAGTACTCTACCATCTCATTTGGATGGTTCAAGTAGCCTTCATTAGCAATGCAGCCAAAGATCACAATGGAAAAGATCTACAGGCATGGGGAAAGAAAGAATGAGAGAGAACATGTGATTACATAAAAACAGGATAAAAGAGAGACATTAAAAAAGAGAGATAAACCTCTGCAACAAGGACATAGGCAACAATTTTCTGGAGAAGAAGCATTCTAGTTTTGGCACAGTTCATACTCCTAACACATGGCCTCTGCATAAGTTCAATGATTGTGTCTTTTTGTGCATGCATGTGCATGTGTGTGTGCATGAGTGTGTATAGTTCAGGCCAAAGGTTTAGATACATGTAAGCCAAAGACATTCAAACATCCACATCACCATGTTATCATATATTTCTTTTCGCAATCAGGGCATTTACTTTCCTCACCTCATAAGTAATATAAAGTCTTTAAAGTCTATGTGTTTTTGGCTTTGCAGAGGAAAATGCATGCAACTCAGCCAAGACCTCATAAAAACTGTGTATATAGCCTTGAATAGCTGATCTGAGAACAGGCATACGGCTTGGGCATTCAGATGCCCAGATCACAAGGCTCCTGCTTCCCATGAGCACATGAAAGGAGGCATTGTAGCAGGCAGCACATGGGGCTCTGATCTTGTGATTGTTAGCAGCAGAGCTTTATGTGCCTTGTATTTCAAGTTTGTATCAACCTGAATACTGTTTTAGAATTTGATTAAGGTGCAATTATCATTAAACATTAGTAATGTCTTATTGTCCTAGTCCAAAATGAGTCCAATTTACAGAACCTATAAAAGTGTAGTAGTAAATAAAAGTGTAGTAGTAAATGACCTGTACATAGATACAGAATATGAGGAATGAGGAACCTGTACATAGATACAGAATATTAGGAATATTCTTCAGAGTGAATTTTCTTTATCAAATCATTCCATAATTTTACAGCACAGCTATATTAAATAATGCAGTGTTCTTCAGAGTGAATTTTCTTTATCACATCATTCCATAATTTTACAGCACAGCTATAGAGGCTCATTATTACTCTCTTGAAAATCACAGAACTAGAAATTTCAGTTTTCTAATTACTCTAATCACACCTCTGGGACTGATGGTAACAATGTGAACCTACCCCAAGGACCAGCCGGAACTGATTGCATCAGAGTGAACCTACCCCAAGGACCTGCCAGAACTGATCGCATCAGAGTGAACCTACCCCAAGCACCTGCCAGAACTGATCATACCAGGCTGAACTTGTTGTTTCACCAGGGCAGTGGTAACTATAGTTCTCCCACTAATAAATCAATCAAGTCCATTCATAAGGCACAGAGAAATTACATCATGCTGCTGGTCATGCTACAGAGGAGTGTACTGTTTTGAAGTGGACACTGCCACAGAAGAATCTACAGACACACATTTGCCATGTTTTCCCCAAATAATTCTTATCACTGAAGTCCTACCAAAATGTTGCAGTTTCACTGTTCACCATAGTAAGCATAGTAAGCATCTGAATTTAGGAAGATGTTAAAATATATGACTACAAGACTTTATAATAAGGCTGTACATGGCATTGTTGTGGATGTTGTCTTCGACCTGTGACCACGATGCTGACTCATACTGGTGCAAACTGATATATGACAGAGTGAACAGAAGACTGTGTTTGACCCAGGACAGAGTGGTCTTTTAATCTCTTTCTTTGACCCAGGACAGAGTGGTCTTTTAATCTCTTTCTTGCTCTCACTCTCTTTCTCTCCCCCCAGTCTGTTCATGGCCTTCCTGCCTGGCTTTCCCCTCCACTACCTCCCACAGTACTTCCTTGAATCTCCCTGACCTTATGCTCACAGCACGGACAGACACAGTCAGAGACAGAAACAGAAGGGGTGGGGGATCTGAGTCATGGGACTAGAAGAAAAGCTCAACTCTTCACTCTAGTGTAGCAAATAGGAATACAGACATTCTCGAACAGAGATTCAGTGTAGTCTTATATGTACCCAAAATAACTTTATCGAGATAATCACAGCCCTTACAAACAATAGGAAGGTATTGATCATTGAAAAGGCAAAACCTCATAAAGCAGCAACAAAACACACAATTAGGACAATGTTTTGGAACACATTCTACAGGTCATTATGATTATTATCATATTATTCTAAATTATTATTATTATTATTATTGTTATTGGACAGAACCCTCACTACACAATGGATACATATTTCAGCAGAGCTGATGTACTTAAAAATGAACATTATAAGACAGCAATATCAGCTAATCTTGTATTAGCCATCAGTAATAATCAGCTAATACAGTAATATTAGCTATAATGCAGAATTTCCTTCACAGAGTGCATTCATATCAGAACTGAGAGCATAACTTGACCAAACAATGCTCATTGTTAAACAATCACACCAAAACAAGATTAAGTTAGAATGTAAACTCATAGAAATTGAGTTTATTAATTGTTATTCCAACCCATTATAATCCAGCTCAGATTCATTAAGTGAAGACTAGGTATTTTATTTGTTCCATTGTATAGTATAAGCGATCAACTGTCTTTTTTAAGGTTTAGGACTCACTGATGAAGGGTGTAGTGAATGCCACTATAACAGCTGAAAATTAAATGTTACACTGCACAGAGCATCTTAAAGTCAGCCACATGCATTATTTCAGCAGTCAAAACACTGGTCACTCCATGAATAGGTTGTCTTTCCCTTCCCTTTATCAGGTGTCTTCTGAAGTGAATCAGATATTGTTAAAGCAGGGCACCGGCTGAACAGGGCTCCCATACTGAACATGGTGCCCAGGCCAAACAGGGTTCCCATGCAGAGCAAGGTGCCCAGACATACAAAGTTTCCAAGCTGAACGGTAGCTCTGCTTTCTTGAACTTGCATGTAGTGAAGGACATGGTGACAACATTGACAAAAAAATGCACTAGATATGTTTCAGATATCTATCTATCCATCCATCCCAACTGATGCTGAGGAGTTAGGCAGGAGGCATATACAGGCAAGAATTTGTTTAAATGAGTCACAAAAAATATCATGAAAGCTGACGGTGAAAACAACTGAAAATCACAATGAAAACCTTATCTAAAACAAGACAAAATTAAAACAAAATAGAAATCAATACTGGAGCAAAAAATATTGATTGGAACAACAAATCTTTCTTATCTAGAACAAAAACAAAGCACCCGCAATCAAAACAAGACAAGAGCACATAAGTTTGAAATATGTTTACTAATGAACGGAAACAAGAAACACAATCAAGGGCGAGGAATGGCAAGATAGAACAAGTGTGGAAACGGAAAAGGTGAATGAACAGGATACTGGATGACTGGCGGGACAAGGGGCTGGGCAGGAAACTGGACTAGTTGGAGGACAGTTGACATGGGAACATGGACAGAGAGTGTCATGGAGACAGGGATAGATGCTGATAAAAGGACAGAGAGGGTTACATAGACAGGCACAGGAACCAGCACACTGATAGGGACAAAGACTAAACCAAGAACGGAAGATATGAATAGCACATGGGGAGAAGAAAACTGAGGGCTAGACAGAAAAGGAGACCTGGATAGGTGGATGGACAGGAAACTGGAACTGGGGAGGAGGTTGGGGAAGAGAATCAGGTCTGGCAGGTCCAAAGATACGGTGGCAGGCGTCAGGTCTGGTGGGTGTCTGGCAATTCTATAGATGCAGTGGCAGCATTCTAACTGAGAGAGGGTGCAGTGTACGCGATGCCCTCCAGGAAGCAGGGTGGGAGATATCCTCTGTCTGAAGACAAGAGGCTGGGCGTCGTCTTCCATGTTGGAGATGTGAGAGAGAGTGGCATCCTCTTCGGCACAGGGTGCTGGATCACCAAAAGGAATCAAGACTTCTGCAAAGGTGGCAGCGATTTCAGGAGCTCTCAGCTTGGCCATGTTTGCTTCTTGTCCGGGACCACGATCACATCATCACACACCATCAGGACAGTGCCCTCTAGGCCAGAGACAGGGCGGCATTAGCAATGCCAGCAAATGGAGGCAAGCACTCAAAATACTCATGCAAGAGGATAAACTGTGGATCTGGATTTGGAGTGAATTCTGGCTCTTGAATGAACTCCACCATGAGCTCTGGATGCCATATTGTTATACACTGTTGTTGCCACTTTTGGCTGGATGTAGCAGGTTTCTCTGCTATGGCCTCATCACTCACTTTGTCCACTAGGAGTGTTGCCTTCACTGTTGCCAGTGGTGGGGCATGATGAAGTACAGACTGTTGTCTACCCCAGGAGACCCAGGATCATGAAAGCTGCTGACCTGGAAGGAGCTCACTCCTAGAAGGCCTACCATAATCTGCCTGAATACTAAATCCTCTTGAATACTAGCGACACTGCATTCCCTTAAATGCAACTTATCCCTTCCATGGAGCAGGGATCTATCCACAATCCAAGGTGCCACATGCCATTTAATCTGTCCACAATCTGGGGTGCCACATGCCATTTGTAGTGGCGTTCGCTTGCCATGTTTGCAGGCACAAAGAGGCAAACCAGAACCTCATCCACAAACCTCTCCAGTTCAGCTTGCTACATCCTTATAAAGTGTTGGTTCTACTGTCACAACTATCATACCTCTGTCAAAACTGACAGTGAGGAGCGATGCAAAGGAGTCACTCATAAAAAATAAACTGAAAACAACTACTGGAGAAACCTTATCTAAAACAGGACAAAGCTGAAATAACACAGAAACCAAAACTGGAGTGACTAAACGTACGAGATCTTCACTAGAGTAAAATCAAGACAAGTGCACAAGCAAAGGGTAGCATGAGGGTAGAGACTGAAACAAAAACAACAACAAATGGCCTTCCTCATCATGGGAACTGCATCCTACCCTATCTCCGAAAAAGACATGTCTAATTAAAGCAAAGTACCTTGCAGTTTAAGGCTTATAATGAAAGCTTGGAGCTAGCAGGTGATGTCTGTAAATGCTAAAACATTTCCATTTAAAGCACCAGATGCTCTTGTCCAGAGTGACTTACAGAGGTGCTTTGTAGTCTCTATCAAATACATATCCCTAAGAATGCTGCAAGGAATATGTCTGAAAAGGTCAGATATGAAGACTCGCTAGGCACAACTCAAAATAGTAAATACATCAGACATGCTGCGCAAACTGAAAAAAGGGTTTCAACTGTGGATCTTAGGGAACAAAATCCCTATGATGTCTAATAAAAGTGTCAAAATATAGTTGCAATGTAGATGTACATAGTAGACACATGACATGGGTATAAAGCATTGTCAGAAGAAGAAGGGCTAACCATACACATATAACTCCTTGATAATTTTCTTAATCTGCTCATCATTTACTTTCCCCATGAGACTGTTACTATAAAGACATTCAAACTTAAACTTAATCTCCCAAGCCACATAATGCTAACGTAGCTGTGAATCAGTAAACTCAGGATCAGAGGGAACACCTTACATTTATCAGAGATGCAGATCCCTCACACAACGACAGTCTGTGCCCCTTAGGGGAGACCACACATACGAATACAGTATTGAGCAAAGCACAAATGGTTGGGTTTTACAAATATTTATTTTACATAAATATTTTTATATTATTTGTTTTCAGGAAAAAAACAAAACAAAACATCATATAGCTGGTGTTCTATCAAAGTTGCCATGGCACTGTTTCACAAAACAGACAGAGATGCAGCAGAGCTTATTTGACTGGGATGAGGTTAGGCTAGCTCTTGTAGCTCTGTAAATTAGCCTATTGTTAGCAGTGTAGAAGTAGATCTTCCTTGACACTTGACAAGGCTACTCTCCTGCTTACACACAGCAAGATATATTGTTAGTGCCTTTGTTAGTTCCAATGTCTACTAGTTAAGTTGCCTCAGTTTATTGTAGAACAATATTTTAATATTCTAAAATTAGAAGTTTAATAAAAAAATTGTATTGCTACCATGCCCAGTCAGATAAGAAGTTACTGAGGTCTGGACATTAGTCAGTTTTTTTGCACATCCCTAGTGGAGAGAAATCAAATACAGATACAAATACTTTGCATATCTCTATCCATTTAACAACACAGAAAATATTTCCCTATTGATATCTAAAACGCACCCATATGACTACAGCAATTTGGGTTCTCTTCACTTTTACTGGGATCAGAGCACATCTGAATAAATAGGGATGCAGATGTTTCACAGCCTCTTTGTCAGTGTGGTAGCCAAATGGCACTCAAACACACATTTCACAACAATTTATTAAAAATGTGTACAAATAAAAAGTAGCATAAAAGCTAAAGCTCATAGAAAACATGCAGCACCCTGAGTAAAGGGCTGAGTAAATATCTTTTATTTGCCAAGCAAACTGATCTAACAAATGGTTAAAGATCATAATGTTTTAACAATACAACGAAAGGAAAAATAAATCTGGAGCATGATGAGGTCTACATACAGTACCCTGCTATCTCCCCCCTCTCCCCATTTGTAATCTATTTCTCCCACCTTCTCACCATGTGTTCAAATAACACACACACACACACACACACACACACACACACAAACAGAAGGTGCAGGAGATGAGCCAAAATTATGGTTTTATATCCGTGACAAATGCACACTTGAGACAGATTCATCCAGTCCCTCGTTTGCTAGCAGTAGGAGACTGCAGAGGAGCTTCTTCAATATGACTATGAAAGCGGTCAAAAGGTACTTTGGATATCAAAAGAAATCTTAATGCCATTTAAAATTGGAACACAAATGTAAATACAATTTACATGACATAATATAGCCTAAATACAGAATCAGATGGAAATCTATTCTGCGGAAACCCAGCAACTTCAGTTAAACTACTTTCGAAAAAAACACACTGCTCCGGATGCACAGTGTCTGCATTCGTTTACATTTGTGTGCTTGACGCAAACAGGAACAGAAATATTTCTGCTGAAAACGCATAGCATTTATGAATGCACTACAAGTTTAACGAAAATTACAAATGTGCATAGTATTCTGTCACTGTGCCACTGCATCGACGGTCCCATCCCACACCTGTTATTCTTCCTCACGCACTCTTAGCCTACGAGATCTGGCTCGTTGACAGGCATTAAAAAAAAAAGTTCATTTGTAAGTCAGTTAAGATACCAAAGTGGACGGTTTGAACCAAAGTCCAAGATTTTTTAGCATATCATGCAGAAGCAGGACGCAGTCTTGCCGTTAAATTAAATAATTGGTAGGATCAGTTACTCACCCAAGACATAATACGAAGAATAGTTTGAGGTTGTTGAAGGAAGGTTAGTGGATCAAAAGCACCACCAGCTTTTCCAGCCCCGTATGCCTGTTCCATCCTCAGTAGCTGTTTATCGCTTTTTATATGTCGCAATTTGAGAGGCGTCCTGTGGATAGTCGACCTTGGGTTTGAATGACTCTCCCGTCACAGAATAGACAGCCTTTTTTTCCTCCGCCTCCCAAGGCTTTTTCTTACGGTCTCAGTATCACACCAGCGTCTGCGGCCTGTTTTCTTGAAAGGTGGCGTTTCTTTCTCTTTGCCCTATCCCACCCGTTCCCCTCTCTCGCTCTTAATGGGGGGAAGACAAGGCAAACACGAAGCACAAGGAGCCCGCGCGCGCACTCTCAAGGACAGTAACGCGTTTTAGGATTATTTGCTCACATATATTTGGCATTGTGGCCCCAGAATCGGAATAAATAGAAACTCACCATTAATCAACACTAAATAAAAACAATTTATAGCTAAATACTTTTTTTTTCTTTTTGCACAGGACCACAAACAAGAAAGATGCAAAAAGAAGCAACGGAGACAAAAACTAAAAAAAGTATTTAAAGTGTGTTAGTATACTATTCAAAAATAAAACTATTTTATTCTTACATGCATAAACCAAATTAATCCGATTACCATTTCAGGAGTCCAGCCTTGTGCCATCTAGCGGACGCTTTATAACCATTTTGTTTCTTGGAAATGAATGAAAGTAACGAATTTATAATGAGCAATAATTAGCAAATCTACATTCAATAATTGCTTAGAATTATACTGTGAAATCATAAGTTATTCAAAAAGCTTTCATAACATTTTAACGACACAGACAGTGCAGTATTATAAACGTATAAAAGTATTATAAAGTTTGTTCGATAATATTGGCGTTCTCCCTAGTTTCCACAACCACAAGCACTGGACATTTTTTTAAATATGCAATTTTTTACTTGGCTTTTAATTATTTCAGTTCAACAACGTCTCATACATACAAAGTGGTCAAAACAATTACAGTAAGAGAATGCACGATCAAAATGTCAAATTCATGAGCAGACTTTTTCCATTTATACTAGATTACTGTTGTATGTAAACTTTTAATCTTTATCAGCCTGTCAAAAGGATAAACTAAAATAATCTATATTATTGTACAAGACAAATAGTTATTTCAAATGCTGTTACATATCTGTAATACAGACACTAATCAGAAACGACAAGAACACAGAAGAAAATGTTTACAAGTTTGAAGCATAATTTTTTTGTAGAACAAAGGATTTCACATCCCAGCATGGCATTAACCTTTAACCTGTCAAACAGTGCATCTTATGTATTAAAATACATGCAGTAGCTGTTATTAGAGTCAGTTATATGGAGACTGATTATCACAAACAACCGGCAAATACAGCCAGGTCAACCAAAAGTTATAGTTCTGTGGAAGCATCAGAAACACCTCAAACCATATCAAGTTTACCCAAATGTGTAAGGAATGGATCCTCCAAAAGCTTAGAACCAAGTTACTCTGGGTATTTCCAGATAAAGGTGCAGCAGACATGGGAAGCATGTCAAGGCAAGTGAGAAATCAGAGTGCAAGGGCGCAAGCAAAAGGGAAAGAATGGACAAGATGGCTCAGAAGCTGTCATGTACTATGACCTACTGTAGAAGATTGCTGATAAAAAATAGAATTGTGTGGTACATTACTATGAGGCAGTTCTTTAATGGTAGGACAAACCTAATGAAAAATGAGCATGGAAGAAACAGAAACAGAGCTTATCTAAGATTTTCAGTTTAGATGGCCCGCTATTCTTGGAACTTTTAAGGACAGCAGTTCAATTCAGCAAGGCTATGTGGGAGAGTAAGACTCAAAAAGGCACTTCAAAGGCAATGTATAAAAAGGATGAAATGGACAGATGGAGAGAGAGAAAGAGAGCCTGAGCAGGACAGTGTTTTATGGAAAACCAAGAAAGTTGTTTGCACTTGATATAGTACTGTTTTGAATTGCTTTACTTTTAAAAAGATTTTGACACTCCATGGCTAATGTGTAATTTTCTTTGTTTATATTCTGCCAAAGAATATTTTAAAAAGTTGTCAAAATGGTTTAAGCAGATGCACTTCAATTACTTAAGACAATCTTCAATTAACAGGCATACTCAGCTGGGACAAATAACATTGTGGCTAGACATTGGCAAAACAGAATGGAGATAAAACAAAAACATGAGACCAGAGCAAAAGTGTTATGTTTACTACAGTGTTATAAACAATAAGTGGTTCACACAGTTTAGTAAGAGTGCTTCACTCAGCAATTCTCAGTCGTGTTTAAAAAAATGTACCTGATACAGTTTCTCTACTGTAAATTCATCCATGCACAATATGCATCACTTGACAAACTGGGCTGGAGTCAGTGAACGTAAAATGATTAATTTCATTTAAAATTTATAATAATGAAGAACTGCTGAAGTGTGCCTCCTGATAAATATATGCAGCAAAGATCTGAGTGAAGGCTAACCAGCCAAGGCTTGAGGGACACCAGATACAACAGTATGCTTCTCCCTCTCCCAACTCAGCCATATCCAGACTGTCAAAACACACGCTTCTTCCACACCCTGATTTGGGGGATAGAATTTATCCGGGCAAAAGTTGAGAATGTTCCAGATATTTGAATTTTTACATAATGGCTTATGCTGTCATTACATAGATCTTCCAATTCGACATGTAAGACATATACAATTGTGCACTAATCTAAACAAAATCTCACCTATGCCAGGGCATCCCACAGAAGCTAACACAGGAACTGTGTAGTTAGATATGACAACAGAATACAGTTGCTAACTAATTGAAAAAACTGATCACTGATCAGGTAAAAATGGCAGCTTTGACCAGAAACCAGATTCAGTGTTGTTAAGTGAGAATTACATTTTTAAAATTTAAGTCATATTTTGAGTAAACAACCATTAATACAGCAACCATTTCACTGCCTTTTGTGAATGGTATGATTGACACACACACACACACACATCTCTGTGTTTCAGCTTTAGTTAAGTTATATAAAATCAAACCTTTAAAAAACAAAACAAAACAAAGGTTCAGAAAAAGCAAACATACTTTAAAACATCCTGAATTCAGTCTGTATGTTTTTTTTTTTCTTTGCTAAACTTTGTTTTTCTTGCTTCTTAGGCTTTTTGTCTTCTTTGCTGAGGAATTCTTTAAGGCCTGTGGAGTACTTCCCAAAGACAGTGTGAACTTGGCTCAGACTCATTGCCATGGGGGATTATGAGGGGTTGCTGGAAGGCGCACATTAAGGGGTCACATTAAAAGTTAATCATATATTTTAAAAAGTCTCAAAAATAAACTCGGCTTTAGAAAATATGGCCTTCTCTGGGTTTGTGAATTGGTGTCTACATCCCATGTGTTTTTTCATTCTGCTTTAGGAAAACACAACATCGGCAGAGCATCGAGGAGGATTTGTTATCCAGTGGCAGGTAGAGCTCATGCAAAAGCCAGTTTGCTTGTACCAGTGGTCAAACACTAGGCTGTTCACTACTCATTCTTCCGGTAAGTGGCTCTTTCCCTGTCATTTTGTGCTTTTGCCTGCATTTCTTGCATGTCTATTCTTTTATTCCATCAAATGCCTCCAAATGAGTGAGCATCTAAGAGGATTGCCTTGATAGTCCTCTTGAGTTCTCATGATTGTCCACTCGAGGGAACTACTTGAATACCATGAGTGGCCTCTCCTCCCGTCGCTGCCAGGGGCTCTTCTTATTCTCGTCTTCCTCATCTTTGTCATCACCTTCATCATCGCCGGGGCTGGTCATTGTCTCCCTGTGCACCACAAATGCACTGCCGTCATCATGGCTGCGCCCTTGCCGAGAAAACGTTCCTCCTTGCGACTCCTGGGCTTTGTCTGTCAGTGCCAGTGCTGAGCCGTCCTCCGGCAAAGATGCTGCCGCTCGGCTCTCTCTGCTAGCAGGCTCAGTGGAGTCGATGACCGGCAGCTTGGAGTGGAACTTACTGTGAACCTTCTTGTCGCCACTCTCCCTCGCTCTGCTCTCCTCCTTCATCTTCCTCTGTGAAGCCCTCCCAGAGTTCCCAGGGTACGTCTCAGCGCGGTGCTCCTGCATGGCTTGCCCCAGCGGCTCGTTGCCCAGTTCGATGTAGGAGTGGCGCACGAGGGCGTTAGAGCGTCCGTCGAGTGACACGAACCAGGCGAGTGGGTGCGGCTTGACACCGAGCTCCAGTAGCTTCTTCTCTGTGAGTGCCTTCAGCTCGCCGTTCATCTGTGCCACAGCCGAGTCATTGAACAGGACTGGGATGTGAACCGGACCGGAGGAATCCTCTGAGCTCCACTGCTGCTCCTGGGATCCTTCACCCTGCTGAGCTGCCTTGTCTTCCTCCTGGGGCTCAGCCTGCTCCTGCTGGCTCTTCTGGTGCTGGCCCTGCACTCGAGGCAGGGTCATGCTCACCTGGATGGCCTCCATGTCATGCTGCAGCTGCTGTTGCCTCTCCACAGCCTGCTCCATGGCTGACAGGTCCGAGGACAGGCGTACGTAATGGGCCGGGATGACCAGAGTGGGCACCATGCCATGGTACATGCCCTCCTTCATATGATCCACGGAGTGGCAGAAGATCAGCTGGCCATTTGCACGGTCTGCTGTCTGGGAGTCCGAGTATTCCGGGGGCTTGCTGTCCTGCCCGTGCTCATGGTAATGGTCACTGAATGGCAGGGATGGAGCATCAGACACAGAAACATGGATGTCCTTGCCATCACGGTGACACCGGTCATCAGAGTTATCAGCTGAGCTGTAGCCCCTGATCGGGTCATCTCGCTGCAGTGGCTCCAAGTTGCTGCTGTGGGGAGAGTGGGCGGCTTGCAGCGGGAAAGTCTCGCTGTGCCTGCCATACGTGTTCCGCTTCAAGTGCTGAGGCTTTGGGCCACGCCCGAAAAAGTCTTCACGCAAGCTGTGCAGGTCCCGGGTGGAGGACAGCACCGATTTCACACCATTGGCATCTCTGATAGAGGCGGCTGTCTCTATATGCCCACCGCTGATGAGGTTGAGCTGTGAAGTGGATGTGCCTTGGTCTCTTGTGCAGCTGTCCAGGGAGGAGAGGTGCAATTTACGCCGATGCTGCCGGGGCTTTAAACATCGTCTCCTGACAGGAAAAGACATTGAAAAGATGAGTCAAATGGTGTAATGAAAAAGTACTACTGACTTTACGTTTATAATAAACTCGACAAAACTACATATCAAAGCATGAATTTTCTCTATTACACTGATATCATGCAAAGATGAATCAGGAAACACAAATTATGTCTTTATAGACCACACTAACAGAGGTCTGAAGGAAAGAATCAGAACTAAATGTGCCTGACTCAATTACACAGCTCAGCAACCTCAGCTGAAGGCCTCTAACTGTAGAAAATGCTGTGAAGCTGTGACCTCCAGCACACACATGGAGTTCCATACTCCTCAGCACAGGGAGTTCCAGCCCAAGTACCTGCAGTAGTACAGCAGCAGGCAGAGCAGGATTAGAACCAGAAGGGCCATGGAGCCCAGAATGGTCAGGAGAAAGATGGTGTGATATGTGGTGATGTCTCTCAGACCAGAGGGGTTCAGGACCGTGCCTAGAACACAAACACATCATACTCTGTGTGTGCTCTTGCCAACTGATGCAAAACTGGATCATAGGATATCATTAGGAACTTTATTTGTGATCATGCACAGCTCTATTTCAAGGGATGTCTTTGATATACAATATATAGTTCTATAGTTGACAATTGTGATAGTGCTATAATTAATAATTGATATTTCTATATAATTATAGAAAAAAAGTCTGATTTCCCATAAACACAGAAAGGATTTTCAATAGGTAAAAGATAGCATGTATGTGTGATTCAGAAGGATAGCAACTCTTTATAACCTCCTCTAAGCAGCATCGTAAATACAAATGGTACAAATGTAAAATTATACCAATCACGATAACTAGGCACAAAAACATATTTATTATGCATTTCTTTTATGTGGAAAATACAGCCTGGGTTTTGCACAGAGGAGGCAGGGCAGTGCATAGGGCAAAGCAGAGGTCACCTGTAGCCAGAGGAAAAGCTGCCAGCCAGTATCCTAAATGTGGAGCCACAAAACTGCAGGTCATGTGTGTTCCATCTCTGCTAATGTAGCCTGCACCACTTCTGAGCCACAGTCCTGCAGGAGGGCAAACACACACATGGACACAATAAGTATACCACTTGCAAAAGGCATCAAGCTAAAGGAGAAAACAACTTCCCAGTAATGTATATATTTATCCTGCAGGCTGTCCTGTACCAAAATACACTGTTGAGGGTTAATCGTCAATTAGAATCTTAACAAATGTAAACCAGGATGACTGTATAGCTGCCTACAAAAATATAACATAGATGTTTAGTGCTCCCGCCTTCGCTCTGCTGATAACGCCATTTCAGGATCTGCAGCTGTGGATCAGAGACAAGGCAGGAAGTGCCATGATATTTGTGAGACAACCCTAAGAACATTTTTAAAAACTGCATGACTTAATACATCCTGACAGCTCCAGCATGGAATAATTTTCTTCCTTCCAGCAATACTTCCAAACTACGCCTATTCACACGATAATTGTACTGCATCTATGTATTCACACAAGACAAAAATAAATAGCAGGAGTGTATAAGATGATTCAGTAAGTACAGAACTGTTTTACATGAACACAGTGTAACTGAGTCTTAATGAACACTGTTAGAGCTAGGCTCTTCAGGTCTGGGTGTACAGCACAGGGTGCTGGTGCCAAGGCTTGCAGTCGGAGCACCACTAAGTTTCCTCAGCTCAGTACTCAGGCCAGTGTAAACTTTAGGTCATTCCAGATTTATAAAACATGGCTACACAACATGACTGACAAGTTTCCATTATGCTGGACCAGTTTATCATGCTTCACAGATTTACTCCCTGTCTGGTTCATTAATGGCCAGTCTCACTTCCAAACTCCCCCTGCCTTTTTGGACCCACCTGCTATGCTTTGATTTACAAACTGAAAGCACCATCAATTAATTTATGAAAACCTCATAGCTCATTTAACTCATGCAGTGTCACTGACACTGTTTTGAGTATGCATGGCACATTGCAGAGTAGCCACTAGGGGGAGATGCAGGAAGGGCACAGCTGGGAGACCCAGTGCCTCTAGATGAAGCAGGGGGTTTCCCCAGTGAAATGAAGTCAGCCCCAGCACAAACCATGTCAGGTGGCCTCCTCCACTCTTTGGCCAAGCTCTCCATCGTCTGCGATCTGCCTCCAAAACAAACAGATCTCAAAGGAGATGGTCAGATTAGCACAGCAGGCACATGATCCAACGCACACCCACAGCACATGGCTGCATCATCCTTTTCCACACACTAGGCCTGTCTTCAGAATGCTGTTTTATTCCCCCCACCCACACTCATTTTTACCCCTCTCCTAACTGAGCTTTCACTGCCTGGGGTCCACATACATAAGCCTCTATGTCTGTGGCCACCTCAACGAACTATGCACAGTAATTCAGCCACGTGTTAGCACAGGCATGCATAAGTGCCGGGTCCCTCCAGAGTCGTCCCGACTGTATGGAAGGTGACAGCAGCAGAAGAGAATCTGGAAATGTATCCTCCCTCCTCCTGATACAGACGAGAATATCAGCACTTTCAGATCTTTATGCCTGAGAGTGCTGAATATCAGTACTCTCAGATCCTTAAGTCTGAGAGTGCTCAATATCATCACTCTTGGATTGTTAAATAAACAATGTTACTCATTCCCACCAGGTCCTCCAGCTATGCAACATCACTGTCCAAGGAAAACTTACTAGACTTGGTAGTAGATTGGAGCTGAGGAACTTACTTAAATTTACTTTGCATAAAGGACTTAGTTCTAACAGCATATACAAATCTATACTGTTTCTTTTAATAAATATCTTTCATTTAATATGTGTCAGTAAATCAATATTAAAAATCTATATACCACAAATAGCATCAGGTTATGGCAGGAGCTTTATTTCAAGAGTAGAGACAGATCAGTACATACAGGCAGTCTTCTGTGTCACAAACAATCACAACCTTACAACACAGTAAAGGCATAACAAGATCAAATGAGATTTTCCAAATGAGATTTACCAGATGCCTCACTCTGTCTCTCCAAAAATCAATTAGTTATTACTTATGCATTAGTTAATACTGAAACATTGCCTGTCTATGGGCTCAGACCTGAAGGTCATCATAGGCAAGTTAAGACAGACTTACTATCAAGGGGATGCTGTTTTAATAAGAATGCCATTTAATGCAAATAAGTGTGAGACAATGACTGTGAGATCACCACAGCACACTTATTTGAGTGACCTTCAATGGTTTCAACAGTAAGTTCACAAAGGAGGTTAGACGGTACCCTATGTCATGTCTAAATAAGGATATATGATGGGAAAGTTTTACTGGCAAAAGTAACCATACCTTCTTTAAGAAATTATCATTATCCAGGACTGTACAATACAGAAAAAAAAAAAGTATTGCTGCATATCGCTACATATTCTAAATGTGATATTCATTACAATACATCAAGATAACATTGCCAAGCCCCTTGTGTGAATGATTAGAGATTTGCCTACATTACTTCACTAAAATAATTCACATTTTTTGCATCATGTGATCAATCTCAGATATGGCAAATGTGGGTTCTGTGGCTGCTTATGGTCAGGATACCACAAAGCATGAGAAAAGAAATGTGATTAGTCAGAAGGCACATTTATATAGTGTACTTTTCTGATATGCAAATACTGCAAAATTCAGTATGCTGATGATGATTGACAGACTGTGTTGTGCAGTCCTACCCGCTCCATTGACATGCCTGTAAGGTTGGTAAATGGCCACGGGAATCAGACGGGGGCTGAAAATCTTTTTGAGAGAACAAACCAAAATGCCACTTGGACAGCATCTCAAAATCTGTAACCCTGGCAACCATAAAAAACAGTGCAGGCTGTGCTCTCCTATTCAAGAATATCTTCATCTAAACGACTGGGATTAGGAGTCCTCCAACTAAGCTGCTTACTTGGAGATAATTGGAGATTTCGCTTTATAGCCAAGGGAGGCAAAATCTAAATATATCTTTCATGTTAAAGGGGACATCATAAAAAAGTGCAGAGGTTCACTCAGAATAAAAGGCTGAGAATGGAAGCATACCATTTACAGCCTTAGATAAACTGATAACTAAATCCACTGAGGTTAATAGGGCACTGGGATGCAACCACATGTACGACAAAGCTGTCATATGTTTTAAAGGCTTATATGTTTTAAATTTTTTATTTTTTTTAGTCCAACAGGGCTGGTTCTGCTTGTATTCAGGGAATTTAGCCATGGCTGCCAGGTGCCTAATCACTCCCTCTTTTGAGAAGAAACCGAGATGAGGCCAGCTGTAGTCAGAACTTCAGATTCTCTCTCCCTCTCCCTCTCCCTCTCTCTCTCTCTCTCCCTCTCCCTCTCCCACTCCCCCTCCCCCTCCCTTTTAAATTATAGTGAACTACAGCCTACAGCACTGATCCCACTACTATGTGCTGGGTGGGGGGGGGGGGGGGGGGAGACACACAACTCCAGGTAGGTGAATGCATTTCTAAGCCAGCATGTAACTGGTGACAGGAACTTTCCTTGGCACATCACTGACACAGTCCCCTTTCTTTAAACGAGAGCACAGCCCCGATGTGACAGCAAAACGTAGATACTATCTTCTATCTCTCCATCTCTGCCTCCCATGCCTACTACCTTACAGTGAGATGAGCAACCACCCTCTCAGAGCTGCTTCCCTGTCACCTGGTGCTGGAGGGAAGGAATAGATGGGGCCATGGTTATTCCCTTCCACCAGACTGGACCAGACATTGACCCAAGCTGTTTAGGTAGCATTAGCAATTGCATTGTGTATTTATCATCCAGGAATTAGATTAGGGTCCCTGAAGAGTAAAGACAAAATCTTAGACAGAAACTCTTAAGATGTTTTTAGAAATATTTGCATACAACAGCATAATGTGAATAAATACCAAAGGGATAACAGATCCACTTTAAGCAACAATTTTAGTGTCTGTATTTTTTTTTACAAACGGGGACATTTGTCAGTGCCTGTATAACATGCTTCTCAATAAAGGAGCAGATGGAAGTGAATTTTGTCAGAGCTTTGTCAGCCAAACAGCCTGCAAGGATAAATGTCACAATGATCCTGTGATCACTTGTTATCAAAGAAATAAGAACATTTGATATACTCCATTCTTATATGATATACTACAATCTTATACTCTTTACCTGATCTCTCTTCAAACTTCCAGATGGGCACGCTTGTGGCATCTTGGAGGGGTGAGTCTGAGGGAAGGGGCACAGATACGTGGATGGGATCTGTGACCTGGACCTGAGTGCCATTCGGACCGGTGAGGGTGGCGCACAGTGCAGTCACGGCAGTTAGCTCCACCCAGCTGCTGTTCGAGCCTGGGAGGAGACAGAAAGAGAGACAAAGACAGAGAGTTTAACCTCAGGGGCATATGGGCAAGAAGCTCTTCCAGCCAAAGTCCTGGTTCTTTAATCTGACAGATTATTCATCGTTGAGCACAGGCTCTTGCCCTGTGCCTCCTCCACCATTTCAACTAAACCCCAAAGAGAATCGATGGTGCATGTGTGTGGACAGACAAAAAAAAAAAAAAAAGCACAAACTATGACCCAGTGTTAATTTAGTAAAGAGATGACATTTAAGTCGTGAACGTCGTTGTGCTGGGTGAGACTGGGTACTACAGGAACATTGAGCTGACACTTGCAAGTGGGGGAGGGGACAGTGCACTCTGGGAATGCAAGTGATATGGAAGTGGACTGAGTAGTGTGCACAGTACATGACTGAAGGGTGGTCAGATTTGACAAGCCCTCTTCTCAAGAGCAGCAGAGAGTGCAGGCTTTGTGCCCATCCATATTCAAGAACACAGCTTCAGTTGCTGTAATTAAGAACAAAAATGAATTCAATGTAATCGCAGCGTCACTGTAAAAGACGGCAGAAGTCCATCACGTGGATGACACCATTCCGTCATTTTCAGTTAATTATAGGGCAACTCCATCTCCAGCCACCAAGTAGTTTACTGTAGCTTGACAGTGGTGCTGAATGCTGCAGTATTCACCTGTGGAGTTGTGCTCCAGGCCCAGAGGATAAGGAAAGCCCCCGAGCTCGTACTGGCTCCTAGTGGATGTGAGCATGGCGGAGAGAGAGATGTGAGAGGTGTTGAGTACCGGCCGGAGGGCCCTCCTCTGAATCTGCACCCATGGCTGATTCTTGGATCCTACAAGACAAGAACTTAACATTTATTATATTGAGAACTTAACATTTAACTTGCATGTTTACAAGTGTTAGTTGCATTGCAAAATATCACAAAATGGAGTATCATTAATGAGCAGTATTAAGGCTCTCATGAATACAAGTGGACGTTATAGTTCACCCCAAGACAAGATTTACAAAATGTGTCAAAATACAGAACTACAATGATGTTATCTTTAATGTTGCAAGGCAACATTTGTTTAAATGCAAAACCAACATACAGCCAGCAAAGTCAGCTGCAGTCACTGAAGAGTAAGTATGTTTGGAGTGTGTGTAATCCTGGTTCAGCTCAGTTTGGCTCAAAGAGGAAGAAAAAAGAGAAGTGAAGCCTAAAAATACTCTGTGCATGTGTGACTGCAGGCTGCCTGGTTGAATTAGAGCTGGGTTAGACCCACTGCTGATGGGTCCGACAGCTCCAGATCTGCTCTAGGTCCGCTGAGGCTCACTCTCTTGTCATTTGTATATCTATCCATCACACCCACCATGATCACTGACTTGGACAGCTCCAACAGCACGCGCGTACGCGTTCTACAGCTTCGTGCATGTCGCCACATCTGTCCTGCCTCTTTTCTTAAAATCTCTCATGATTCAGCACAGTCCTCTCATCCTTCCACTTCCCCTTTTACTGTACCATCATGATAACACCATTGTACCACACACCATAATCACTTCTTCATGCTGCCAGTGGATGCTTTCCCAGTCCAGCGGGGAGTGTGCATTTTTGTTTTTGTGCAGAATATCCTGACATCTCAGGAAATTAGAACACTGCTGCTCTTGGAGTCATTGAGGTGATTTAACATCACATTAAAAAGGCAGCGATATAGCAACAAACCAAGAGCTTTGAAAAGAATACATCAATGACATCCAGTGTTAATAGCCCAGATCATAAACATGTCCTTACAAACAGATATAATAGCTTAGAAAAGTGGCATCAGCACTAATTAGGCTACAAAACTACCCAGTAGTCTTACAACAGTAGTGATAGTGTCCAATAGCCCTAACATTATTTCGTAGCATTGACACTCTACACACTCAGAATTTCATCAACAAAGGGATAAACTGTTGGCCAGTCTCTCTTAGGTCAGGAAGGATTGTGTCGCTACTGGGCCAATGCTTTGCTACTAAAAAACTGTGATTGCATGGTAAAAGGACAGAGCATTCTATTTGGGGCTGGCGCTTTTCCAAACTGGCAAGCTTCCTGAAGAGCTTAGCCATTTTGCACAGGAGCAGAAAATCCACTTGACAGTGTGGAATGCTGGGACAGTCTATTAGAGATGGCATGGACACAGCTACTCAAGGATTGTCCATATGGGGATATACTGTATATTACTATGACATTGTACACATCTTATATCTTTGCTATTACTATTGTAATTATTGTTTTATAATTACTATTGTTCTTATTATTAGCATTATTATTATTGCAATTTTATTAGTGCTGCTGTTATTGTTAAATGTTGTGTGTGTGTGTATATATATATATACACATACATATATAAATATAAATATAAATATATATATATATATATATATATATATATATATATATATAAATGTTTTATTGCCATTGTTATCACTGTTATTAATATATTGCTGTCATTATTAACACTGTTACTGCTATTGATATTTTAATGTATTATTATTGCTTTTATTGACATTTATTATTATTGACATTACTAATGTTATTTTTATTGTTGTCATTATTATCGTGATTAACTTTGTGTTTTCTGTTATTGCTATTATTGTTGTTGTTATTGTTGTTTTACTTAATCATATGCCATATCAGCCATAACATTAAATCTACCAAATATTGTGTAGGCTCTCCTGGTGCTGTTAAAGCAATTCTGACCCACTGAAGCATGGACTCTACAAGACCTCTGAAGGCATCCTGTACCATCTGGCACCACAACATTAGCAGCATATCCATCACCTTTCTATCACAGCTAGCTTTAGCTTTTTTGTGCTACTCTCTACTGTGTGGATTTGACTAGTCGGTCTAGCCTTTGTTCCCCATGTGCATTGGTAGGTACTAACGACTGCATACTGGAAATACCCCACAAGACTTGCCGTTGTGGAGATGCTCTGACCCAGTCGTCTTGCAAAAACAGTTTAGCTGTTGTGAGTGTTGCTCAGAGTGTTGCTCAGAGCTTTACACTTGCCCATTTACCTGCTTCCAAAATATCAACTTCAAGAACTGACTCATCACTTGCTGCCCAATATATCCCATCCTTTGACAGATGCCATTATAACAAGACAATGTTATTCACTTCACGTGTCAAACAATTACCAAAAAGAAAAATGGCATATATAAACAAAACTTTTGTGACTTGTATTATTGTGTTGCTAGCTGAAAATCTCAACTGAGGAAAAAATCCCTACAACAGAGTATGATTTGTTAGGAGTCTCCAATGTGTCAACCCTATCCCTGCACATTTCCTGCCATCAGCTGTGCTCCATTCTGTCTGGAGCCAGCCAAGAGGACGGCTGTGCTCAGCATCGTTGATGCAGAAAACAGGAAGCTCGCTGGGCCTTAAGGGTTTGCTCAGGGTCCAGATCTTGGGCCTCTTCCATTCTTGCCAAACAGAGCTCATCTGTATGTGAGATCAGGAGCTGTGCCAAGCTGAAGAGGCCCTGGCAACACCAAGTCTGACATCACAGGATATCAAACTTTGACTTAGAAATACAATGAACTGAATTTGAAACTAAAATAATGGGAGCAAATTCTATGTCTGGCAAAATGCTCCTTTGTATACAGTATCTTGACAAAGTAACCAGACAGTTGATTTATATAGAAAGAGGCATTTGGACAATCAATCAATATTGCAACCAAAAGAAACAATAAACTCTCCAAGACAATAATTTACATATGAGAAAGGGAGAATACCATTCTGACTGTGCCATTTGACAGTGCCATACCAATCTCCCAAATGTTAAATATCCTCTCAAAGCTGGTCTAAGGAGAATACAACTCCCTTGGGACTTGCAGAGAAACACTACTCACATTAATGACAGAATGCACTCTACTCAATTCAGCGAGCCAATTTATCATTTCCATTACAAAGATATTATTAGCATTTATGTATGTTCCAAAACAGGCCCTTAATGGTATAGATTGTTAGTCGAACTCAGCGACGACTGGGGACCTTGAAGCCATGCAGTCAGAGGTGATCCATGTGGTGTGGTGCTGCAGTGGGTGTTGACTCTTGTACGAGGAGATAGCTTCAGTTCAAAGGTGAGTGGAAGCATCCCATCTTTTATGAGAACTACAGCATAATGGATACATGGTTTTGCCCCATTAAATTAAGCGCAAGTCCCAAGATGCTGCAAAATTTAAATTGGTGGTTGCATAACAATTAGTCACTATACCACAGAATTATTTTATTAAGAAAAGGAATCTTTGTCCTTTGCCAGTGATGTCCAGTCTCTATGATTTCAGCGTATACACCCCCCACTTTATATACATTTTTAAATAAAAAAAACCCAAACTGCTCCTCGTTCACTGACTTCTTTTTTAAAGATAGTTTTGGGGCACCAAGCTTGTTAAACAGTATTTTTTAAAACTTCTGCTGACCTTAATAAAACACTTCACTGCAAATCTTTTCAAGTGCTGTTTCATAATATTGTTTCTCATTAGATACCACCATGTGCTATTTCCCCCCCAAACACATCTGACCTCATTTGAGACATGAAGTGAAGTCTGTTGTGCTGCTTTCTGTTCACCATTGCCAAGTTGCACTCTTTGTATGAGCCACTTTGGGCACACCGCCAAAACTTTACAAATTAGAAAGCCACTGAGGTGATTTTGGGCAGCCGTGTAGCCAGAGTTGTGAATATGAATTATAGCTATTATAGCTCCTTATCTATTTGCATTGTGTATGTGTCGGTGCTTGGCAGCTGTCCAACCTAGCATCTCTCTGGGGATCTGAATGCTGGACATACACTTTTACTGCTCTTTGGTTTGATTTCAAAAACCACTTTCTAGCTATTGGTCCCATGGGATTAATCCCTTATCCCTTAGTAACCTCACAGTTTCTAAGTGCTATCAAAGTTCCCCAATGCCTGTGTGCCAATCAAAAACTCTGGCATGGTGTATGAGTCACTGTGTGAAGGCACTGCCTGTTCTTTTCGGTTGCTATGGGTCTGCATTGGAACATGGACAGGAGCCAGGACCTTGGCCTTGGACACAGAACTGAGAGCATGGGCACAGCTAGTCACAGCCTGTGAGGCTGGAAAAATGGTTGATAATATATATTGCAAATACTAGATGTATTTTTATTGTAAAATGAGCAGTCAGAGTAAAAACCCCAAGCCCCATCCTAGTACATAATGTGCATAATATTCAATAATGACTCTATAAGCAGTAGAACTGCCATATTCCCATTATTTCAGTAGGATGTTTTCAGATGGGCAATTATGAACTAGTTGCCCATGCAACAGTCATGTACATGAAAGTACAAAGTCTCAAGGTAAGCTATAGCTGCTATCTCTACATTTGCATTCTGTCCTTTTTGATATTTAATCATATTTTTGTTTGGGATACCAAATCTGCTGGCAAAGCCTGATGTTGACCCAGCCGACTAACACACTGGTGGGTCATATGAGAACTGGAGCAGGGCCAACATGGGATAGAATTCAACATGCATGTGATGGTGGGAATACAAGGCACGCCCCCGTTAATGGAATGCAGTTAAAATAGATATGTCACTCTTGTGATGACATGTCTAATGAAAAGGACAGACCCAAAACATGTTAAGTACAAAAGCTGAAGACATTTTCACATGCTGAAAGACACCATACACCCCCATGCAGGAGATGCACTGCATTTTAACAGCCCTCGGTCTGGCCTTTCTCTTTATAAACATGTGCCCTACTACTGCTGCCAAAGTTGCCATGGAAATGGATTTCAATGCGAGATAATACCACATATTCAAATAGGATCTAATCTCTCTCCATCTACTCCAAACCCTCATTCAGCAACCATGTAAGAGCCCTTTGCTAGCATATGTATTCACACAGCCTGTCATACTTTTTATAGTTTATCTATAGCTTCATTCATACAGTTCAATCTATCATGTTACATGGACTTTTCTATGCTGATTGATAAAATGTTACATCAGACAGCAAAAATACCTGCCTATTGCATCTTTATATTAAAAAAAGAAAATATTAAGAAATCATCAACATGAAATTATTGGCACTAAAGTTAGTCCACAACTATTAAAATTAAAATGATAAAATGCCTTCCTGTTTTACAAGCAGAAAACATTCCTTAAATGAGGGGGTGACAGTGAAGCTGTTATGGCCTGAGAGGTCCTCTGCCCAGAGCAGCAGAGAGCAAGCAGCAGGCATCTTGTCAATAAAGAGGGTACAGTGGTCTCTTTTAAATGAGACCAACTATAATCAATAAACAGCAATCAGTGTAGTCAGGCAAGCAACCCCAATTACTCAGGGCTGCTGCAGCAACTCAGATATTCAGTGGCTCAGCTGCAGCAGGCCCAGAGCTCTGCTAGCTGCTCTGTGATGGCCCAGAGCTCCAGAAGGAGCTTTGCAAAGTGCTCAGAGTTGCAAAAAGCATCGCTGCAGGTTTTAATGTGCCAGGTGCAGTCCCCTGAAGCTCCTGCAGTTCTCATTAAGATCAGAGAAAAAGATCCGTGTCAGGAAGCAGATGGACAGAGACAGTGGGTTGGGGGATATATATATATATATATATATATATATATATATGAGATAAAGAAATGTTTTGGAGTTTTCCTTGCAAAGAGATTACACTGATTTCACCTTCTTTGCCAACCCCTTCACTGGAGCAATGAAGATGAGAACCTGAACCTGATGAAATAGCATGTGCCGTCCCCAACTCAAAGCCCTGCAGTTCTAAATAATTCACAAACAGCATACAGACTTACCAAAAATCTTCAATAATCATTAAGGTCAACTATACGCTGGCATGTACATACAGTTTAAACATACTGGAAGGGTTTTCTCTGTTCTAGTTCTCCTTTCCTATTGGATCATATCTCTATGCTTGAGAGTCATTACTGAGCTCCATCATAATAAGCCAATTTAGCAAACCCAAGCACTATTGTTCACACCTCGATAACTCCCAGCAGCAAACCACTGGCTACCTGTGGGCCAAGAACATGAAAGCCACACACACACGCATACACATAAATAAAACGTGTTTATATATATATATATAAATAAAAATCCATATATAAAAACACACACGTTTTATTTATATACGTGTGTGTGTGTGTGTGTGTGTGTGTGTGTGTGTGTGTGTGTGTGTGCCACATCAGCACCTTTCAATTGCAAGTGCAACAGATATAAATTCTGGAGACTGTACTGCTAGTTATGCAATCCCCATCACTTGGTTTCAGAGTCCAGTCTGGAACAGAAACATCCAGTGCTGGCAGCTGCCATCTCCAGCACAGAGCCTCTAGGTAACCGCACGCATCAGTCCAAATGTCTAGCAGTGGTACCTAACTGAGCACCATGTGTAATGCAATGAGGAGAAAGTGACTGATGCAGTGGTTGGAGCAGTGGGCCAGTGGTTTAAGCTCCTTGAGCAGAGAGTAGCACTCACCCGGAGAGCCCAGCAGGAGCTGCACAACATCGTCATACAGTAGCAGAGTGGCTGGTCTCTGTGGGAGCAGATACAGACTTACCGACGCATACACTGGCAGAGAAAGAGAGAAAAAGAGAGGGAGAGAGCAAGCGAGCGAGCGAGAGAGAGAGAAAGAGAGAGAGAGAGATCCATAAAATTAGTCACATGTTAATAGTATTAGTCACAAATTACAAATTCAGTGTATTGTAGTGTCAGACTAATCTGCAGAAATATTTCATATTTCAGAAATTGTCAATAAATTGTCAACTACAAGAGGACAGGAGCAAAATAAATAAATAAATAAATAAATAAATTTCCGTACTCTTATTATGCTGTTCCAGCATAAGATATAACTCTGTGACTCAAGATTTTGGATCAGCCTCACCCAGAGCATTTCACTACCCCTTCGTGCATTTTTTTTTTTAATAACAGGTGTTTTCCAAAATGTATTCATTTAATAAACATCATGTTTTTATTATTTCTTAAAACAGACAGCTGATCAAAGACCTTTTTGTTTTACATTTAATTCTGTGGTTTTGCTGCATGCCGGCATGTGTGAGAAATATGAGCAAATGAGTCACCACAAAGCAGTGAGAAATGAACTGATGTTATATTGGAAACTGAGCTTCAGTTTCAAAGAGCTTTTGGCAATACACTGACATGCAAAAAAACCCCAAAAAACAAAAACCACACACACACACACACACACACACACACACACACACACACACAGACTACAGGGAAGCTTGTAATATTATCTGGTGTAGGGCATGTCTGAAAAACTAGTGCACTTGTGAGTGCCCCCTTGGACTCTCTGCTCAAGGAAGTAAGGAAATCGCTCTTCTAGTTCACTGACTAACCTGCTCCCTCACACAGTCACATCATACTGTATAATCTACTGCCTGTTGAGTGGTGAAACTGGCTGGCAGTCAAACAGCGTTGATTCCTTTGGCTCTCTACAGGCCATTACAAGTGGGCTGGCAGAGCCCCAAGAACCCTGGGCATGCTGGGAGCAGTAAACATCAATACCTAGCTTCCACGGGTGTTCCAACCCTCGTAGAAATGCCATTGGCCAAACCAAGCAGGCATTCTACCCTTACTCAGACTTAACATATACATATACATCTCTCAGCCTGATCATATACTTATACCCAGACAGTTTCAGGTTTGTATGTCAGTATTGAATCGCTAGTCAGCTATTATTTGTTTTTATCTTGATAAAGCAAATGACCACATATAAACATGCAGCCACATATAAACATGACCTAAACATGGTCATTGTAAAGAGTGATTATACTGATTAGAGATCATGCTGATCACATTTGTTCATGTGAACTAATGGAGGATGATTTCCAAGACCTGTAATGAAATTTTCAGAATTACTCACCACCCACATTAAAATTACTACATCTGAGAAGCTGAACATGGGCTACTTAAGCATACAAATGCACATGAATACGCATAAGCATATATTTGCACATGTGTGCAAACACACGTATAGGCAGGCACACCCTGAAACAAAAAGCACCAATGCCCAGGACAGGAGGCAGCCTGCTCTCTTCAATATTGTACTCAGTAGGTACAAGAAAAAAAGAAAAAAGGCAGACATATAAACACATGTACTTCCTCAGAGAATACAACAAAACAGGCTATACAGATGGAGAGAGTTCAGCCTGGAACAACAAAAATGTGTGGAGAGAAAGTGATGTGAGATGTCAGGACTGATGTTCAAGAGAAATCAGCACACAGAACAGAAAAGGGAGTGTTTCAGGAAAGAAAATACTTGGTGGGATAGAATCCTCTGTATATGCCTTTATGGACACCAGAGTGGAAGGCAAGTAAAAATGAATCCAAATGAAAATGAAGTGAAGAATGAAAATGAGTCCATTTAGCAAAGGAGATCTAGCTAAAGAAGAAAGAGCTGCTATGGTTCAAACATGTCTAAAAGGAATCTCTTAGGGCACATCTCAGCTCTCTGTCACTGCACCTTGCTCTTTCTCTCTTAGATGACTCACTCCCTGACTCTGTGTGACTCACTGAGGTTTCCAGGGCTGTGGAAGAACAGCCAAGTCTCCAAGACACTGCTCTTCTGTCCTCCACTTCAGTCAAGAAGGAGAGGCAGACTGCGGCGGGGTAGGATGTAGGATCCATGCATTTCCTTCAGCAAAGGTTGGGCATCAAACAGCGACTCACTGGCCCCTTTCTGTACACTCCCATTTCTGCTTCTTTGAATACCTCTTGCCATGTTGTTGCTGAAAGCTCTTGTCCGTCCACCCCCCCCCCCACACCCACACACACACACACATCCCCCCCCCCACACACACACACCTTTCCACCAACACTATTACCAAACTCACTGTCAGTCCTACACGGTCCTTTTTTGGATTGTAGAGAACACACTGCAATAGGCTGACTGAGTGGTGCTGACGCTATGAAGTCTTTGACATGTGGGACACAGATGAATAAGGTGACCAATGAGGAGAATCCACATCGTAGCTGAGGTTACCATGGGTATAACTGTAAACAGGCAACAGAGCACACTCCAACAGCAATAGAAAAAAAATGGTGAGCTCTGTCAAGAAAAGTGTTTCTGGGGGAAAACGTGCTTCTGCAGTCTTCAGCTGTATAGAATCTCCTACCCTAACTGACTCCACTCAGTGTGAAACTAAGAACCCAGGCATCCACCTTCAAATCAAATGACTATCCAACAAAGCATCTAGTACTCTGCAAACTACCTCTAAAACCTCTAAAGATAGAGGTTGACAGTATGACTGGAGTAAAGAATGCAGCAAACAACACAGCTTCATCTGAAGCTGGAATGACGTCTGGACACTGACTTCAGAGTCACTGCTTCCAGAACAAGTTTCATGAACTGATATATAATTTAATATATAATATAATCTACTCATACACATCAAGATATGACAACACAAGTAGCACAAACATTTCCACATTACTGCATGTCAATGCTGAGGGACTCCCTGAGTATGGCATGGAAATCTCTTCTCATGCAGTAGTGTATGGTGAGTGTGTCCATGTATGGTGAGCGTGTCCATGTGATGGCCCTCTCTCCTAATTTGGGGAGGCTGGAGTGGGGATTAGTTTGGTATGTGTGTAATGCCCCAAAAGTGGAGTGAACTCATACTAGAGATGCTTATGCACAGCACCCCATTGGCCCAAAGTCTTTCAGGGTGGGCTGCCTGTTCTAAAACTAGAGTCAGCATAACTAAGTGGTCTCCAGCTGTTGGCACTGACAGTTTCAAGCTGTGCTTGATTTTAGCTGCTTAAGAGGCACAGGGTGTGAAGGCAAAGTGGGCATAGTCAGACAGGGAGAGAAGCAGTAGGGAGGGGAGCTGAAGGAAGAGATCTGACAGAGCTGACAACTGGATGCATCAGCAATGAGTCAGTGAAGGAAAGGCATACGGGAAGAACCAGCCAGCCAAGCACTTCAGGCCTAGCAAACATTTTAATGACCTCTTCAGAAGCCTGAAGTTCTTTGTGCCTCATACCCTTTGATTTCTCTTCAGAACCTCAAACCTGGCACAAGTTTGCATAATTACTACTGTAAAAAAAGTATGAAAACATGATTGAATGAAAAGGTAAGTTTGCCAGGTTGTCAAGAAATGAAAAAACACAAAAGAGAGGTTACACCAGCAAAAGTCAAAAGGCCAGTCTCACAGGCCTAGACTATCCAATGTCTAGTAGGAGCACTGTTTAACATTTCGGTTTAATGTTTGCATGCAAAGCATAGATTCAATAAACTTGATTTGATTATATACATTATATACTTCTCAAATTCTAGATGGTGAAAGGGTATTTCAAATACATGCAGCAGACTGGTTTAATGAACAGTAAAGCTAATATCCATGCTGTTTATAGTAATGAAATGGCTAATATGAGGAGAGATGATTCTTGGGCATCAGTGGTATAATGGTATAGTAGAGTGTATAGTAAAGGGGAGCTAAAATCCTAACAATCCTGAGATACATTTTTCTCAGAGTGTCAGTTATTCTGTGAAATACACAAATGCAATGGATAGTTAAAATCATGACCAAAAATGTAAAGTGATTTTCAATGTTGTAGAAATGTTCTTGGGAATAAGAATTATTACTTACAAGGGATGCGACCGGCGTGCCAGGGGGCAGAGTTAGTAACAAATCCATATTTGGATGCTGCAACAATGACCCAGGACCCTGGGCGGTACAAAAAGGTAACCCTGATGATGCCATCCTCTCCGGCCAGGCCAGATGCCAAGGTAGACTGGTTTCCATACACCTGAACTGCAGCTTCTTTTAGAGGTGAAAGGTCACTGTTGTCAAAGACCTGGACTTTAATCAGCACTTCTGCAGGAACAAAGATAAAACCCATTAAGAAAATGCACACAGAATATATAACTTTGCATAGCATGGCATACTATGTAATATATGTTAGCCTAGTGCAGAGGTATTCAAATCATAATCATCAAGGTCCCTGACCTAGGAGTCAGGTGCGACAACAAAGTGGCCAACCAGTTAAATAAATCGAACAACTACAAGGGACTACGAAATCCAGGACTAGATTTGAGGTCTAGATTTGACTAGCACTAGCCTAGAGTCTTAAAATGTTAACAAGCAGTACAATTTTTATTGATTCTGAATACTTCTGTCTCACTTTACAAGCCAGACCAACAATATGTGCCCCGTATATCCCTCATCTACTGCTGGTGAACACGAGAAAATTTCTATAGTTATGTGAGGGTAAAACAAGTGACATGATTATAACAACAAGGACTAGGCCAACTTCTGCAGCATGTCACTGGCACTTTTCTTGACAGTTATGCTAAACACATGCTGGCCCACATAGAGCAGATAGCAGAGAAAGGCAATGCTGTGTTTAGACATCTGTGCCCTGCTGAACTGGCCAATTCACAATCTGTGTTGTTTACAGATTCGGGAGGGGGGATGGGGCGGTGTCACCGTGGAGAGCAGCTGAACTGTGCCCTACAACATTCTTACAGCATCCTAGGATTTCTGCACCAGATTCAACTGACAGTGCACGCCCACAGCTGAAGCATGTGGCCTTGCACCAGATTCTTCTGCGCTTGGTGTCCAGACTGATGATGATCACTCGTTTCATCTCACCAGAATCTACCAGACGCAGCATGAACGATGCAAATAGAGCATGGAAACGCTTATTTCACATCTTTGTCACATTCGTTTCTTGACTAAATTCATCTTACTTGAACTCTCAGTGTGAAAAACTGAAGATTAATTCCACAATGTGACTGCAGAGAAAACCATAGCAAGGATTTTGAATGCCTGTTAAATGTCATTGCTAAAATTTGGCTTCAAACTCCACAGTCCCCACCCACAGAGTGCATACAGCAAACCTAAGAGTGCTAAAGCAGATCCATTCATGCCATCATCGATTTATCCTCTTCACTCTAGCATGTGCCTGTGGCCTTCAGAAACTCTTGTTTTGATTCTTAATGGGTCAATTGATGCAGGTTGCTATGGATACAAGAAGGCGTCAGCAGGCGAGTTGTGGGAAAATGGGGGCCTACAATTCCTGAACACAAGTTTACATCCTCTTTGATTTAATCTTTATGCTCCTTGTACATAGTTAAACATGGGCAATAAATATTTTTGTAGATGAAAAAAAAATACGTTAGTTCAGTTTTATACTTTTTCATATACTGCTATGAAAGCAGTTACAGAAAATGTTTAGCCAAGGTTAATGTCAATAAAGGACATTTTACCATCTATTACATAGGCGGATACACATACTTTTTAAATCAGTTACCTTTTTTAAAAAAGTTTTAACCATTGAAGAAAAAACATTTAACCATTTATTTTAACCATTGAAGCAAAACCATTCCTCACCACAGTAAACACTAGTGCTTGCGAAGAACGCTGGGTGAGTCTCATTCACACAAGGCCCAGTTTCTGTACAGTTTGTTGCTGAGGCGATATGCTAATACATGTCAGTTGAATATAATTTCTACACAGTCTATGACTGAGAAAATATGGTAATACTTAAAGTGAATTTGTAACTTTGTGTAATTTTGAATGACCAGTTATTGCTCTTGACTCATATTTCAAACCTGACCGAGGCATGTTTCTTCTCTGCAACTTGGGAGGCCTTTCTCTCTTAGGAGGCTATCCAGTTGCTTGACTAGTCTCTGGTCATCTCAAGATTTAATCACTGCAACTCACTGCTTGCTGATCTTCCTCTACAGACCATCAGGCCCCTATAATTGATCCAGAATACAGCAACATGGCTTGTCTTCAATCGGCCAAAGTTCACCCATATTACTTCACTGCTGTTTTCGTTTCACTGGCTTCCACTAGTTGCTCATATCAGATTTACAATGCTGATGTTTGCATACAAAGCCAAGAATGGACCAGTCTCTCCCTAGATGAGGCAAGCCCAACCTGTGCCCCTAGAATTCCTATTTTATGGCTTGATCTGAAACATCGGCCTTCAAGTCTCATGGAAGACAAACATGAAAACACTTCTCTGTCCTCGCTCCCAGATGGTAGAATAAATTTACATTGGTTCTCCAAACAGCAGAGTTCCTCACACACTGAAGATGCATAGTATTTAAATGACCACTAATCTAGCAATTTTTGAAATATCTCAATGACTTGAAATATCCTGAATTGTACTACTAGGTATCAGCAATTATTGGTGCTTGATATTACACTTACATTATGCTCATTTTGTAATTCTTTCTTTCTAGGTATCAGCATTGACTCCTGTAACTAGCAGTGTTTTGTTTAAATGGTATTTTGGACTATTTGTACTGGCTAGGATGCATTGTCTGAATAAATGACAAAACACTTTTGTAAGTCGCTCTGGATAAGAGCATCTGTTAAAAGCTGTAAATGTAAAAATATAAATGTGAATGTTGATACATGTGGACCATGTAAACCTAGGGACATTTTTTTAGACCTTTCATTGATAAAAAACCTTTCATGCATTTTAACCATGTAGACATAGATGACATGCTTGCTTTGTTTATTATTCAGCTAAGCCTGAAGCCTTCCAGAGTGTCCAAGGGGCTAACCATGTCAGCTTTTTAAACAATGCTCATTTTAACACTGCTCACAGTCAGCATTTCCTGGACACGATTCCACTTCCAGTCCATTGTTCAAGCTGGGATGCGTGGCTCAGCTGAACGCACCACCCACAGGATGTAGCACTGGTGAGGGCCTTCCTTTACTTCCCTACGCCAGTTGGAGAACAGCAGCAGCAAATCCAGCTACAGCCTCCCTATGTCAATAAACAATCTATTAAAACAAAACAGGGATTATTTAAAGGGCTGTGTTAGTGGGACAAAAGTCGTTCTGTCATAATCCTGTTCTGTAAATGGTCCACCTGAGCATCTGGCTGGCATCTACCGGCAATGCCAGACCTCCGAAAATACATCCCTTAAGAGTCAGGACATTCCTTTATGCAAATGTTTCATGAAATTCAAATGGAAAAATCTACTTTAAAAGACACATCTCATAGGGACGGGCAAGTGGCAAATGGCTGACCTGCCCTGCACTGAAGGGCCCTGTCAACTGCCAACATGTCCAACAGATCTCCCACAGATGCTTGTGGTGCCAATAATCAAGCAAAAGGTGGTCTTGTTTCTTTAGACAGCAGGACATGTGTATTCAGCCATACAAAGATGACAGTCCATAAAGAGGCTGGTGTGACCTTGCCCTGCTGCCACACACAGACCGGAAGGCACTGCATGCATTAACCCACGGTCAGTACTCAGGACACCAAGTTCTATTACTAATATCTCAGAAGGCTTTGATATGTAAAGTAGCCCTCTAACAATCCAGTCAAATCTCAAAGTTTCTGGCTGAGTGCTGTGTGGGTGTTTTAATGAATTACCGCATTCATATAAATAGTTTTGTTCTAAATAATTCAGGTCATTCTTGAACCTACTACATCCAGGCTTCGCCAACATGATATATTGCAGGGCACGTTATAAATATAGTATGTAACATTCTAACAAACAGATTATTTTGTCAGTATTGTGCATTCTTCCTCTTCATGTAGCCTTCTCAGTCTCCTCTCCTCATCACTCCAGGCAAACTCCCACATTCTTCTCGAGGGCCTGTAGCTACAGCCCCGAGTCTGATAGAGCGTGCGGCAGATAAATCACCCCGAATCACCTCCAGCTGCCTCCCCTGTGCTCCAGCTGGAAGCCATCAGCAGGATATTCCCCAGCCCAGCACTATTCACCAGCCTGGTTTCCACTTAGCAGGACAAGACTGAGGTGATGTAGTTTACAGCTCCATTTCTGCATGGTGGGCAAAAACACAGCATCACCACTCAGTTGGAATCAGGGAGCATGTTTTACAAGCATGTCAGGGATTTTCCGAATAGTCACGACGGCAATGCTGGGATAATTGCTGCAGTGTATGAAATTCTGCCGCAGTGTAGGAAACCTCCCTGTAAAATCACCGATCAGTTTGGCTTTACTCAACTCCACTGTGAAATTACACAAGAACTCTACAAAGAAATCAGGATAGCTAAAACAAAAATGAACCAAACGCATCCAGGGGACACAACTAGACAATATGGAGACATGCACACACAGACACAAAAAACCTTATATCAAAGTAATCTGACAAAAAGTCATCATGTTAAGAGACAGCACTAAACTTTGCACTTCTTTATTTGCAGAATTTCTTTGTTTTGAACTTAGGATAGTATGCAAGAAAAGCATGTTCAGGAATTAGAGATTACTGATGATCATGGAACTTCAAGGAGGAAATAGTGTTGAAAATACATCCTGCCAGGAGACATTGAAGAGTGGGCCTAAAAGTCCAGCCTATGGTTTCAGGAAACTCAAAATGGCAGCAAATAGAGTACACTCCAGTGGTTGGCATTTACCACTTTGCTCATATACTAAGCTCTATGAGCGTCTATTAATATCTTTAATAAGCTGTTACATATATTTCAATATGTTTACTTGAGGGAAAAAAAAAAAAAAAAAAAAAAGACAATGCATGTAGAAACTTCAGGTGTTAAAAGCAAAATGGTCTAAGCTGGGGCTGCTTATAAGGGAGACTGATGGGAAATGACCACCTATGTATCCATGCAAACTCATGAGGTGGCTCCAAACTGGTCTTCAGATGACTTGCATGTTATATAATAGCCATCCACCAAAACCTGCATTGTAGGCTTACTGGCTCCATTTTTAGCTCTTGCAATGTTCTTACACTGCAAAAAAAAAAAAAAAAATCCTGCTAAACTAGGTTTTGTATGTTTTTTAGTTTTAGTTTCAATTTATCATACAGGAAACACATCAGAAACTTACATTAACTATTCATTCAGGACGTGCCGATTAGGGTTTGGTAAGTGGAAAGATGTCTGTGCCTCATAAAACAATTTACATTTCCTCTGGGAGAAAAGAGTGCAGCAGTGACCTGACTCAACTCTGACAGGCCAGATAGTGTGCAAGGACTCCTGGACCATCTGCACCATTCACCAACAGAACATTTAAATTATTTATTTACATTTTTAAGGCATTTATCTGATGCTTTCATCCAAAGCAACTTACAATTATGACTGAGCAAAACTTGGGCAATTGAGGGTTAGGGGTCTTGCACAGAGCCCAGCAGTGGCAACTTGGCAGTGGCAGGGTTTGAACCAGCAACCTTCTAATTACAAGTCAAGTACCTTAACCACTGAGGTACCACTGCCTGAAGCCACATTGAAGGGCACCACTACATTGAAGACATGAGGGCATTATGACCAAAACCATAGCACACTAAGGATGAAGCCTGTGCCCAACTACTCACCGCAAACATTTTAAACTTTAAATATAATTTTACAGTTAGAATCATGACTTGTAAGATTATTTAATCAGAATGATCAATGAAGGCACAAATCTAATTTGACCAATTTTAAATGAAAACAAAAAAGAATGACAAAATGAAAGACATGCTGAGGGCAGTGTTTACACTACAGCTTTGTGTTATGAGCAGAGATTGGACTGTGCTCTGTAATGTGTAACAAAGCTATTCATCCAAAGACCACTTGCATTCAATCCTTTTCACAAACTTTAAATAATTGCAAATTCTGAAGATTCATCCATGAATCTATAACTGAGTTAGCTACCTTCTAAATCAGGCATTCTCACAGGGCACTGCATGTGATGCTCCTATGTTTATGTAAAAGAACACACAGTCACAAGTAATCTAAGCCAGAGAAACATGGAAATATCCCCAGCAAAACTGCAATTGCTTTGGCATTTAGCCGCATCGTGTATGACTGCTTTGACATGTACACAATCCATTAGAAATCAAAGTAGTTCACAGCTGTGGCACCCTTTTACAATCAGGAAGTGCGTAACCACATTCATCTTATTCTCTGCCTCATATTTCAAACATTCATGCCAGTTCATTCATAAAAACACCACCACCAACTGTCATTTAATAGCATCCTTAATAGCATTCAGAGTGATCCAGGCAGTCAGTCAGAGGACAGTATACATTCTAACATCATGAGGTTAGATTGCCCAACAGTCAGTCAGACTGTGTCCTGCCCCTCTACTCCTCCGTGATGCCCTGGGCTAATAGTGTCCTGCCTCTCTGCTCCTCCATGACGCCCTCGGCTAGCAGTGGGGAGATTCCTTGAATTGGTGAGTGGGCCTGGGCTCGTGGCCAGATGCACATTCCCTAAAGCTGAACCCACCCGAGCTGTGCCCAAAGCCCTGGCCTATCACACAGGGACTCCCCTGCAACTCTTGTGCTCACACCACAGACTTCCAGTGCTCCAGAACAAACATGAGCCCTGGCTGTTTGTTGTAGAAAGCTTGCACAAAAAAAAACGCCATCAGGAACCAGTGAATCGGTCTTAATGGGACTGAGGCTGTTCAGAAATTGGCCAGTGATCAAAGACAAAAGCAGACCAAAGCAATGGTTGAATCTGTTGGCTAGGCTTTGGATTAGGATAGAAGAGCCCCTATATTCAGGACTAGCAAGCACAGAACACTTTCTTATATCCCTCACCTGGAGCTGCCCAACAACTGAGCTCAGGAAAAAAAATTCTCCTATTCAATCATTCTGCTTAATTATTCATTTGTAGGAATGCCTACAAACTTATCTGCATTAGACATAATTCTAAACACTGTTGATTTCATTTCAGTGGGACTTTAAAGCAAAGTTCCAAAAGCACTGGCTCCAAATGTGAATGCATTCAATTAGAGTGGCATGCCATAATGCAGCCATTATGTCCTGAAGAATAGCAGAATCAAAAGTGAGGAGCTGGAGCAGATTCTCAGCAAACAGTGCCATGGCAACTCCACTGCCTGCATGAGACACAGATGTAATTCTCCTTTAAAGAGGATCTGTAAAAATTCAATGGAAGCTCAGAGAGCAGTCGTAAGGGGGTGGGCTTACATGTCCCCAATCACATGATGTGACTACATGACAACAACAAAACAGCATTTTGTTTCTGAGCAGTTGACGCTTCTGGCAGCTTGTGTCCTCTGCTACAGGTCTTAGCAGCACAAGGCGATGACTGGAATCTGTGCCACAGTTCACCTGGTCAGATGCACTGAAGGATGGCCAGCTTGCATTAGGCCCCAGCCAAGCTCCTCCCTCTTGGGGCTTTTGTCCAGAGGCAGGGGAGGATCAGTTGGGTGTCAGGCTGATTAGGATGGTCATGCGCATCACCATGCAGCAACAAAACCCCAAGAATAACAACATTTCATGCCCCAGAAAATGCCTTGGGAATGTTAGCACAAGACATGTGAGGCCTGGGCATTACTCTACACAACATCAAAGCTTTTGATTCAGGCTGCACTGTACTAAATATGTGGTGAGAAAGGAAGGTGTATCTAATTAGGGCATTAGGAGGTTCCTAATATAATATAATGCTGGACAGCAAGCATCACATTTACCTCATGTGACCAATGGTACAGACAACTGAATTAATTGCAGTGACAATAGCAAATAGCAATTATGTAAACTGGTACAGTTATTCTCAGCAGAAAAACATCATCTAATCAAGTATGCTTGACTGGAATGCAGAAGTGCATGTTTGCTCTGACAAGTTGCACATGATTTACAGCAAGATTTGCATCACCATCTCCACAAATACAAGCAAGAATTGCATGTCTTTTCAGACCAAGCAACTGTTTAATTTAACAGATTACATCCTATTAAAACCTAAAATGTATCCAATTTAAAATTCAGCAAAATTTCAAGTCTTCCACGAAAAAGGATATTGGTTTCCATATAATAAAGAAAATGTTTCTGTGTAAAATGATCTTCAATTACTTGCTACTTTAAAAACTTGTAGTCATCTTATTGCCAGGCTACACTCTTGTGTAGAATACTAAGCGAATTATATCTAATTACTGGTTATGCCTTAAGGGAAACCACGTGCGAAAACATTAGCTTGATTTCAAGCAACTAGAACCATAATCTCCTTCTGAATGCTATTTTGAATTTCGATTTCTTTACTAAAATGTGAAGATTGAACTCATTAAAGTTCTGGAAATGACCAGTGGAAATCAATACTGATCAATATTAATAAAAAACATCTTTAATATCAAGAGAAGAGACTGAACAGGCCCTTCAGGTTAAGGACTCTTTACATATTTCATATAGTGTAGTCCTTCAGTAGCTCCTGTAGGCTACACCAGTCAGTGAATTCAATGCAGAGATTTCTGTGATTTCTAGAACTAGTGCAGCTGGTGTAAAACATGATCCTCACTAAAGCATCAACTCCTTGCATAATGAGCACAAGATTAAGATACTGACCCCCCCATCAGAACTAAATGGACAAAAAATTGTTCATTAGAAAACATATCTTGTTTTAATAAACTAATGAGCTATTGTGCTGAATAATATTATCACTCAATGAGCAGGCCATATCCATGTGACAACAACTAAATGAGAAATATGTATGAGAGTCTAGAAGTGCAGCATGTACCCATGACTAAATATACAAAAGCCTGGGCTGACTTAGCAAATGTCCCCCTCCAACTCCAACACACACACACACACACACACACACACACACACACACAAAAAAAACCAGTAAGATAGCAGGTCATCACTTTGCACTGCACAACACTTGATTTTAATACTATACTGCTTCAGTCTTAAATTAAATCTACACAAATGGAAGCTGGTCATTTGAATTCCTATCGACATGCTTTTCAGCAAAAGAGCTGACAGCTTCTCTAAACGTACAAATCTGGTCATGTTAAACACTGCCTGACGAAAGAATTACAGTCTCCTGCATAAACATAACCACCCCAAAATTTTGTTCATTTAATTAATTCAAAGGTTAGGGTCAGTGTTGACCGAGGTAAGGTGCCACCCAACATCAAGTTCAACTATAAACTGTTTCCAACTAGTATACTGGCAGTGACAAAGGAGACGTGCATACCTGTAGAAGTTAGGTCTTCCCCATTTATAGAAAGTTTAACTTCCTTCTGACTCGGCCTCGTAATTTCACCTGCAGCTTTGTTCACTTCAAAGGGAATTATATATCTGACCAGACTGGAGAATATCGTCTTAAATAATCGATGACGACGCGCGCATATTATATTTTATATTATATATATATATATATATATATATATATATATATATATATATATATATATATTATATATATATGCGTGGTTACGGTTACTTTGTGATGCTTGAAACCGCAATAAAATGAGACACGAGTGTCACCGGTCGTAAACGCAGACAGGAAGACAAGCCACAGGGAAATAGGTTAAAACTCACATTAAAATTCTGCTACGATGATAGAGGATTAAGTGTCCTTGTAAGAGTATGCAGAAACAACGCCGGAGACGATCCTACCCTAGCTAATCGTGACAGCGGCAAGCATAACATCATAAAATTAGCACACAAAAAAAGTGATATTGTCCCGTTTAAGGTGACAAATGATATAAACTCCCGGGAATAAGTGTCTCACTTCGAGAAAGGTTTGGTCTAACAGAATAATTCTGGAGAACAGAATAACTAGACCAACAGGCAGACAAGACAGCATTAAGGTAGATGTTCCAAACTGTCATCAATCGGGAGGGTGAGTAACCCTAAAGATAAAACACCATATTTAAATCAAATAAAAATGTTTTAGCCATATGAAACGAGCTTCGCTAAATTAGTGGTATATGATACTGAGCCATATTTAATTTGCAAAAACACACTGAAGTCGACAGAGGGCCGTCCGATTTGAAATCCTTTGTTTCTAAACTGTACTTTCATATGAAACACACTGATGTCCGTAGGCTCGTTCTTGCGTGTTAAACTTCATAATGCGCGAATATCGCGGTTACATAATTTGTGGCTCTACATTGCGTTGTGGACTGATCACGGTAAACCAACAGTAATCGCGCTGCTCATAAGAGATTAGCTATCTCACGCCGAGTGCAGATGACACAATCCCAACAGCAAACGTGCCAAATCACAAAGTAGCCCACAACTCACCAACTGTTCCTTGCTCCGGTAGGGATTTCGCTAGTGTCCTACAAACATTGCAGAAAAACATAAATAACACAAAGAAACGGGAAGTATGCAGTGGTGACATTCTTACGGCAATATCACATAATTTCTTTAAGTAGCCGTTCATCCATGTTTCCTTTGGGGATGGCATAGAGTGTTCCGAATCGCGCGGTGCTCCGGATGCCCACTCCCTTCTCGAGTATGCTCCGCTCTTCGCACTTCTATTGTCCAGGGGAGGAGGGAGGGAGGTGGGGTACTCCCATTGTGCAATACCCGTGATCGCCCTCTGCTGTCAAAAGCAACACGTTTCTGCGCTTAGATGCTGTATTGTTCGCGCTTCATCCGTTATACAGGGACAATCCTACAGAAAGGACGCAGGTCTGGAACATTTTAATATGAATGAGGTTTTACATAGGTCAACCAACTTTACAGAATACACCATTAAGTTTGTCTGAGTGATGTGTTTCTGTTATATCTGATTCCATGGCTGCTCGAGACACTTATACATTTTCTCTTTTACAAATTTCTGTATCACACCGCAAGCTACGTCACTTTGCACTAAAGCAAGCAAAGAAGGCAATTATCTATGGAATATCTATGGAATGAAAATAAGACAAAGCATGAAAGTGAAGATTTTCAACTGTATTTTCAAACTGTATTTTCTGCTGCACTTTCCACAATTCTGTCGATATGTTTAATAAGAAAATAAATATGCAAGTCACTGGATAAGATGCCATAAATGTAAATATGAAAATATTCAAATAGGTAGGGCTAGTTTTCTTAAAATAATTTAATTGCAGTTTTCATAAAAGTGTAAATGGTACAGGATCGAACCTATTTGTAGAAAACGATTATACCGATGCAAGAAATGCTATCAGTTCCAAGAGGCCTGGCAGAATGCTGTTCTAGAGCTCTCTTAAGCAATGTTGATTAGCTGGTCCACTTTGTGCTGTAGCAACCATTACAGCCAAAGCTAACAACCAATAGTGTACTTGTCCCTTGCATGCAGGTTTCACCAATTGGCAAGCAGTCGGTGGTGCAAAAGGTGCTTTTCTGGTACATGATGAAATTAGGTAACGTGATGATAAAATGTGTCTGATCTTCAATACTAGTTTAATATTAATGCAATAGTTACATTGTAAGCCAGAAAGCTATAGCTAAATATTTATTCAACAAAACTCCTAACTGATGTTAGAGAAAAATAATTATTGGCTGTAGCTAAAGTTAAATTGCTAATAAACTCTTAACAGTGAGCTAAAGTTAGAAAAAAAAAATCAGTTTATCTCTAAGGTACTGTACAGATATCCCAAGCGCCCCCTTCCCCGCGCATGCGCCTTTAAACTAATGGGAGTCAGCGAAAACGCATCATCTAGGCAGGCACGTTCACACAAATAGAAAAATTAAAACCGGTTACAAGAACAGTTATTCGCGATCATATATATGCTATATATAGCTCGTGTTAACCTCTAGTCATATGTGTGCATAAAGGAAGCTTAAACGCTAGCTTAATTCGTGCGTGATATTCTTGCTTGTGTAACTTTGCAGTTGAACTGAATTATTTTGAAGTACATTTATTTGTACTCTTCTTTCTTCTAGTAACAGGCCCTAGGCTACTCCGATAGCCCTGCGTTGAGCTCGAGTGTGACATCATCATCATCATTATCAGTCGGCGGGCGGTGACGCTTGAAGAATCCCATCTGCAATCAAATAGGTCGCGTCAGGGCACAAGTAACCATATCTGATTTGAAAACGTTCAAGCAGACCGGCATTAGGTAAAACAACACTGTAATTAATCATACATAATTATCTCTGTATGTAAAATTATTTTTAAGCTAACCTATTTCTTTTTTTCTTTTTTAAAGAATATATGCCGTACAAGTCTGTATTATTTTCAACCACCTCTTGGCCCCAAACTTTAAATGTTCATCACTAGCCTGGCATGATGAGGTTAGAACTGTATACACTGTGCTTTCAGAGTGGTAAACTGTAATGCATTCAATGAAGTAATTTTAGCCTGCTGTGTTTCTATGATTCTAGCCACTCTGAACTTTAGCCTACACGTGAACTTTAAAGAGGATATCGAGATGTCAGCAGAATGTTACTTTGTTCTATGCCTGCAGTAATAGTTCATGTGCTACAGTTTATAGTAAGCATAATGTTCATCAAGAATGTTCATTTTTAATGTATTTATCTGTAATTGCAAGTTACCCATATCTTACATAATATATCATTATATAATTAATTTGTAATTATTTTAGATCCATTTGTTGAAGATACATTTCATTTGATACATTTGCTGAAGATAAATTTTAGTGTATTTTGACAGTCTGCATAAGGTACATTTTCTTCTGTCTCAGCACACCAAGCAGCATCGGTATGTCAACTATTATGGCACAATGCCCTCTAGTGTTTAAAACATGCAAGTACCTTCCAGAAGACGATGCTCAGCATAGCCAACAGCAAGAGCCCTGCAAAGAATGATAGCGCAATCCACCAGACAGGCACCTCTGCCTGTCCATCAGGACACCTCCAGACCACACTAGTGTTTGCCTACAAAATTACCAGAGGTAATAGATAATATTGAAAGGAATTATCTCAAATTAACCAACCTTATCTGCTTTAATTGTTTAATTGTTCTGTTGTAGACTGTGGAAGGTGTGTTTATAGTATGCTTACCTCTGCCTGGCCACTGGGCAATACTTTTGGCTGGATCTTGGAAGGAACATCCACTACTTCATAATAGGCAGTGGACAGCAGGACATAATTCACATAAGGCCTCTATAAAAAGAAAGAGAGAGAGAGAGAGAGAGAGAGAGAGAGAGAGAGAGAGAGAGAGAGAGAGACAGACAGACAGAGAGTTGAGATTACATATTTGTCAAATTATTTTGTATTAATTTCTGTTGATTTGAAACAGTCCCCTCACCCATGCTGTCACCTGACTAGCTCTTTTCCCTTCCTCACCTGTAAGAAGGTGTGGGCCCACAGTCTGGCTGCCACTTTCACTATTGCTCTGCCATTTCTCTGCAGGCCTGCAGCCTCGCAGGTGAGTATCATGCACACCTCAGTGTTGGAGCAGTTCTGCAAACACAGTGCATAGCAGCTTTCATAATCACACCCTGCGTGATTATGCCTGATTAAACTGATATCAAAGTTGAATGGAACATCCCATAAGCAAAAGACAGGTGCAGCTGCTTGTAATGAGGCATAAAATAGCAAGAGTAAAGGAAGCTATGTACTCTTCAATAAATGCAAAGGCAAGATGTAAAGAAATTTGCTGTTTGATACATAACCAGGACCAGAGATGTGATATTTTAAAGGTTAGCCCCCTCTGTTGGCGCATATATGCTATTATAGCAATTCAAGAAACCAAAGCTAGTCTACATTTAAGTAACTTAATGATGAGGAGTCATGGACATAAACGTGCAATAATAACTTATTAATGTGTGGCACTACAGTACATAGATAAAAGCCTCCAAAGGCCTCTCCAGGCTACCCTGTTGTCTCCATGTGCTGGACAGTTAAAGTCTGATATAGCTCTTTACCACATGGACAGTTTCAGCGTGCTGCTTCTCAGGGTGCTCTTCCTGCCGTTGTATGTCACGTTTGTTGATGTAGTGAGTTGGGGTCACAGAACTGTTAGTGGGCTCTGGTTTCACTAGCTATGGACAGGAACAGAAACAGCACAGTGTGGTCTTAGCAGACTACTGATATCCATACAGCCTTCACAGGATCTACAGTCTTTACATTTTTATTTTACATGTCATTTTCAAGTGTGCATTGCATGCATATTTTCTGACGTAACATTTATATGAGGTATGTGTGTGTATGCAAAATTTTTTATTTTAATGGGTTTGTTGTGTGAATAAAAGAGGTGAGAGGTACCCTTCCAAAAATGTGTGAGGAAGGTTACATACAGCAGGGGTCGCTCTCACCCTGTACACATCAATTTTGGAGTAGTCCGTGTGGCAGGAGAGCAGCTCCTCAGAGGCGTTGGCGAACACGTAGAGCAGGCGGGACCCGTTCTGCTGTATGGGAAAATGCAGCTGGAGGCGGGCATTGACCGGGCTAGGACCTTTATTCTTCAGCTGCAGGCAGTGGGGAGAGGCTTGGTAAATGGCTGCCCCTGCAGCAAGAGCTTAACACCACCCCTGGGATGCACTAAAGCTTGATAGGGTGCCAGCTGGAGAACAAAGCCTCACACAGGCTTACACTGGCTCCTTGCGCACAGTACAGTGGGACAGTTGGTCTGCAGGACCAGTACTTCATGTCATATTAAACACCTTCACACTACCTCACAGTTGGAACCATTAATCAGTTTTAAAATCACTTTTATATGGAACCCAATAGCTATGTTTCTTACTGGACTTGATGGGGGAGACAAGAAAAGGGCATCTTTGATGAACAGATACTGTAGTGTGAGTTGAGAAGGATGGTGTATTGTACTGGATGATACCTCGTACACATGTTCTATGAGCGGCCCCACATCGTCCAAATGTTCCGGGTGAGGTTTTGGCTCCCAATTGGCAATAGGTAGGACACAATCACCGTGAACGGAGACGCTACAAAAAACAAACAAAAGAACAAAAATAAATTGGTAATTGATGACCACAAACCATTTAAGAGCCTATTGTAGTATCTCAGTGTTAACAGTTAGGTAGCACTTTACATGAAGGTTTCTTTCACTAACATTATTTACATAATAACTAACATTAACAAACCATTGACTTCAAGTTTTAATTAGCTAACAGTAATGAAAAAAATCTAAAATATAATTAGGAAATAAAATCCTCTTTTTTGCTTGTTTTCATGGTAATGTATATAATGAAAGAACTGTAAACTTTAAAATGAACCAACATACAAAAACCACACTTAACATAATTTACCCACGTATTTCCAGTGAAACCACAGCCTGAACAAGAATCTGAACTTCCACAGGGTTGCTGTCTGAGTTCTGAGTGTTCTTGCTGCATTTAACATAATGGGAGAAACAAATAAGCATATACTTGCTCTCTTTCAGTCTGAGCGGCAAGCACCATACAGGCATCAAATATGTTAATAGCCATCAGATGTTTAGAAGCTTGATTGGAATAAAAAATGCTCTTGCCTTTTAATTTGTAAATGGAAGGACACATGGGTCTCAACATCCTCCAGACCACTCATACTGAAGAACAGGCCAGCCTGGATCTATTTCAAACACCGATAGAGTATTGACAGACTGTTCCTGACACCAAAATGCTCATGTCATGATAATCTGAGAGGAAAACAGGACAATGCTCGGTGTAAATACGAATGCATATTCAGAATGCAGTCTCTATGCTTACCTTCTGGCCAGCCTTCATTGGGTTGCCCAGATCACACACCACAATGACTGATCCATTCTCTTTCTTAGGAACACACTTCAGAAGACTGAAGCCCTGGAATACACATGCAAACATCACAACACAGCTGTATTTTCAAGCAGCTGCTAAAAGGAGAACTTGCTGCAAGATTTTTACAGTTTATTACTTATTTATCTTGGCACCTTATTTTACAGACATAATCTCCACATTTGTACACTCAGAGTGTGCTTCACTCCAACAAGTGCCCTTTGGCTCATTGGAGTGTGCAGACACAGATTCTGAGGGGCAGCTCAAGAGAAAATGGAGGCACTCACCTCCATGTCACTCTGCACAGTCTGATAGTACATGTGAGCAGGCAGGCTCACGTGCAGCTCCGCCTCGTAGGCCCCTTCGCCTTGGTTTTCGGCTGTGACCAGCACGAGAGCAGGGTTGTCATCCCCGATCAGGAGTGGCTGTGTGCCCCTGCGGGTGAAACATGGCACATTGGCTGTGCTGCTGACAAAGGATGATGCTTTGGTGAATTTAACATACTGCTGCAAGGGTATGTGCATGGTCCACATGGGAAAGGAGCTGTTTGCTTTTTCACTTTAGACAAATGTGTTTTTTGGTTTTGGACATTTGATTTATAATTTTGGACAAATGTGAAGAATGCTCATTATGTTTCATTCCAATACTTTGAGACTTTGACAGATCTTTACATCAGAAACACTTACGCCTTAGCAGCTAGCTTCAGGTCAGGGATACAGATGTTATCAGTACCGCAGTCAAGAATGATTTGTGTCTATAAGGAGACAGAAAGAGATAATGGGATAGACATATAGAGAGACTGGGTTGTTGGCTTTACAGTATGAAAATTCCTGAAAACACACCCCATACTATTATACCAGCAGATCTCACCTGAGCCACTACCAAACTTTGCCCATGCAGCAAAGCATCATGGGAGTTGGCCAGGCTGTAGTTGAGTGAGATGAAGATGGGGTTGAGCTTGTCTTTGAACTCCACCTCAGGTTTTAAAGACAAGAGAAACATTTTCCAGATAGACTGTATAGACCAACAAGAGACAGATAAATTAATAAAGTGGGCAGTCCAGCAGCACCAGATTTAAGCTTCATTGCCTATATTACAATTTCACTACAACCTAATTAATAAAGGTTACGGTGAAACCATTATATAGACTATGAAGCTTAAATCTGGTGCTGCTGGACTGCCCACTTTCTTCATCTTGAAAATATCAGGGGATTGAATTGTTTTAGAAAGGAACCCATCAGCACAGCTAGATCCAATATGTTTCACAGTGCATTGGTGGTCTGGTTTGAAACCATCCCCCACCCAAATAGCAAAGTAACAGACATGGGAAAGGTGGGCCAATTTAGGGTGTGATACAATATTGTCTAAAATGAACTATATTAGTCTTCTACTCCAATAAGATTTGTTGCTTACATTAGGAGTTATGCACTTGTCAAACTCATCAAGAGGAGTAGCTACAGTGGTATTTTCTACCTGGCTTACAGAAGTCACTACACATGACAGATCTGCTTACTGGGCTGTCAGAAAAAAAAAAAATGTCTAAAATTACTAAGGAGTGAAGCAACACATGCATTTTGTTTTTTTACTCCTTGTTTTAAAAGGGTAATTCAAGGTATCATTGTCAAATTCAGCTACATCAGGAACATATATAGCCACTTCCCCTGACTTTGTGAAATTGAATGACAACTGATCTGATATGGAAACTAGGTGTTACAGCCAGAAAGGTCAACAGACCATGGATGAGCCAGGATGAGAGAATGCATCAGAAATGACAAAATAAATAATAGACTTTGAGGAAACCTACCAGCAGATAGGCAGTAAAGTTCTTGCACAGTATTCCTGTATCTCTCTTAATGGAGACCTGAAACTGTTTGTGCGACTGAGCAGACTCCAGGAGGAGAGTACGTCTGGCCATGACAGACTTCAGCTTATCCAGTTGAAGGTCTATGTTCAGCACTGGTGAAGAGATATTTAGAGACATTTACAGTTAGTTACACAGTCACACGGAACACTAACATCATTTTAATATCTCATTCTATCTTCATCATAGCTGAGGGTGTAAGCATTCTGAAACTACTTGGAGATCTTACAATTGGATTAAAGTAGAATTGATTAACTTCCTGAATTTGAAAGGATAATTTCTTAGTCAGTGATTCTTTGTCAATTTCTTTGCAAGTACTGGCAAAACTTTGCATTTTTGTAAGTACAATGGTGTTATTCTGTAATGGTTTTGCTGATGACAGGAAGCAAGAGCGACTGAAGAAGAGATTTATTGCAAAACAGTCCTGATAGATGAGGGGAAACATTCCCTGAGGTAGGCAAAAGTCAAAGTCAAAAATCAGTCACAATGTAGATTAGGGCAAACAGGAGTATCAAAGGCAGAACACAAAACAAACTATCCAAGATCAAAACCAGGTCCAATAAACAGTAAATATTTTAAAAAGGAAGGGCTTATTAACTTGGCTAGACACAAGAGACTTCGCATCAAGTATGTGCCTTGTAAAGGAATTAGTTAATATCCCGCAAATGTTTGCAGGGAAGTGGCGTGTGATCGGTACACTGGCGAAGCTGAGCAATAGAGCCCCCTAGTGGATATGGCGGGTGGTGTTACAGATACTGAATAATACAGCAGCTAGGTTTTGAAAGTTAGCATGCTAATCATTGTCATGCAACATGCATAAGTGTAATTGAGTAGTGAAGCTAACATATAAAGGGGTTACACAACATCCTTACCAATCTCTTCTGGTATTCTGTAGCCAGACACAGTAATGCACATCATGATGTTAAAACTAAAACAAGAAGAAAAGAAATAAGATGGCACTGGAGAGAGGAGAGGATTTATAGCAGTTTGATTTTAAATTTAGCACTATACAAATGTGCTGACTCTAGAAATTCTGCCTAGCTATTCAGCAGGTAGCAGAACAGAAGCGGAGCTGGATTTCCCAAAAGAATCCTTGAGCATCCCAAGACTATCAACATTTTGTTTCATTTTAGCTCATATTACTGCGGTTATTGAGGACTGGATGGGAAATCATGGCTATAGACAATTTTACTGAAATGTCATCATGTAAAAATTCTGCCAGATTTCTACAAATCAGAGAGAGAGAGAGAGGGAGGGAGGGAGAGAGAGAGAGAGAGAGAGAGAGAGAGAGAGAGAGAGAGAGAGAGAGAGAGAGAGAGAGAGAGAGAGCAGGGTAATTGCTCTAATGTATGTGGATAGAAAGCTGAAGTCCAAGAGCTGCACCTTTCATGGAATACCTGATCCTTACCAGGAGACCAGGAGACCACTGTGCAGCTGACACAATCTGTCATCAGGATTTAGAAAATCAGGGAAGAAGGAAATTTGGGCTTTGGTCCTCACTACAGCCTTTGTCCTGTCACACACACACACACACACACACACACACACACACACACACACACACACACACACACACACACACACACACACACACACACACACACACACAGAGTCAGAGAAGAGGTATTGTATCTATCAAAATACTGCATGAGCCCAGAATGGACAGCCTGTAGGTCTTGCCTGTATATGGCCACTTTGTCTGCTCCCCATGCACCAACAATCAGGTCTGCAGGGCAAAGATAGAAGATGCTGAAAGGTGAAAAGATTACTAGACAAAATACAGTTAAATTCTGTCTATTAAAAAAATTTTCACTGGCTGATCTTAAAAGAACTCCAATAATAGTGATATATGAGTGCTAACTGAAGAATTGGCAAAACAGTTTACCTTAAGGAGCTAGGGCTTTATTTTTATTTCATTTATAGTTTATTAAGTAAACAAACCTGTCTACAGTAGACAGTTTTGTTTCCTTAATGAACTATAGAAAACAAAACATTTTGAAAGTGTTGACAGGTTTGTTTGGAGGAAGTCCTTGGAAAGGTCATGCTCTGCCTGAGAGAGAATGAGACAAAGAGTGCTCTCGGGAACCTGAGGTGTTGTGTGTCAGAAAGCATTGTCATGTCCATTGCAGACTTCAGAGTCATTGCCGGGGGGAATGGGGCACTGAATAACACCACCTTTTCAACCTGTGACTCTGCTGTGCTGCTCAGACAACCCTTGACCTCCCCCATGAGGCACAGGGAAACAAGCCTTAGTAGAAGCAGCATTCTGCTGTGATTTTAAATATGAGGGCGACCTTTGAAGCTTTTGTTAGCCTTGCATGCCCAGGCGTATGGGATTAAACAAAAGGAAAATTGTGAACATGACACTTTTATGGGATGTAATGTGAATGCTGGAGCAGTAGCTTGGTTCTTACGCATTGATGCTGCTGAAGACCTGATAGTTCAAGAGTAATTGTGGAAAATGTTCACTTAGAAAGTGAAGCTAGTGGAAGACAATAGGAAGAAGAGTCTCTCCAAATGTTAGGAAATGAAAATGTCCTTCAATTTAGCTCCTTATTAACATGTTTGATTTCCCTTTTATCTGTTTATCAGACACGTTAGGCAAAACCACTGTGATGCCCATCACTGCAAACCTCTGAACAGAAACCTGGGTATCCATTGCTGTCGATGTCCATGCCCCCTCTCATGCTGAAGCCAAAGGCATGCACTGGTTCTGGAGACTTGAAAGGGCTCTCTATGACTTGCGTGTACTGTGGATTCAGACCTCCACTCTGCCCCATGAAGATGAAGACCAAGCCCCCTCCCCCAGTGCCTGGCGCACCCACTGCCACGTCTGAAAACAAACCAGAGTTTATGCTTTGGAGGTTGAGCTTCCTTTGAGGAAATTTTAAAGCACTTTAAATGAAAAGGAATGCAAAATCCATCTTCTCTGACAAACTGTCTAAAGATACACCATAAAGACCTGTGAAGAACTCTGGGTGTAATAAAAACAGGCTAATGGTAAATTGTGCAAAATATGGGTTTTGGTGCAGCATTGCAGCACAGAGGCTTGGGAGATGATAATATGGATTTAACCAGTTGATAGATTGAACCCAGAAAAAGCAGTAGAGTTTCATCTTGTCAGCTGCTGTTTCTGGCACACATAGCTTGACATCTGAACCACCTACTTTGCCAAAATTACATTTATACTTGGCAGATTAATTTTAAGTAAGAAAAATTTGATTAGGCATCTAGTAAGTCATGATAATGCTTCTAACAGAGAAGAAATATTTTCTGTAATTAATTCCAACTAAACATTGTAAAAGGTCCCAAATTAGAAAGTTTGTGCAGCATAAGACAAATTTCAGGCATTTCAAAGTGTCCACGCTAGTTCTCATTGTGGGCTTTTGCATGGAACATCTGTCATCAAACACCTAGGTCCTGCTCTGCTATGTTCATGTGATCATTAGTCAGTAGCAGGTCTTCACCTCTGAAGCCGTCATGGTCGATGTCTCCCAGGGGAGCAACAGCAATGCCAAAGCGGCCATAGGCATGGGTCCCCGTCAAGGTCTGTTCAGGCCTAGGGGAGAATTTATGGTCTTCCCTCTGCAGGTAGACATAGACCTGACCCACCTCACGCAGTTTCTTGGTGGAGAGGTGCTCCATGAAGAGAGGAGAACCCACTAGGATGTCATCCCTCCTGGAAGCAGAGGCAGCACAGGGGCAGACTGTTCAAGAACTTGTACCACTTTAGCATCCTGCTAATAATGTGCTAAAATGTATTGCGTTGGTTATGTTCATGCATTCAGTGAAGCCTAAACCAGCATCACACTATATATCAAAAAGCCAAAGGAAACATCTAGTAAATAGAGTGATAGTTAATTATTTTTTATCAGGGTTGTGAAACAGTGTTACCACATATTTTACAGCAACATACTGAAATGTAATCAAAGAATCAGAAATTCATGATGATATATTCTGATGTTAATAGAGCAAGTGTAAGTGAAATAGAACATTCATAAATACAGTAATTTACCCATCACTGTTTATGTCAGTCACAGCAACACAGTGGCCAAAATAGGAAGCTATCTGAGGAACACAAATACACACACACACACACACACACACACACACACACACACACACACACACAATCTTTCTCCACTGTAGTTATTTTTGTCCTTTTGGGCTTTAGCATTTTTTGCCAATAAATAGTATAATTAATAATTCAGAAACTGAAGTCACTCACCTGAGAGCCTCTCAAACTTATTATGATTTTGGGATAAACTGTAGCTCCATTAAAGATTTTAACCTACAGAAAAAAAAAACATTTAGAACATTCATTTGATGTTGGATATGCTGTTAGTTATTGTTTTTTATTAACCTCACTGGAAATGTTCAGAACAAGGGTACACTTACAGATCCAGCTGTGTTTAGGTCATTTGGGATACCAACAACATAGTCTGAAATACAAAATAGACCAAATACAAAAATCTGAATGTGGAAAGTACATCACAAGACAACATGTTGAATATGATGTTCATATGAGCTTGGTAAGATGAAGACAACAACCCATGATGCTAGTTCTCACCTGTGACATGATCAGCATTAAACTGCCCTGTCGCTACAGAGTATCCTGGGGAAGACATATACAAGATAATTTTATTTTGATTCATTAAACCTACAAGTGTTTCAGTTTCAGTAGATCTCAAAATAAATCTTTTAAATTTCCATAAATCTCAATTAACTCTCTCTCTCCCTGTGCCACTGCTGAAGTTGAAGGTTCAATCAGAAGTCTTACCTAAATAAAGGTCATACTGGTTGAACCTCTCGTCCGACTTGGTTTCTCCTGTCACGTAGTGCATTGGAGAAAAAGTCCTGCCACTGGTCATGATGCTTTGGAGAGGTGCAGTGATGATCTGACCTGAAACAACACCAAACGTCTTCAGCTTACTGGCTAATGTGTAGGACAGGCATATCAGAAAGCAGACTGCATGGTTCCAGCTGCACATTTGTTTGCTTCTTTTAACATTTGATAAATCATGGCCTCAAAACTGGGGATCAACCTGGGGATTCAAACTGTGGTTCAATTCCCAGATGCAGCAGTTACAAAGTATTGTATGTTGTTTGTGCAATAAAGTAAATCAAACTAACAACACATTCTTGCTATAACTATTAAGTATCTTTAAGAAAAAATATTCAAATAAAATAAAAAAGATTCTGCATTAGTAGAATTAGTAAACACTCTACCCTCATGAAAAAGAGCAAAAATATAGCACTTGTAGTAATAAATTAATATTATATTTACCTTTTTATTTTGCAAAACATCAAACTGTATAATCATTGGTGAAACCTGATTCTGTAACTCCTTAAAACATAAACATTGTATTTAATTAATGTATTAGTTTATTCACTCAGTCATTTTACCTTGGAAGAAAAAGCCTCCAGGGGCACCAAGAACCACTTTGCCATCCTACAACAAGCAGCAGAAGACAAAAGGTGTACTGTATGCTTTAAAAAAAAAAAAACATGCCCTCTAAATGACTTTTCTGAAGGCATCTGCAAGGTGTCATAGGGTTACTCAAGGACTGATAGAGTTAAAAAAAAAAGGATGATACAGGATGTCACTGAATCACTTCTTAAAGAAGAATCATATTGTGTTCAGGTGAAAAGAGTTTTAAACCTTTGTGATATCAGAACTGAATCCTGCTTCACAATAGCGTCTGTCCTGAACTGAAAGAGGAGAACATTTGGATCTCTAGCAAATGTAGAATTATTACTCTTACTATAATAATAATACTGCTAATAATAATAATATCAATTAGCAACAGAAAAACATTTATACAGTTATTGTGCATAGAAGATTGGGCGGGGGTGGGTGTACAGTAGCCTATGCCACAGAGAATAGTTAAGACATACAGCCTCTGGCTCTCACGTAGCTCGCCTCCACTCTGATTCCCCTACAGGGTGCGTAGTTTGCTACTTCTCCAGTGAGCATGTTCAGCAGCTGACAATTCCCCACTGGGGTGTTCATGGCCTCCTCCTCTTCCTCAATCACGTTCCAGTGAAACAAGGGGGCACAGGCCTGATGGAGAGAAATAACTCTCTTTATCCAACTAACAATACAGGTTGAGTAACTTTATACTTTATACTTTATACTTCTGAAGAAGAATGCAGATTTAATGGTGATATGGAGTGAAGGAGCTTCCTACTTCAGCTTCCAAACATGTAATGTTTCACTGTAGGCGACTGCCTTGGAGAAAGAAATGATTTTGGATACTGATGTGTGACCATTCCACTAACGTCCAGTTAATCCTAGCAAACTCAGGGGATGACAGATGTACTGAGGTGTTCTTTGGCTCATTGCTCTTTGTTGTTTTTTTCTCTAATAGGCATGTGTTTCCTAGTCGTGGGTTGAAAGCACCCCTATGCTGCATACCTGACTCAACTCCGCCAGCTGGTGAACTTCTCGTTATCTTAAAAAAATTGTGAATGTGCTGATATTTGCAATGCAATGGTACTCCAAGACTAGGCTTGACAAAACACTGCAATATTACTGCATAGGTAGAGCCGAGGTATATGGAAAAAAAAGAGTGCATTGGAACCAAGCAGCGTGGAATGTTATCCAGCTATCCACTCACCAAGATGGAGTTCTTGTGGACCCGTATGGTACCTCCCAACCACTGGTTAGTTTTATGGGTTGTCAGGAGCATATTATTAAAAGTGATATTTTGGTCACCTGATGAAAAGTTGAAAATTAAATGTACAGTTATGACCATTTTTGTGTGTCCTGTTTGAAATTGCACAGGTGTTGGAGAACAGATTTGTCATGCTAGACAGGCAATGTGCAATCTGTATTTCTCATGTTACACAAATTCCATGCTGACCTGTTTGGTCAAAGCCCAGTTTATGACATGGTCTTCTGGATGGTGTCCAGGGGCAGAGGAAGACAGAGCCGCCCTGGGAAGGGCCCACACCATCTCTAGGTGCACCCACCACAACATTTACACTACACACAAAAACCACAATGTGTTGCGCAATACCAAAGCTCCTGTCCACCCTGTTTACAAATTTCACAAATTTGCATAAATTTCATCGTAATTATAAGTATTTTCATAGATATGTGATTGAAAAACAATGTTAGGGTCACTTTACCACATATCATGTATAAAATGCATTAGTGATTAAATATTGGGCTGTAGTCATACTGCGTCATCAGTCTAGTAGAAGAGGCAAAACTATGTGCATTTCATATACATGTTGCACTATAAAATATCAAGTTGGCCCAGCTGAACCCAAGTGTGACTACACCTATATTAGATAAGTAAGAATCTAGCACTGCCCTGAAGCCACGCACTGTGTGCTTTAATCACACAATTGATTGGTTATTATCATACCATTCTAAGTAGAGAATGCTATTAGCACTATGGATGACAATGACACTTACTTCTTACTGCCTGCCTGATAAAAGTCCACAGAAAAGCCAAAGTGACTCCCCTTTGGGCCACTGTACTCAGTGTGGTTGGTCAGGCCCAGGTTAAAGCAGCTTCCCTGGCGAGGGAGAATGCTGGCTGGGAGACACAGAGTCAGGAAGAGTAGGCCATCTCGTGCTCCCTCCATCTTCCCCAGCAGGAGTGTAGAAAACTTCTTCTGGCAGATGGCTTGTATATGTGAAGCTCACGTGGGAAAATTGCATGCCCTCAGTGATAGCCTTAGTTTGCTCTATGACACAGCATGAACTGTTTCCTCAAGATAAAAGACCACAGAAACCATGATGATTTGTTACTTGTAAGTTGTCATGTGCACTTTATTAATGGAAAATGACAGGGCTGTGTGATGTACAGTAGGCTGTGTTCATGTTAGGGTGTTAGGGAAAAAACAAAGACACAGGGATATGCCAACATTCATAAATGTCTCATATAGTGTCGCCTCATATGTGCTGCTCAATACATGAGCAATGATCTTATTACTGTACAAAAGTTTAAGTGAATATTACTTTCTGTATTTATGTGCTTAAATATATATTTTTTAACATGCTGACCAATATGTTCCGCCAGAGGAGGATGGGCCCCCCCTTTGAGTCTTGCTTCCTCTCAAGGTTTCTTCCTCATGCTCTAGGGAGATTTTCCTTGCCACTGTCACCCTTGGCTTGCTCACTGGGGTCTTGGTCTTGGACATTTGTAAATCTGCTTTGTGAAAACACATGTTGTAAAAAGCACTATATAAATAAATTTTGAATCAGTTTTTGATTGATATGTAGCTTGTTGCATGTAGAAATATAGCCAAAAAGTGAAATAAAAAAATAAAGTGCATGCAATGTAGAGAAAAACAATGACCACTGAGCTTGGCGAGAGTTAAGGCACGTGACTGCATGCAAGTACTCCAGGCATCAGAACTCTAACATAATACTGCCTGCCTGCAATGTACAAAATCTACTGCAGTTTGATTGACTGGCAGACAAAATTAGCCAAATTTGCAGCATATGATGAAAGTGAAGCTGTAATTGGCATGATTTAAGATGATACACCTGGGACTGTTACCTTATTGTTTATGCAATATTATTGTCACGGACCGGTCGCCCGCCACGTGACTTGGGAGGATATGTTTGTGGCCACGCCTGCACGCACCTGTACCTTGTCTTGTCTGTGTATTTAAACCCGTGTCAAGGTGTGCAGTACGTTGGTCATTGTTAGTGTATCGAGTCTTGACTGTTTGTTTAAATATCGTGTTAAATGTTAAAAGTCATTAGTGTTTAGTCTGCTCATGTTCATTGTTTGTGTTTTCACGTGAGTGCCACATTTGTCCTTTATGTTGTATTTGAATAAATGATCGCTCATGTCGAGGAAATCTGTGCGTTCTGCTCCACGCCCTTCAGCAGTCGGGCTACCACCTTAAAATTACATACATACTGTACCATCAAAATGAATTCTCAGACACCCTGATCTTCAGCGCTTCTTGCATTATTATTCTGTATTCGAAATCATAATCAAAGACCAGTTAGGTACACAGGGAACACCAAAACATTAAGATGAGTCTGCTTGCTTCACTCTTGAATGGGTATCATTTAATTTAAATACAGTATATCTGTGGTGGGTGTAGAGCGAGACACAAGTGCATGAGCGTGTTTATTATCCATAACAAAAATAAAGCACAGCGATGACCTGGCAAAAAAAGGCTAACGCATTTGCAGTAACTCTCGAAGCGCCGGTATTCAGATGAGCAGCGGTAACACTCAACAGCAAGGAAATGTAACGTTCCGAGCACGAGCAGAAGCGGAGTGGCTTGCTGTTAGACGAATACAGCTTTATTAGAGAACAAGGGACTTCCCCAGTCGTAATCAAACGTACTAGCCAGGACCTATATCCATAAATCAGTCAACGAAATAAACAAAACAGACAGGGTACAAGCAAATAGGGAAATCCAAAATACAAGTTGGAGGGCAAACAAACCAGATGAAGCTACGCAACTGCTCAGAACCCTACTAACTGTCTAGACGAGACTTCGCAACAAATGACCTCAAGCACTGAATTTAAATACAGAGACTAATACGATACAGGTGGGTACAATCAGGTAGGCAATGAACTAGTAAAGGGCGGCACAAAAAGAAACCAAAACCAGGAAGTAAACAAAAATATGGTGGCGTAATTTTGCATACCTTTTCCACAAAATGCGATTAGATATCCTCTGTCAAAAATCAGCCATCTAGTTTGCTCTCTCCTCCACCTCTTATCAAAGTGAGATGTCCTGAGGTGACAGGCAGGTCCAGCACAGCCATGACTTTGCATTGCCTAACACATAGCATGAGTTAACATCTCCATGGAGAAGATGTAGTGGAGGCCCGTTGTGGGAGCCAGCTCATAGGAGATGCTGAAAAGAGAAGGTCTGTGCTGCATCATTTCCCAGCAGCAGACACTCTGTAGTCTCTTCAGCCTGCTGGCCTGCTCAGGCTGCCATTCTCATGTTGATCATCAGCCCACACAGGAATTTGGCAGTCCACTCTCTTCCCACATCACCAGTCATTCATGGCCATCTCTGACAATTTGCCCTTGCTCCCTCTTTTCTTTTCCCCTGATACTCCTGCCATTTTCCTCTCCTGACTCGCAAACCTCCCATGCCCTACCCCACTTCATCTCACTGATCGATAGGCTATAACAGAGCACAATCCTTACAAAAAGAAGAGTCATCATAGTAATCTGATGAAAGGACCTCGCTGTCACTGCTGGTAAAAGCTATCACATCTGACAAAGAAACATACCAATTGTCATTATGACATAGTAGATAGTATATTCATTGGTATGTTACTTCACTATTATATAATTAGGGGGAAAAGCTGGAAAAAAGGAAAACAAAATGCATTCTGTAAGTTAAACAATAGTTAGTTAAAAAGACAATTAAGACAATAATTTAGTAATACATATATGGTATAGGTGGCTTTAAGTAACAAGCTCTCTGTTCCATTCATTATTCAGCAATTACTGCAAGAAATAGAATTACAGCCAGTTACACATGGAACATGTATAATCTACATCAGGTTAATTTTATGTCAGAAAACTGTCATTTATTATACAACTGTGAAAATATTTAAAAAGCATGTATTGCTACATGCTGTGAGCATGAGCTAACTTTAATTTTGCTGCTGAAAGAGATAGATGGCTAATTTTACAGTCTATACAGTTAAACAAATCAGAAGTTGGTAGTTTTTAAATCTAGGGAAACGTTCAGGTTTGGGCACACCTATACATAGACAGCACATAGGAAGCCTAATATTAAAAACACTAAGAGGGTGAACCCCACAGTTGTACTGATGTTTTGTTTGTTTTCAGACAGTTAGACTAAGTCTTTGGTTTCTTTTATGCTTTAAACTTTTACGCTAAAGGTGTTAACTGTTTGTATAACTGATTGTAAGCAACAGTTAATGGCTACAGTTGATGGCTAATGCAGTAAAGTTGTCTGCAATCTTAATCACTCTGCATCCACAACACCTTTTTATGACCCTCAAAACCTCTAGACATAGCCAGGGGTCATAATACACATACATTGTGCTACACTCATACATCACTGTTTTTTCCTGGCTAGAGTCACTTAGACGTAATAGTTTGTACTCAACAATGCAAAGAAGGCTGCAGCCTCCCGCCTCATTGAGATTGTCTCCTGAAGCGATGGACGGAAGCCATGTCCAGCAGCAGATCCCAAGCAGTGAGGGTGTCCAAAGGCTGGGCCCACACATGGAGAGCAGCGTGGTGGGGGCTTACCCTTAGCCCTGCTTCCAGGGCCAGGATCACAGCCGAATTCAGATGCTCTCAACCAGAATGGACTACAGAGGATCTCAAGGCCCCAGAGACACCTGAAGCAGGTCAAGGAAACCCTTATGCAATTCATGGGGTTGGAGGGTTAATCATTCCAAGATGGAGGGCTGAACTGCAGACACTGAACCACAGAGAACAGGTTGGTGAAAAAGAGAAAGATGGTACCCAAAAACCCATGAAAAATGTGTAGGAAGGAAACTGACCACATGTTCTTCAAGATAAGACCAAATGTAAAGCCCAGCTTCATATTTGTTCATCAGTTTTCTGTTCTTCCTAAATTTGTCTCACTTTCTTGTTGAAGTTTACTGTGAACCTTCAGTATTTAAATACACAATAGAAGTGTATAGTTGTGATTCAGTCTTGGCCCTCTTTGTCTCAAGTTACAGGAAATATCAATACAACCTTGAAAGTCTCCAATACCTAGAGGACCACAAGCTTTTAAATGTCCATACGCTTGTGATATTTTTGTGCTGACAGTAAGACTCATCTGTTTGACTCTCTCTCTCTTTCCTGTCTCCCTCTCTCTTTTGCACTTGGGGTCTTTCTGGGATACTAACGAATGCTTGCATTGCAATCAGATGCTAAATGGAGGCAGAGAGATAGTAAAACAGTCATGACATGTTTTGAATCCCTAACAGTTACATTTACATTTACATTTTTGGCATTTGGCAAATGCTCCTATCTAGAAGGACTTACAAAAGTGCTTTGTCATTTACTCATAGAATATATCCTAGCCAGTACAGTAGGTTAGAGTTCAGATACCACTGACCTAGAATACTGTTGAAATACAGGGACCAATGCTGATACCTAGAAGTGAGTAACACCTTTCCCCGTATGCTAAATGCCCGCCAGGTATGTGTCCTCTTTCAGTCTCCTTTCTGTTTCCCTATAGCCATCCAGGATCCCCAATAGGGTTCCTCCATGGGGTTTCATCTTCAGTAAGGAGACATTGATGCACCGAATCCTTGCTGTACTCAAAGAGAGATCCTCTCATCACTGTGACATAATAAGCCCTGAGAGGGATTACTGGGGTATCGAACATCTAATGTCTTCTTTAATGTTTTGGTGTAAAAAGCCTCAGATTTTTGTCAATATTAAAGTGATAAGTGGAGCTATGATTTATGGATGTCAGATTAATGGACTTCAGGGAATCAGACCTTGTAACAGGTTGTATGAGGAGCAGAGCCAGAGGGAAGTAAGCCTGTGTAGCACTGAGGCACACAACTCATTTCCAGAGTGAACTTTCTGAAAATGTCATGAGGAAATGACAGGCTTTAGCTATACAGCCAATAGGGCTGTATTTATCGAGCGACTCGGAATCATAAGATTCATTTACAATCACACATTTAATAATCAAAAGACTGAAGCCAACAATGGCCATGAAACAGAAAAAAAGTCTTCCAACTGTTCTCCACTTACACACAAAAAGAAGTAGAAGTGTTTTGCTAGTGACTAGTGACTGTCTTATTTGGGATAGTATTAGCACAAGATACAATAATTCAAGTAAAACAAAGTACAGAGTATGCATAAACTTTATAGCAACATGACTGACACCAAATGGAGGTATGTAATAACTAAAGTTTGGGAGAAAGACCATGTGTGAAAAACCACCCTTACTTTTAACTGTTTATATTCCCAAACACACACACACACACACACACACACACACACACACACACACACACACACACACACACACACACACACACACACACACACACACACACACAGAGTGAATACATATATTGTGATGTAATATGAGAAGAATAGACATCCACATTGGCATCTGTCCTTGAGGGAGATGTCTGGACTAGTTGGGAGTGTTTCCCAGCCATTCAGTTCAAGAGCACTAAACCATTTCTCAGAAGGCTCTGGAAATGTGAGGCCTTTTGCTAATGACTGTTAAACAATCCCAAATGCAGTCTCTCAGGTACAACCAATGTGTCTGTCTGTGTCCTCTGAGTAAATGTTTGACATTGGAATGAGGACTTGGAAATAAGATTACAAAATGTCACCTTGGTATCACCATATTTAATAGAATTCTGAAAACGTGTTGCAGTATTGAGTACCAGTGAAGTATTGTATTTACAGAAAGTGCTTTAAATTTAGCTGCCTGATTATTTCTTATCTCTTGTTGCACTGCATTCTTCTAGAAAGTCTAGAAAGTCATTACACATGGTCAATATCTCACCAAAGCCCGTTTGTAAGAGCTGTACTGTGACAACAGGGTTAATCAAAAGCATGTTATGCCTTACAAAAAGGTTCTACACAGTTGGGCTGCAGGCTCTACAAGCACTGGGTTAGTGCTTGTAAGACAGCTTGTTGCCACTGAGTTCTGCTGACGGAAGGTGATGAGACATCAGTTTTCACTTTCCGGGTGTCACTCAGCTAGTGAGAAGTGTGAGGGAATATGAACTGACTACTGTTTGACCTTCAATATCTTTCACACTGTGCCAGATCTATTCAAGCACTCAAAAGAACTGTTACAAGATTGATTCTATTGTGAAAGGCAGTGCAAAAATACACTTAAGTGCTTGTTGATAACCATTGCTGTAACTCTAGCTGCTGCCAAACAAAACTGATGTGTTGAATCGTAATATTACATCTCACACAAATGAAAATTAACATAGCAAAAAATACTTGCTGGTAATGGTATTATGGGGTTTTTGGTCTTATGTTTTTGTTGTATAACCCATGACTTGGGAACTTTAACATGAGGCATATACTGAAATTCTAATTCTAATTCTAATTAGTCCAGAACTGCATACTTTACAATTCTCTATTCTCATGAGGAATAGGTTTAAACAGATTTGCTGTTTCACACTCTTCTCACAAGATGGCAACATTGTTGTGCTACTTAGGTTCAAACCTTGTGTCACACTAGAGATGATACCAGCCCTGTTGGCAGCAGATCTAAAGCATTCAAGGCATCCTGCATGGATAACACAGATAAGCTCTTCTCATTGAGGTCTCTGAGTACTGTGCAGATTATAAATACCACAGGAGCATCAGAGTCTGATAGGGAGACAGATGATGATTTGCACTAAGGAGATTCAGATGAGTGTTCTCCCTCATTAGGCTTGCGGATGATTTATGAAAAAGAAAATTAAACAAGAATATTAGAATGCTGTCTCTCAGTTCACCTCCTTACAAGATTACAACGCTTTGGTCCAGGGAAAAATGAATGCTCATATTGCCTTGGGATATCTGTAGTCATTAGCACTTAGAGGAGTCTTGTTCGTCTATAGAGAGGGATCCTGAGAGAAGATGATTGAGATCTTTGGGGAACCATGGCATGTGAGGTCATCATACTGTATAAAGAGGAAGGAAAGGAATGTGTAATGAGTTTAGCAGTGGCTGGATATGGAATGACTCTTTTGTAGAATTGAATGGGGTGACTACTGAGATCTGCACACAATGAAATGTAAACTGTACCTCATATACCATTCTGGGATCAATAATAGAAAATTCACAGAAATGCACACAAAGTTTGGATTGGCTGAATGGTGGCTTGTCTAATGCCAGTCCCTGTCACCTGTGTTGGTTTAAATGTTACTACTGTCATGGCTGAAGTCTAAGAACCACTCTAAATCCATGACTAGCTGCTGTATTCCACTGTACACTTCCTGGTTTCCTCTAGTCATAATGATGATTAGATACTGTCATACATAATCAGTGTGTAATTGTGAGGTTTTTTTTTATTATTTCAGCTGATCCATTAGATTGCATTTTAAATTAAATGGAGCATCAAAGCAGAAATATCAAATGCGAAAGCTTGTACTGTAACCTGACAAACTACATTTGTTTGTTCACATGCCATTCATCACAAGCCAACCACCTGATAAGTGATTAGTAACTGTTTCTGAATAGCACGTAGCTTAATAATGCTTAATGCTATTAGCTTAATATTGATCACTGGCCCAGTGCAAAAGCAAACCAACAATAATATCCAACACCAGTAAAACAGAACTGATCTGACTCTGTTGCCTTGGGACAATTTTTCCCTCAGCTTTTGTGGAATGATGTTAAAACACCAAATGTTTCACCTGGAAAGACCACCCAAAAGATCACATAAGACCACATAACTTTAGTCAACTGAAGTATGAAGTAAGTCTTTCTTTGTGTGCAATTACAGGGCATAAGAAAGCATCTTAGAAACAGAAGTAACTGTTCCAAACAACTGAGCACACAGAATGCTGACCACATCCAGTCATGTCATGGTAATCACCTTGCCTTCGGTCACAGCCCATGGGTTATGCGATTTGCCTTGTTTCAAATTAAAATGTATTTTTCTTATTCTTAAATCAGCTCAATATAGGCACTATACTTCTGAACAACAATCCAATGCTGGCCTTCAAAGTAACAGATTTATAGTTACATTGAATATTACTGAACGTCAGTAATATGTTAGTCCCTCCTAGCTGCCGTGTTCCATGTTTTCCCTGTCTTGTGTATTTTAAGTTCCATTCTGTAGTTTTGTTTACTCTGCCCCTCGTTGGATTTTCTGATTTTCCACACTTGTCCCTCGTTTCTAGTCTTGTTAAGTCAATGTATTTAAACCCTTTTGTGTGCCCTGTGTTGGGGCTGTTCATTGTATTTGGATGGTTGCGTTTCTGTGTTTGGTTGTACTAATAATTCTCGCTCTTCTCCGCACATGCGTCCGCCTGCTTACCGCTCACCATCACACTGAATTTTAATACTGAATACTACTGGTACTGAAATCTTCACAGCGCAAATTATGATTTGGAATAGAAATAAAGCTAAATAGGTCATATATTAGGTGATGTCCAGAATGCATAGTTAAATGTCATGTCCTTGCATGTTCTGTCCATATATTTTTATGCATCCAAAGTTTGTATTTCATCAGGTCAGATACAAAATCAGCAGATGCACAAATGCTGCAAAGACACTTTTGAATTTCATGGCAGGTGCCCGTGTTGATCCTGGACCGTGGCTTGGCACCCTCACTAATCGTGCAGGGTTCAGGGGTTTATCTCGGAGATTTAAAATGGGGGATCCACTAGAACTGTCACATTGCAGACCTATCACTACTACCCGACCTGCCACAGAGGGACAAGCATGATGAGAGTAGAGGTATTGGCAGGGGGAGGCCACTCAGCAGAGGCTTCCTGCAGAAGGTTAGTCCAGTTCCTACTGTAACTATTGCTTATAGTCATTATATGGAACTCACATAAGTGCTCTCAGATCAGCAGAAAAGGACAATATCTGACATAAGCCTGTTTCTTTAATTGTCATGTATTAGTATTAGTATTTTATGGACATGTGAATGAACATCATAGCACAGCTTCTGATTTGCTCACTGAAGTGCCACTTTATTTAATATGTAGTACCTATTTTCTATAATTAACTCTAAAAGCACACTGAATTTGGTTAATTACAGAAATGGATATTAGGCAAAACAACAAAATACAATTTGTCCAGATAGACCAGAGATCATCATTAATCATAGAACAATGTTGGTATTTCAAATGTTTCACTGCAAATTTCATTTATTACATAACACAGTGCTCAATGGCAGCAAACTGACTTCTCATGGGACTATAGATCAAATAAGTCAGACAGTGACCAGAATTACAGATGAGGCCATGATGGTTCCAGATACCACTGAATGATTCATGAGTTTCTCCCAAGACCTGTTGGTGAGTTAGGCTTGACTAAGAAAGGACACAGACCCTTCACACATCCCACAGACACACTAAGATTCTTATACCCCTACACCCACACCACCCACACACACACAACCACACACTTGCCCCCACACACATGCACACAAAGAGGATAATAATGAAAAATGCCTTCATTACTAAGGTTCCTTAATGGATGGGGCTCAGTTTTGTTCCTCAGCTAGAGTAAAAAACCAAATTAATTACAAAAAAAGGATATTTAATTTCCTGTTTTTTTATTGCTGTCTAAACATAAATCACCACTAATCAATGCTTGTACACGATCCTTCCTGTGGGGATATGCACTGATATTCAAAGCCCAGTGGCCATCATTATATTTCTGTTTGCCATGCACTCCAGCATGCATCTGGAATGCACATCATTCAGCTTTGATGAACCAGGAGTGGAAGCAGGTCAGTGTACAGAGTACAGTGGAAAGATTTGGAGTGTTGCCCAGTTAAGACAGAATGAACATACTGTTGTCTTTGATGAGTTGAGTGCTCATGGAGCACCCAGTGGCTGGAGAAGGAATTATAGGACCATAAAATACATTCCATCATCCCATCTTCCTAGAGATGCAAAGGTGATAGAGTTCCTGGTCACGGTAAAGAAGCAATGTAATATGTGCGTTGGCATAGAGGACAACTGAGGTAAGATACTCCAGGCTCACTGTTGCCAGGTCAACCATTTCCTCATTGGAATGAGGCTTTGGGAGCTGAGATTAAAAAGTAATTTTGCAATGCATTGCCAGTTTCTCATTGTAAGCCTGCGAACAACTGACTCTCACCAATGTGTGACAAAGCCTACCAGCATAATAATCACCAAGCGGTCCTAAACTCATTTTCAGCTCTCCAGGTACTTCCAAAGTTCAAACTGATGACTCAGCGAGCAATTATATTTTGGGTGATGTTGATTCTACTTTTATCACAGACTCTGACAACCTTATTTTCCATAACAAGATTTAAAGGTGTAGCTAAAACATTTGGTAATAAAAATCTGTGTTCCCACTGATATGCCAGAATCACAGTCAGAACAATTAACTGATACCACTTCTTCCTTTTTTCCCCTCAGGGTGCAGTTTGAAGGCTGATGTCATTTTTCTTTTTTCTTAGGGAGCTGTTTAGCAGAGTTCACTTCTCTGCTTGACCATATACTCTGACTGAAGCCCATATTGTTCATATGTTCTATTCCATGACAAGAAATGTGGCTAGATGACAAGTTGTCTTTTAAAACACATGACTGAATTCTTTGCAGTTCCTGTGTTACATGCCAGGTGTGCATGTTTGTGTTTTGTATTGGTTGCTTTTCCCTGTTACAGGTAAACCAATGAGAAGTCTTGTGGGCTGAGATGGAAACAGGGCTGCTGCTTTAAAGGTGGATCTTCTGCGAAAGTGTGCAGTGCTGATTCGGTCCATGCTTGAGTTAATTATTTAGGGCATTTTGTGAAAGTATGCAGTGCTGATTTAGGGTATGCTTGAGAGTTATTACTTAAGGCATCTTGAGACAGTGTATGGATGATACTGTTTAGCTTGCTTATGAGATTGCTGTTATGTTTCCCCCATCTGTCGGTGTGGACAAATCAGGTAACATGGTTACAGGTGATTTCAATGTATAGGTGGTAGATTAGGAGTGGGTGCCGCTTTGTTGCATTGTTGAATAGGAAAGGTATGTGGTAGGCAGGGAAGCTGGTTTATTATTTTTGTTTCTTTGGAACCATACTTTATGTTCAGTTACCAGAATTGTTCTTATGCTTTGAACTACTAAGTGTTCTCGCCATTGATTTTATTGGTACATTGATAAACACAAGTAAATTGATAAACACGGAGGTTACTGGTATTGGTCTCATCCATGGCTATTTTACACATGCCTCATACACACACACACACACACACACACACACACACACACACACACACACACACACACACACACACACACTCCTCTTAGGACTATTACAGTCCTGTTGATTTTGCCACCAACTGGGGGCAGGTAACATCCCGTTTTCTATATTAAATGCCATTTCAGACCAGTATGTCTGTTGCTTATAGAACAGTGGTGAATCCTAAATCATCTTGAAATGGATTGTAGAACAGAAAGCAAAAAGCAAAATCTGAAGCATCAGGTCACTTATTGCAAGTTCAACCTCTATTTGTACCTATACAACCTTTTGTTAAATATTGCTGCCCTGTCCCATACCGCAGGAATGTGTGCCAGAGTCCACAACCCCTCATTTAAGCCATTGCCCTACACAGTTCTCTGCTTCACATGCACGTATATAATTTATTTCCCTGTCACAGAAGCCTATATTCAGTTCAATACACAGACTCCAAACCTAATGCATATACTGCCAGATATACAGCAAAGGGTCTTTCATGATTATCAGTTACAAATAGGTAATAGCTAACTGCTGTTCATTAAAGTCTATTTAATAGCTTTGTGCAGGCATGCAACATGTTCAAACAGAATACAAGCATAAATGCTTTGCAGCAAATCATCTGCTGTACAAAGCAAAAAAGACATTTAAGAAAAAAAAAAATTGGATATTAAATTTGGCGGTTCCCATACTACCCATATTTGCCTCAGCAGTCAAATAGGTGTAAATATGCTGTGTTGGAAATTCCATTAAAGTGCTGAATGGCATCCTCTCCAGGGTTCTGAACAACACTCTGAAAGAAGACAACATTACAGAACCACTCAACATTAGTCCTTTACCTACTTCTATCAAACAAACATACTTCCTCCCCAATGTACCACATCAAATGACACTGCTGTGTACTAACCTGTAATCTCAAATGGCCTGTAACTTACTGGAACTTACTACATGGATTTGGTTTTTTCCACACAGAATAATTCTTCATACAGTCTAATCCAATTAATATGACAATATAAATTGTCCAGTTATTATGAAAAATGTGACGTTTCTGTTATACAGTGTAGAAGTCCACATTTACCATTAACATCTTACAAAGGTATGCTATCTTAGGTAGTAGTGATTAACAGGACCTTATATACGACCTGCAAGTCTTGCTTTTAAACAACCAAATATGACTTAGACATTTTAAAGCTTGATTAGCAAGAGGAATTCTAAAACGTCTTTACTGAGCAGCAGTGTGTCCCTTGCCCCCAGTTAGCCTTTAGCTTTTAAGGGCCCTTAAATGTGAAGATGAGCACTGATGTCAAAGCTTTGGAAAAAACATGACTTACCTCTTTTCTGCTTACACAGATTTCACTTGTCTTTTGTAAGAACACACAATTCATCTTTACATACTCCTGTCAGTCCAGTTCTGTATGCTACAGAGACAGTGAGCCAATGACTAACCGGTAAGGCAGAGAGGTTCAGACTGAGAAACAAGACATGAAAATCTCTTCATTACAGTGAAATAGTGAAAGGGTTCATAGCATCATGTCATGGAAAAAGATTATTCATCTGCAGGGTCATTTTCAAGCTTTCTGATGGTCATGCATCAGTATGAGAGGCAACGAGGAGCTCTTGAGTCTTTTATGGTGTTCTGTTATCTGAGGTCTGGTTATCTGATAAAGTTATTTTAGCAAATTAAGCTTGGTTCTTGTTTGTGGCATTAATTTAATGCCTATAGGTTGAAATAAATAAATAAAAGTACAACAAAACCCCACAACATTTACATTTTTTCAGTAAGTCAAGGAATAAGAACTTAATTTACTTATCACACTTTCAGAAATATTTAGGCACTTAACAAAGCAGAGTAGCATTAGCCCTCTGGGGTGTAGCCTGGCCCTTTACCATTTTCCTGCTCAGTGTAATCCTTAGACTTCCACTCAATTTTAAGACATTGCAGGACTCCTATTTCAGCAAGTTAGAATCCCATTTGGTTCACTACTCTTATAAAGATATCCTTTATGCAGCCTGTAAAATTAAAGGAGATGTTTTCTTTAATCAGGGCCAGCAGGGCCTTAATGACCCTAGAGAGGCTGGCAGGGTGGACCAGGGAATGGTTTAGAGGTTCAGACCAGCTGGCCTCTCTGATTCTCCACTGCAGTTCATAATACAATGCTGTACTCTGAAATTGCTGTACTCTGAACAGAAGAGTGCATCTAAAGACAAGGCAAGTTTATTTGTATAGCACTTTTCATATACAGTGGCAGTTCAAAGTGCTTCTTTGATTTTATTTTATGGATATTTTTTGTAGACATGCATTGTAACATTCAACCACACTGGATATTGAATGGAGAGCAACTACCAGATCTTTCCAAGGGTAAATCACCAATCCAGTCCCCTAGCTAACTATTTTAGCCTACTTCACCTGTATACATTCTTGTGTGCTAGTGTTTAGAACTCCAACACTGGAGTGCTACTAGCATTTAGAGAATACTAAAGTTGTTATCAAAGGATTCACACATGATTCATGTAGCCTAACTGGACTGCTTTCAGAACACCAATACATAATAATGTTCTGGAAAATTTTGAGAGCAAAGGCACTTAGTGGAGCAAAATCAACTTTCATATTCCATAATTATTCATATATTCATTTTTTAGTCTGCAAAAAAACAATGCAAAATGCTTCCACCTGCATATTTTAAAACACAGCTTCTGTATATTCTCAGGTGTAATTTCTAGTTGCTTTTCTTGAATTGCCAATCTGACATTAAAAGTAATTTTACTTGATTGCTTCAGTCCTCTTTCCACCAATGCCTGAACACAAACAGATTCACACTTTAGATTAAAGAGCACCATTCCCAGTGTTAATATTTGTACATTGCACACTAGAGACTGGTGTAAATACATCATGGCCACTGGACACCAGTTTAATGCTGATTTTGCATTTTGCAATGTAGTCATGAAAGTAAGATTGGTATACATCATTATTGCCCTTAAAAAGCTTTAAAAAGGTTTTTCCCTCTCCTCTAAATCCTGAACACTCAGGACCGTAATGTATAAAACCGCAGCACCAGCAGCAGCCACAGAGAATATGGCTAATAACTTCCTGATGGCTTGTGAATAGTGGCTGATATCATTTAATCACTGAAAAGCCTGGAGGAGTATGCCTAGAATTCAGGAAATATGATAAAAAAAGCAAAAGGATGCTGGAACAGAGTCTATATATAATGGTTGGGAAACTGTTGAAAGCATCCCTCTCTTATCAGATATACCAAAGTGGGAATGCCCGGATACCACGTTTGCTCTGTGAAAGGGGTAGGGTATGATATCATCACATATGTAGACATACGTTTTATGCACAAGATTTTAGGTAATTTCTCACATCAGTCATCTCAACAATCAATTTTAAAATCATGCTTCACTAGAATTAGCTTCTAAACAGGATGCAAATAAATGCATCCTGTCTTTGGTTATAGTCTTGAACAGAATTAGTTAAATTAGCCACATAAATCTGCTGGAACTTTCCATCACTTTAAAGACAAAGTAGTTGTTTCTTTTTCACTTATGTTTTATTGTTGTGATGCTGACGGTACAGAGGAAGCAAAAGGTGTGGTTACTAGAAGGTGTTCTTTATTCTCCATCACTGAAGGCACTAGCATAGCCGGCCACCCGTGACAGAACTGGCCCCCCCGAAGACCCCACCAGGCTCCTGGAGTGCAGCCGGCCCGGCAGGTTTTCACGGGTGCTCCCGGTGGAAGGAGGTGAAGAGGTCGGGGTCCAACACCTGGGAGGCCGGCACCCAGCAATGCTACTCGGGCCCGTACCCCTGCCAGTCCACCAGGTACTGCAACCATGAGGTCCTCCTCAGAGAGTCTAGCAAGGCCCTCACCCTGTAGGCCAGCTCACCCCTGATCTCCAGCGGTGGGGGTGGAGCTCCTGAGGGGCTCCCCTCCTCCGAGAGGGGACCCTCCACCATGGGCTTCAGGGCAGACACGTGGAAGGCCCTGGAGGCCCGGATATGTCCCGGCAGGCCCAACCTGTAGGTCACCTCATTCACCCTACTTGTTATGGTATACGGACCATCATATCTGGCCCGCAGTTTGCCCGAAGGGCCCGCCTGGCCATCCTTGGTGGCGACCCACACTCTCTGTCCCGGCTCAAACTGGGGAGTAATTCCCCGGTCCACCTTTCTTTTGTAGGCTGTGATGGCGGAGTGCAGTCTCCTGTGGGTCTCCCCCTAAACCTGCTTGCTACGTTTGCACCACTGCTCCACAGATGGTCTGACGTTCCAGAGATAAAGGGAGGGCTGGTACCCTAAAACACATTCAAATGGTGTTAGCCTTGTTCCAGCATGACACAGAGAATTTTGTGCGTATTCGGCCCATGTGAGGTATGCACTCCAGGTCTCTGGATGTCACTGGCAGTACAGATGGTTTACCCTCTCCACTTGGCTATTGGCCTGAGGATGGTAACCTGACATCAGACTCATGGTAATATTCAAGTTCCCAAGCAGTTCCTTCCACAGTCTTGAGGTGAACTGAACCCCCCTGTCTGAGACAATGTCCTCGGACAACCCAAACTGTCTGAAGACATGGTGGAAGAGCAAGTCTGCTGTCTCCAAGGCCGTGGGTAGGCCTTTTAGTGGGATGAACCTAACCATTTTGGAGTAGCGATCCATGATCACCAAAATGGTTGTGTTCCCCTCAGAGGTGGGCAGGTCCATGACAAACTCTATCGAGGTGTGGGACTGAGGTCACTGAGGAGTGGGGAGGGGGAGTAGCTTACTGGCAGGAAGAGTGCAAGGGGTCTTGCTGCGGGTGCAGTCGGTGCACGAGGACACAGACCTGACAATGTCCCTGTGCATGGCAGGCCACCAGTATCTTGCACTCAACAGTTGCATGGTATGCGTTGATCCTGGATGTCCTGTCTCCACAGATGTGTGTGCCCGGGTGATAAGGGCCCCGTAATATCAAAGTGGGACATACAGTCGGTTGGGGGGACAATGGGGATGCGGGTCCATGGTCTCTATGCTGCAGTCGATGTCCCAGGTCACTGTGGCCAAGAAACACTAGGGTGGAGCATGGGTTCCTGACCGGAGGACTGGGCCTCAGCTTGATGTTGCCGGGAGAGTGCATCCGCTCTCATGTTTTTCTCTCCCAGCCTGTAGGTGATACGAAAGGCAAACCTGCAGAATAAAAGAGACCACCGCACCTGCCTAGAGTTCAACCTTTTTGTGGTTTGGAGGTACTCTAGGTTATTGTGATTGGTGATGACAGTGAAGGGATGTCTCACTCCCTACAGCCAATGCCTCCACTCCTCCAATGTGAGTGTCATTGCCAGAAGTTCTCTGTCCCCCATATCATAGTTCTGCTCAGACCTTGAAAAGTAAGCGATGGGACCTAGCTTACCTTCCTCCCCTCTCGCTTGAGACAGCACAGCTCCTACTCCCACATTCGAGGCATCTACCTCCACAATAAAGGGTTTCTCCGGGTCGGGTTGTTGCAACACGGGACCAGTGGAGAAGGCAGTCTTCAAGTCTGTGAATGCTCTCTCTGCTGCCTCACCCCACCTTAGCTGTTTGTTTTTTCCCCTAAGCAAGTCTGTGAGGGGCCTTGCTAGGTTGCTAAAAGAATTTATGAAGCACCTGTAGAAGTTGGCAAATCCTAAGAAACATTGCAACTCCCGGCATGTCCAGGGTCTTGGCTAGCCTGTCACGACCTCCACCTTGCTTGGTTGCATACTTATGCTACCCTCCCTTATGATGTACCCTAAAAAGTTCACCTTTCCACAATGAAAGTTGCACTTCTAGCTTGTAGTAAAGCTGGTTCTTCAAAAGAGTATGGAGAACAGCGGGAATGTCATGCACATGATGGTCAAAGGAGGCGGAATAGATCAGGATGTCATCGAAATACGCAACGATCGATCTACCCAGGAACTCCCTAAAGACCTCATTACTATATGCCTGGAATATGGCTGTAGCCAAACCATATGGCAGGACCAGGTATTCATAGTGACAGGAAGATGTGTTAAAGCCAGTCTTCCATTCGTCCCCTTCCCTGATCCTAATGAGGTTGTAGGCACTGTACAGGTCCAACCTAGTGAAATACCGGGCTTCCTGCAACTGCTCAAGCACCACAGGGACCAGGGGAGGGGATAGGGGTACTTAACTAGTAGTTCGTTAGTAGTCCACAAATGGCCTCAACCCCCCATCCTTCTTTTTGACAAAGAATACACCTGCCGATGCTGGAGAAGTGGAGGGGTGTATGTATCCCTGCGCCATGGCCTCCCTGATCTGTTCCATGGCCCTGGTTTCCTCCGGGAGAGAGGGTAGGTCCTGCTCGTAAGAGGTATGGATCCCTCCTTGAGGTTTTTGGCACAGTCCCACTCGTGATGGGGGGGGGGGGGGGGGGGGAGCTGTGTAGCCTTTGCCGGACTGAACACCTCAGCCAGGTTGTGGTACTCCTGGGGGATAGTGAGGTCCCCGTCGACCTCCGGGCTCTTGATCAAGGTAGACTGAAGACGCACTATCCTGTTAGGGAGGCACTGCTTACCACAAGAGGGTGCCCACGCGAGTATGTGGTTCTTGGACCATAGCAGGTGAGGGTTGTGTTTGCACAGCCACAGGAGGCCTAATGTGATGGGGTGAGAGAGAGAAGGGATTAGGTATAAGGAGGTTTGCTCTATATGATCCCCCTTTGTTTCCAGTTGAACACAGGGAGTGATGTTTAACAAAGCCTGAGCCCACCGGGCCCCCATCCAGTGCCTTTATATTGAAGGGGGAGGGCAGGGGAATTGCCTTTATCCCTAGCCTCTTCGCAAAGTCCCAGTCCATTACATTTCCCACTGCCCCAGAGTCCACCAATGTTGCCGAGAACACAAAGTGACCCTTGTGTGATCAGCACTTGAAACATTGAAAGGGCTGGGGAGAAACTCATCGGATCATTCCCCCTTTTCTGCTCTCTTCACTGGTTATGCATTCTGGCCCAACCAAGTTGCATGGATTCTTCCGAGGTCTCTGTTATCACCGTGGTCTCTTGACCCGATGAGCCTTGGGGAAAACCTCGATGACTTTCCTGCAACAGATGGTCGTAAGTAATTGCTAGGTGGACCACCTTGTTTAGCGTGGCCACCTCTGCCTTGCAGGCTAATTCAGTCTGTAGTTCTGCTCTCAGTCCGTTCAAAAACATGTCTATCAGTGGTGGTTCATTCCATCAAGATCCTGCCGCTAGTGAACTCCATAGCGTAATCAGCTGCTGCATGCAACCCCTGCCTTAACTTAAGTAGAGATCGCCTGCAGATCCTCCCCTGTTGAGGGTAATGGAATATGGTCTTGAGTTCTCATATGAGAACTCATGCCCCAGGCATGAGCTTTCCTGTCAATCGGGATATCATGAAAGCAATTTTGGCATGATCAGGCAGGAGGGGTTGGTACCCAGAGTACAGGTCGCACTGCACCACGAACCCCTCGCAGCTCTCTGTATTTTAAAGACCTCAGAGGTGGCAATAAGACACCTTACCACCTGTGGGATTGGCCTGGTGGTGGAAGTTGTCGGTCGGTTTTCGGGGCTCGTGGTGATACTATTCACACAGTGTCCAAGGCTTTGAACCATGGAGCGTATTTCCCTAATCTCCTGCCTTTGCTGTTCTAGTGCCACCGTTTGAACAGCTAGCAGGTTAGCCCAGTCAGGCCTGCTCGCCACACTCCCTGATGGCTGTGCATTCTGTGATGCTGGCAGCACAGAGGGAGCAAGAGGCGTGGTTGCTGGAAGGTGCTCTTTATTTTCCATCACTAAAGGCACTAGCATATAGCATCAAAAATGAAACAAAAGGTAAGTGCTTGTCGTGGTTCTCCGTGTCGGTTCCCCAACAGGTAATCTGCTAATGTGCAGCACCCCTGCATCCCTGCTGACCTGCGGGTTGAAATAGTGGAAGGGAGAAACCAGGGACAGGTGCACATGATTAGTAGGATAGTGATTGGGAGTGGGGTAGCAGTTTACATTGGTCCTCCTAGCAAGTGGGCGTGTTCCTGCTGCTGGGAGTCCGGCCACCCGTGACAACTGTCACCATGATTTCAACACTTGGTTTCCTTACTTTATATCTGGCTAAATGTAGTGCCTTGAGCATCAGAAGAAACCTATCTGTAATTACTGTTGAGCTTTCCATTCTTAAAAAATTATAAAGGCTAAAAAATATTGCAAGCACAATTTATTTCCATGAATATGCCCTGGGGTTTATAACAGGAAAAGGGTTTCACTAGTGGTTTCAGTAAATGAGTGCAGGAATTGATTTCGCTCATCACCCCTGAAAAGCAATTTTAGAGGCTGTTGAGTGAGCTCCTGCCAAATTTATTTGACAACAGCATTTTCTGCTACTGTCATGTACATGAACATTTAATTTTATCTAACTATATTAGAAACTGAAATGTTTTACTTACTTATTCACTGAATTTATTTATTATCCATCCATCTCCTTCCTTAAGCAGTACACTCCTTAAAAGCCATATTTGACTGTACAGAGATATGTTGTCCATGCCTGCTAGTTGTCACGCATACCAGAAGATGCACTTGGTGTTCTCCTCCAGGCATGTCTATGCATGACAATGCTGCATGTCCTGTAGTCTTTAAAAGATGCAGACGCAGGCTTCAGTTAGAGGAGGTAGGTGCAGTCATTGTGTTACATGCTTGTGTTACTGACTTAGACCTGCTGTGAATGAGTCAGAGCTATGGCACTGAGTGTTAGCTGGAATGAGGAAATTTGGTAAATGCAAATGGGCACTGAAGACGAACAAATTAATAAATTAATAGGATTATGCCAAGGGGATTCCTGCAAATGAGAATCCTTTTCCTAAGTAATGACTCATCTTGAAAATATGTCTTCATGACTCATGGTTTTGCTTGCCTTCATGATATGAAATGCTTTAACTGAGATTCCAAAGTCTTAAAATTCAATTTGCAATTCAATATACAAATACAATTCAATATATCCGAGAACAATATTTGGTTTTCATTGCAAAATATTTCATAAATCCAAAATAGCATTAATTCATGTCTTTTGCTTCATTGCACATAACCATGTACTTTTCTGAGTTACATTTGTATTTAAACTGATCATGCTAAAGCAAGTACCCAGTAATGCATGAAACGAAAGAACTAATTGAAACATGATTTTTTCTGATTATAAAGGAATTTAAACTGGGACATATCTTTAACTGGGGATTAAAAGTCTACAAAACATATCCTCCAACTGCTGTATTTATCACCGTTGAAGATGATTCAAAACCTAGATTCAACATGTTTAAATCATTTGCATTCACTTTGCATTCAAAAAAATTATGTGATCTTGAACTGGTTTAGAAATGACATTTTCCAAATAAAAATATTAAAATCACAGGAATGCATATTACATGGTCATAGACCTAGAACTTGGCTTTTGCTTGACCATTTACTATGGCCAAGACTGAAAGAAGCCATTTTATTATCCTGATGTAATGTTGCCATATGATGTAAATGCTGGCATCCATGGTGGAACATGGCTTACAAAGAACAACACTCTGACACATTAAATATCATAATCTGTAATGTCATATTCAGGACATTTATGAAGCCTGGGTCTAAAAATTGAAGAAAATGTATTCTGTTACATGACTGAGAACTTGACTAACTTGAGTATTTTAGAAATATGTGAACTGTGAAATTTGTATTGAAAGTAATTTTTCATAAAAACATAAATTGACATAGCAGAACAATAAAACATGTCCTCATTTGTTCATGGTGGTGCCAACATAAGAGTTGTCAAAAGTTCTCCAAAGCTCCAAAATTCAGATGTTTTCATGTTTGATATAATGGATTTACTTGAGGACAAATGCATACCAAATGGATTTTGCATGAAGCTATACAACAGTATTCTGAAGAGTGTGGTACTGTCATGTGTTCAGAACCTGTTCCTGATGTAAAGACAGGAATGTATCAGTGTACTTGTGTGTATAGGATAAATGAATTAGTACAGCAAGAGCAGTTTCACTGAGAAGCCTCTGCTTTTCATCTTTCCAAAGGTCTAACATACAGACCCCTTGTATACAGTGGCTGATATAGGTCTTATATGCAAAGATTCCTCTCTGCTATTAACGTTTGCCTATGCCTAAATCAATTTTGATTGCACCTAGAGATATTTCTATGTTCAATTCATTTCAGGGGATTTTTAAAATTAAGGTTAAATATTTTTGCAATGAATATCAGATATTAAGGTCAGCATTTTATTAAGACTTTGTCCTTAAATTTTACTAGTGCCTCTCTCTGCTGTCCTCTATTTTCGTTGTTTCTGTAACTAATATCACTGTTTCACCTAGCTCATATTTTACATGTCTGATATCACTTTAGAAATTAATAAAGGACGTCTGTTTATTAACAGACATTAATTTAATAAAAAAAAACAATTTTGTATTGTTTCTATTATTTTTCCAACCCTGTAATCTTGCAGTCTATTTTACTTATTTATTTTCAATTTTATATTCATAAAGTATCAAATATCAGGGTATATATATATATATATATATATATATATATATATATATATATATATATATATATATATATATATATATATTATGGGTAATCAACTCTGAATGCCAGGGGGACTATGCTACAGATGCTTTATTCAGTTCCTGTGTCATGCCGTTGTTTGCAGAATCAGACTCTAATCCCCAGCATTACCCTCTCTGAACCACACCCTCTATTACCATCTTCCAGTCTAATTCACCCATTGGCTAATCACCATTGCCTGTTTCAAATCTACATAATTTTCTTTACATATGTTTCTGTTTGTGTCCAGATTCCTTTGAATTCTAATATTTTTCTCTGCAGCTTATCTTGAAAGTAAATAAGTAATGATTTGTGACAGTGTGGAAAAGCATACTCTCTGTTTTCTACCTGCACAGTCTCTGGATTCATACCTAGACATGCCTGGAGGAGAACACTAAGTGCTCTCATCCTGTTCCCCTGGTATGCATGACAGCTAGCAGGCATGCACAACAGATCTCTGTACAGTCAAATATGGCTTTTAGGAAGTGCACTGAGAAAAGGTCTCTGGTTTCTACCTGCTTTGTGCTACACATTTAGCACTTTTGGACTTGTTTGCTGGTTTACATGGTTCTTTGGTTGTTGTTGTTTTTTTTGCTGAGGGGGGGGGGGTGTCTTTGGATTATGTTTTTTAACCTCTGCCTGCTTCTTATTAAATCTTTGTTGTTTATATACCTGCAAACATCGTCTTTTTCTCATGCTACCTGGGACCATGAGATGCATATGGTCATTTCCTAAAAAACATTATGCTCATGAATCTCATGTTGTCCATCATCAAGTGTCCAAAAGACACAATCAAATAACAAATACCAATTGGTCTTTTGGGTCTGCCTGTTCTCAAACTGCAGTTCTCAGGAGCATTTTAAATCCTCACAGTGTCAAGATTTCCTTTCCAGTTCTATTGCCATAATCAGATGGCATTCAAAAACCTGGACTGACAGATGGATGAATGCATCTCCTGCATGTTCAAGTGGATCAGCTGTGGAACTGACTGAGTATGAGCTGAGTGCTGACTGAGTATGAGCTGCAAATTATTCATTTAACCTGAGGTTCAGGGTCACATATGTTTGGTTCTAGAAGACTGGACCTCCAAAAACTCTTGAATTTGCATCTGCATATTAGTCTGACATGCCTGGTAAAGCTTGACAGATTTAATCAGTGTGATCTGAGAGGTGCTAATGAAATCAAAGGCAGTCAGTCGTAATAAGTTTCATAAGAACTGATTTGCACAAGTGATGAGTTATTGAATACATACAAAGTGGTGCCTGGTGACCTAAAGAAAGCCAGCAGTGGTTATGACCTCATGGACCTGAGGATTGGGAGGGTAAGGATTGCAAACTCGGCAAGCCAGGAAGGGTGAGACTGGCAATAAACCAGCAGGGATGTTTCAGATTCAGTCTGAGATGAGAAAGAAGTAGAGGGGAAAAACTACATGTCCCAGGGAGAAAGCACACTTAAAATGTTCAATGGGGCATGCGCAGAATGTTCCATAAGTGCTTTGGTCATTGTTGGAATAACATCATTATGAAGGTGGTGTAGCAATGTGTTATAACATCACTGGACTAAGCTGCTGAAAAGGTCTGCCATTATTTATTACTATGGAAACAAAAAGTAAAATAAATAACAACTCCCCCAGCTTTTGGAATAATGTGATGCACCTATGCTCATCAATGTCCTTTCAAAGTTACACCACAAAGTTACATTCAGGGAGTATGGAGCCACCACAACAGGCCTACCTAGTCCAAGACAAAAATTTGGGGAAGCTGGTGAAGTGGAATGAAGTGTGGTGGCAGGGCCAGAAACTGACAGGCAGTGGCTCCAGAGGACCTTGCTCTCGCAGGGTTGGCAGGGATGGTAAAATGTTCTATTGAAGCTTGACAGATGGGAATAACTATGGCAACAGCTTGTCAGTGGGAGATGAGGTCCATGCCTGTCACATCAATGTCTCAGTTTATGTCAAACAGAGAGCATACAATACATAACAGAGCACAGAAGAGTTTGTGTGGAAATCCTGTAATGAAGAATAGAAGTGAAGCACGGGAAATGCACAGGAACTGGTGAAAGAAAGGTGTTTGTACATGGCTATCAATTTTACAAGAAATTATTATTGTGAACTAAGACCCCACTAAAGTTTGGAAAATAAATCTCTCCCTACATGTGGTCCCATATTAATGGATGTTTGCCTTGTTAGTTACAGAAGCAACTATTCAGTTTCACCCATAAAAGAAGTATATAGGATGTTATTTTTGCACCATCTGTAACCAAGAATGTCACATATAAAGCAAGTACCCACAATATTGTTTACCAGAATATTAACACTGATTATTGTTCAGGATTTTGCAGACATGGAGGTGTGATAATATATATTTTCATGTTTTAAATTCCATGCCATTTTCTTTTAAATCTGAGAAATGCTTCGTTAGTTCTTCATAAACTGTTCAAATAACGATCCTTCATTTGTTGTTCAAATAAAGATCTTTAGCTCATTTGCTGGTGTGAACACACAAAAACTCGCATCCATTATCTTATTTAACCCCCAACCATCTCTAAAGGACTCCACCAGTGAAAACACCTCTGAAGAAAACACCTCAGTCAGCAATTCAAACTCTAAAATTAATGTTGAATCTGGCAACATGTTGCTCCACACTGAGCATAACTTGATAATCATAATTGAAATTTTTGAAATTTCAAAACATCATATACTGTGAGAAGAGAAAATAATCAGGAATGTAGTTTCAGTTTAATAGGCCGGCTTGTATAGCCATGGAATTTGAGTCAAAACTATTCCATGAGAAAGAATACTGTCATAATAGGCAAAAGGCATGAATTCCATATGTTGTGTTGTTAGCATTATTCATTAGAAATTTAACACATTCTTATCCACAACTGTATGGGTAACAAAAATCAACTGCATTACTGACACACTTTAAAAAAAAACGAGACAAGTCAGCCATGATTCCTATACATTTGCTGTGGATGAACCGTGGCTAGATGCATACATAGAAAAGGGCAAAGATAGGAGGGAACAGTGCATTAACCTAATTTAATTTCTTGCAACCACGTTATGTAAGATTTAAAACACATTACCCAGTCCTTGTCTCCAAGGACCTAACATTGCACAGTCTGTGCTCCCAGCCCACTAGACTAAGCTCTGGGATAATTTATAAGTCTTTACTGCCTTTAAAAGGACTGTGTTAGAATAGAGAACTCAGTAAAACATGGATTGCAACATGGAACTGCTGTCACACAGTGCGGGAGACTTCCAGCTGCAGACTCCAGCCCCAGATGCTGAGCTGTGCTCGAAAGGGGCCCCATCTCGTCAGCATGGCACAGATGCCAGATCTGGATGCAGCTTGATTCAGCAGTTAAGCTTACTTTTTAGCCAGGCTAATTGCCTGTGATTGCATTTGTGGTCTCTTTGAACTAATGCTGAATTGCAAGTTTTAACATTGTGATGGTAAGATGATGAGGAATGGAATGATAATTATGGAAGGGATTTTGTAAAACTGCAGATCTGCTCTAATTACAAAAAATTGGCCAAGCTGTGCTGATATTAAATATTAATGTACCACTCCCTATATTCCTGGTCAAGTATCTGTGTTCTTCCACATGGGCATTTGTAATTTTACAAGCTAACTCTTATTTCATTTAAGTAGGGGGTACACTTTTTACATATATTTTTAATATGACAGTGCCTTAGCTGAATGGAACCCAATTCAAGACTTGTAGTTGACTTAATGAGTTCTGAAACCTACATAAAGTTTCAAAACATAAGTGTTCCTATTACTTTACATATCTATTAGAATGTATATGTGCACAGTCTAATCCAGTGTTAGACTGTGTTGATACATTTTATGTATGATTCGAAAGTCATTGTGACATAGAGCAATGAAAAGATTAGAAGAATGAAAATGAAAAGAAGTTAGACCAGATGCACCAACAGAATAAACCTAAGTGTAAGTTAGAATGTGCATTGTCTCTATTAAAAGCTGTTATCAAAAATGATGAGGGACTTATCTATAGTCTGTATTAAATCAGTGGAGCTGCACCCTACCATAACACACTTTGAACATGCTCAGTTTTTCACTAGCTGTCACACTTCTGCCTATAACTATCTTACAACATACAACAACTCTTTCATAATATCTGCCATTTTATTTCCACAAAAATATAATCATGCACATTTCACTTGGAAAAACACAATTGTGTGGAGAACTGCTTTCCTGTAATGGCACTAATATGTTATCCTTGTAATCATCAACGCCTCTCCAAAGCCCCTTATGACCAGTACTTAGGAGGCATGGGACACTCACCTTGCAGCTTTGAGTAAAACCCATTACTACTGCTCCCTGGGCAAACTGTGTCCATTCGCTTGACAATGACACTTGAAAAATGCCCTGTACATCCCTTGTGCTGGATATGTTAGGAATGCCATAGTCTGAGTAACATACCTTAAATAATATGGCTAAAAAGGAAACAAGAATTTTATTAAAAGAACAGGTAATGTTTTAGTTCACAAAAAAAAGTTACAAGTGAAATTATTTTACAGCATTTAATTATGTCATGGATATTGTAAAGTAACCATTAGCATGCACATAATTGAGGTTTTTATACTTATACAACCAAGACATATTTACCAAGTCAACATAAAATCACAAACAAGTGAGTAATTACATGGTAGGCTGTGGTCTTAAGATTTCCTAACACTTGTAGCCTATATTGGAAGTCTTTAATGATCCTGACCTCTACCAGCACTACAGAAATCTGCATTTCTGAAGTTCAGTACTGTATATAATTATACAGTATCACAGTTCCTCTAAAGCTCTGCTTTTCAACCTATATATTCTCTCTTTTTTGCTGGATTGGAAACTAAGCACCAGATTCTTTCTGATAGTCATTACTGTTAAATAGCTGCAAGGAGAAATGTGCTTATGCTCCTTTGCCATTTCATGTCAGAGTTCTCAAAGGACGGCCAGGAATTTATGGCACATACAGCATAAAGGAATCCTTGTGGCTAGAAGAAAAAAAAGGAAAGCAAGAAACAAATGGAGACCTATCCTGGCATTGTCAAAGAGCCACATAAATAATGGAAAAGACAATGTTTCCCTAGAGAGCTAGTGCTACCTGTCGTCAGCAGGCAACGTCATTAGCTACCCCGGTGACAAATGCATTGGCTGACAGGTCAACTTGAGCATGTGTGTATATGTGTGGGGGCTGTATGTGTGTTCTCTTTTAAAAACCATCCTCTGGGCCAAGAGGAATTCTCCAATACATCAGAAGCATTTAATCAGAATGGCTCCCACTGCTTTCTGCCCCCCACATGGGGACATATTGAAAAATGTAAAACTGTAATAGTTTAACACTATGGTGTATGGGTGAATCTTGCAGTCAGAAAAGACTGATGGGAGTAGGCCCACAGCACATACTGTGTGACGAGCACTTAAAATGGTGTGTATGTAGGTGTGAGTGTGGTTTGTACTGCCTATTGTTTTGACAATATCACAAGATCGTAAGATGTGAAACTGCGCATTAGAATTACTTACATACACACTCACACACACACACACACACACACACACACACACACACACACACACACACACACACACCTGCAGATGTACCCTGTAGTGTGAATAATGTGGAGGTGGAGCACTTGGGTTGTGGAGGGGGAAGTGGTTGGCTGAAAGGTTAGCTCTTGATTGCCATTTGTGGTAATCACAGTAATTAACTTGGCTTTTGGCATTTCCCTCCAGCCTGTAGGCACACTCTTTAAATAGTGCCATAAAGAAGCCTACAGAGGGGGAGCATGGAATAAACATGGGGGACATGGCCACCTACAGCGTGAGTACTGAGGTTCAGGACAAAGCTCTGACACATAAAAGCACTCACACACACATGCCCACACACAGGCTTGACCACATGCCCACTTTTATGATGTGTACCTCTAAATGCCTGGTTAAGTGCTTCTAAACTCTCTGCAGTCATTCCCTCAGAATTATTATTGTGTGTGAAAAGCTAATAGTTGTTTAATTATGCTTTTATTCTGCATTCCGTGAACACAAATGGGCTTTGTTTGTCATAATAACTATCAACAGAATGCAAATTCCTAAGAATTTATACAGCTCAGCTGGTATAAAAGTTACAATACAGTTAAGGTTAGGGACAGTGTCAGGTTTGTGCCTTTTCTTATGACTTCATTGTTATAGAATCCAATAGCATCTCGATTATTAATTATTATTCAAATACATTTTCCATTAGATCTATATCTGTGACAATAAAGGGATTTCCCTCTTTTGGCTGGTATAATAATAGAGCAATAACCAATTTTCTCTGGAGGTGATTCTTTTCCTTATGAAATAACTGATATCAAAGTTCTTTGCATTCTGTACTAGGGTGGCTATACTGATGTGCTGAATACTATTTTTAGAATGATCACTTTGTAAACAGCTTGCTAACTTGAGTTAATTAACGCAAAATGCAATTAGTGTGTATACTACCACAAATGCATATTGCACTTTTGACAGCATATTTGAAAATGAAAAAAGCATTACATTTTGGTTGTGCACAACAAATCATGCATTTGATGTATCAAAGTACATTAATCATTGAAGTGAAAGGAGGAACATATTTGGTTATTTAGCTAGCTACTTCTTCAGCAGAAAACAACCAGCTTCATATCTCTCTGGCATTTTTCCTTTTCCCTTCACTAGGCCTCTCCACCTAGAAAATGATACACCAGTGCTGGCTGCCAATGCTTTTTTTGTTTCATATTTTCACTTTTTACTCAGTCTAATGTTATCTGCTTCCAAGTCCACTGTTGTTTCTGCTTGTATTGAATATTGATGTGTTGACTGTCTTTACATTCAACATTTAATCACAAGCAACTGGCTTGTTAGGTAGCTATAAAGTGTATACACACTATGGGGCAGGTGACTACCATCTCAGTAAAAGCTTTAGCCAACCACCGTGCAGATCTTCTTCTACAGTGGTTTACACCAGTTATGGTAATATGATCTAAGCATTGAGATCACTAGAGGAGCTGCTTTTCACTGCACATTTTAAAATGGTTTATTTTGAAGCCTACAAACCGATTTGAGCCAGCATCTCAGGGGATGCTACATGGTAAACTTGGCAACAATAAATAATCACTTTTATATATAGGATTTGAGCTGTTTTGGTCATAAACATCATTGAGGGCTCCTTTAAGTCTGCACATATTACAACACTAAACACTTAAATAACATATTATGAAACTTTAAAATCAAAACCAGACATCTTGTTTTTCCCAGTTAATAAACAACACTGCTTCTAATCTAAGCACATAGGTTAAATCATTCTTCTGCAAAATACAATAAAATGTGCAGGAAAAAATACATCTGTACACTTGTATTTAGCCTTGGCTACACTAAACCAAACAAATTTTAAAAGTAGGGGAGTAAAGATAATAGGAAGTCTAATGGACAATGTGTCCTTTGAAAAGTTGTTTTGGGAATTGAGATGTTTTGAGAGTTTTCCTATAACAAAAGCCTCATAGCTAACCCTGACATTTCAGCTGAGATATATCAATTGACTTGTTCCAGGTGTTGCTTTGCCTAAAGGCTTTACATGTTTTACAGATTTCACACATACACACACATTCACACACAGAGATGTGTGCACACGTACACAGCATGCTAAGCTGTGGATTGTTGACAGCTATGCTAGCCCCTTAACATCAGGATTCATCCCCAGTCAAAAGCAAACTCTTTTAAAGAGCAGTTTGGATAATTTTTTTTATCTTTAATTTGCTCTGCTTTCTGATGTATGCATGCTTTAGTCATTTTGCAGATGATGCCTCACAGGATAAACCAGACTATAGAAAATAAGCAATTTTTGCTACTTTTTTTTTTTTTTTTTTTTTTTTACAGCGTTCACTTATCTTCCATTCACTGTCCTGGTGCTGACCAAAAGTAAGTAATTGCTTTTTCTTTGCATGAAACCTACAAGAGTAATGAGAGCAAGGAAAGTGGGGATGGCCCTAGAGGTTCTTATGTTGCTATAAGTACAGAACCAGGAAGCATAAGCCATCAAAATATTAATTGTTCTCTGGTTTGAAGAGGAGAAGACATTGAGAATGACTTTCATACAGCCTCAAAGAGAAAACGGTGTGACAGCTTAGGAAGGGAAGGAAGGACACCCTCCAATCTGTGGCTAAAATTCCATTAATGTAAATGGCAAGGCACCAAGGAAAGATGAGAGCCACCCAGAATTGCTGAAGGCCCTGGATGTTGGGAGGCTGTCTTTGCTGACATGCCTCTACAATACCTCATGTACCTTGGGAATTCTGTCCTGGCTGTTGAATGATGTACCACTCTTTTCCAGATAGTGTTATGTATACTAATGCGGGCCATTCAATCCTCATATTCTCAGAGTGGGAGCTGTGTTCTCATTCTCAGCATTAAGTCAAGATAGTTCAGTGTGGGCATTATGTTCTGCCAAGGGCTCCGCCTTGTCTCCTTTGTGATATTCATGGACAGGGTAGCAAGGAATAGCCAAGCACAGGAGGGCTTCTGGTGGGGGACCCAGAGGTTGCATTGCTGTTCTTTGCAGATGATGTGTTTCTGATAAGTATCTCCTGGAAAAGGATGACATGCTCCCTCTGGGTAGGGGGTAGTCCCAGGACCTGCTGGAGGGATTACAACTTCTAAATGGCCTGGGAAAGCCTGGAGATCTCCCAGGAGCATCTGCTGGGTGACCCTGAAATGAACCATGTGGAGAACAAAGTGAGATAATTGTCCTTTGGTAACCCAGATAGTCCTTAGTGGGATTTTTACATTTTTAAAAAAATCTGTGCAGACACCTGGAGGTGAAGCCAAGTGCATTTACACTTGTGAATTTGAATGCAGAAATACAAGGTCTGCAGCTATTGGTGGGGCGCCTGCCTGAGGCAGGATGAGGTGTGCCACATGGACATGGACATGGAGCACAAGCATATTTCGCTTTGTTCTGGCAGAGCTCAAAGGAAAAAAACACTGGTAATCAGGTATAAACAAATTTATTAATTGCTTTGCTAGACAACACATGTTAAAGAAAATAGCAAAGGAAGTGTTGCAGTGTATCTTATAATTTACTTCAACTTCTTTTTTGTTAAACCAAGTACTATATCATAGTGTTTAATGTGGGGTTGTTTGAGTGGTTTTGCACAGCTGTGTTACATGAACTTCCCAGAACTCATAGTCATTAAGAAGTCTGAACGAATGAACAGAGGAGAGCCTAAGCAGGCAGTGAATAGGATTAGAGCTGAAGTGAGACTTTTTCCAAGCTTGAGGATACCCTCCATGTTAGAGTTCAAATTCATTTCCTCTCTTCTGCTCATTCTGGGAATTAGTCAATGTTGTCTTTCTTTGTTTTTCATTGGTTAGATTAGAAAAATAAACAAAGACTTTCTTCAGTGTAACCTGCTACTACACAGGAAGTGACCTCGGTACTCTCTGCTTTGCACACACATGCATGCGAGCACACACAATGTGCCAGTGTTAATTAACACTACCACTAGTCAAAAATTTTTTTTCCTCTATTTACCCATGCAGTGTGCCTGAGCCTTGACCTATAAAGGTCAGTGTTGCTGGATGGAATAATTAGACCAAACAAATGCCTAACAATAAAGGAAAGAGCCAGACCATGGTGAGAGAAGCAGCAACCTGGAAATTGTGTTACCTCTCCCAGCAGAACATGGACAACTTGGCTCTTCTAAAATAAATGGAAATTTCTTAGGTCTAAAAAAACCCCTCACTAGAACCAGTGACCAGAAGTGCGTCAATAGAAGAGCTGACTGGAGAGTAGAAAAACAAACAAACAAACAAACAAACAAACAAACAAACAAACAAATAAACAACAACCTAAATTCCAGGTTTAAATATTATTAATAAATTACAGTAAATGAGTAACAGGTGAGAAAGTTCAGAAATCTGGTGACATGGAATGAAAATGAGGACATATATTCTGATTTATGAAAATAAGCAGAACACTTTCCACTACTGGTGAGGTGCTTCCCAGATAGACAGAAAATCTAGCGCTTATTCACAATCAGATTCATATTATGCTTATAACTGTATAAAGCAGACTGAAATCAGGTTGTAATGAATAGATTAATAGAATTACAGAGAAAAGAGAGCAGGTGAAAGGACAGAATATTAGTGGAATATATTAGTTAACAGCGAGTTCCAGGTGTGGTCATTTCCCCAAACTTCAGTTATTTCCTTACACGATTTGATGATAATCTGACTGGATTCACACAAAGCAATAATGACAATATGTCATACCAATGAATAAAGCATCACTCACAGAAGTTACATCAGTGAATCCTGAAAAAACAGCTTAAAATAGCTCATACCAAATATAGAAGCCAGTCACCTCATCTTAGGATCAACTCACCTTATAGGGAAAAAATTAGATAATAGAGAAATGCAAAATTCAGTTGAGATGATGGTCCAACACACTTGATGGGTAGTAGATAAATGGGGTAGTATGTAAAAAATGTTTTATATATATATATATATATAATTTATATAAAATTTATATAATTTATATAATTATATAATTTATATAATTTATATAAAATATATATATTTTATTTATATATATATATATATAATATATCAAGTTCAAGATACCCAGTTGCTGACAACAAAAGAAATTCTAGAGGAATAGATTGTGGTTTTCAGACACCAGCGTTTTCAATCAAATGTAAATGGGGAAACAACAGTTAAGAGTAGAAGGGACAAGAAGAAATGCGCCAAAATATGCATAAGAACTAAGCCCTCATATCCTCTTGCCATCAAAGCTCTTGTTTGAGAGCTACCACTCTGGTTCACCCTCTGGCCTTTCGATCCTGCTTTTATGTTTGTTTTTAGTTAGTTAATAATGGGCTATGTTTATATTTATATCAGCCTAATCTTTACCCTACAGTGAGCATGTGACTCTTGGACTTATCCTAGTAAAGCCCCTATGTGTTTGTATCCTGCCTCCACTCATATGCTATATATATAGAAATACAACTGAAACCACATTTCAGCAGGAAGCAATTAAATAGGAATTTTTTCAGATAGATACTGTGAAAATTAAATGTCTACAAAATCTACTGGTATTCCGAAATCCATAGAATTTAGGGGTAGGTTAAGGGGTATCTAAGTAGTTAGTGTAAATTATTTGTAGGCTACCATTTTCAAAACAAATTCAGAAGGCTAAACTTTCATTACGTCTTTACCCAACATCCCCACTTAGAAAATGTATACATAAAAACATGTCTTGTGTGGTTGATTTTACCATTAGGGTGAGGCCCCAGTCCTTATCCTTGATCTTCATATGAATGACACTGACTTGGTGTCTGCTGGTCACAAATAGAATGTGTTTTGCTCTGCTGCTGTCTATACCAATCGATGGATAGCAATCTCTCCCAAAACCATCACCAGCTGCAGAACAATGAGCTGACCAGGCAATGTTCCTAACAAAAAAACTTCATTGTTGAATTGGCTCTCTTTGTTTTTGTCAGACCAGTTATTTTGCACAGTCTTTACAAAGAACATTCTCTCAAAACATACAAGATATTTTCTACTGGAGCTGTCTTTTATTCATCACATTCAAACCTGTCACTCTACAATAGTAAAATATGATTCAAGGTGTGAAAGTTGTATCATACTCTCAGACTAAAATAATCTTACAAAATCTTAGAAAAGGAAAACTTAAGATGAGAGTATTTGAGTGACAAGATGGGCAGCAGCCATGTTGTCAGGCTGTGTGCAGAAACCATGTCAGCCCCTCCTTGTGTGTACATTGTCATGGTTACCCTGTCTCATCTATTTGTTTTGCTTCCATGTTTCGTTTTCTCCACCCATCATTTGTAGCATCTGTATCTTGTTAATTCTTATTAGTCCATGTATTTTAACTCTGCCTTGTTCCCTGTTTGTTTACTGTCATTGTTATTCCTAGTCACCGTTCGTATTCAAAGCCTCATGTATTCTATGCCTGTATTCGCTATTGTTCAGTGTTAGTTCTTATCATCACTTCTGTCACTGTTATAATCTACTTCCCCTTTTTGTCAACATGTGTTTGTTTCTCTTCTGTTTATTATGGATTCTCATACTCTTCGTATTAGCTCTATGACCCTGGACTGTTCTCATGACTATGATTCTGGATTTGCCCATTATAAATCTTGCACTTCTCCTCCTCCTAACCACTCATTGTTACACTCTTCCTGCTGCACCTTGTCTATAATCCCTTTGTGATTGACTGCCTCCACTTTGATGTAGGCCCCTATATGGCAGATTTAATGGATTTATTATAGTTGCCAAAAAAGAGATGATATGGTGATATGGGAAGCCTCACAAAAGGTTTTTAAACAAGTTCTCATGTAATTTAGATTTGCAATCTTATGTAGGACTGATTTTAATGACTGTTATAAAGGTCTCTTGTAAAGAGACAGACAAAAAAAGAAAATGGAAAAGAAATGTATGTAAAAATGAAAGAAAAGAGAAATGTCAGGTTCAGGTAATAGAATAACATAGCACAGAAAGGAGAATATTACTTTAGAATATCATTATACTTGTGCAATGGTAGGCTCAAAAATATTTTTCTTCAGTCTTATTCTTCTATTTTTGTACTACATAATATATCTAATTTTTGATATTTGTATACCATTCTTAAATCAAAACACAATGAAAGGAAATTTGGGAAACAGATGTTTTTATATGAAAATGCAAATTTATTACTCAAATCTACCATAATATAGATGATAAAGTAATAAGAATTATGTAGGTGAAGTGTAGACCTGAAGCAGAATCAATCCAACAGAAGAAGAGTCTAAGCAAGAATCAGCCTTCCAAAATAAACACAGACAGAAAGGTGATGGCACCAAAAGGCTTATGCATATATAAATTAATAGGGCAACTATTTTTTTAAATAAATGCATAATTCTCTGCATCACTGAGAAAGTATAGAATGCACCATAAATTAATTAATGCCAATAATCCATTTTTTAATTACTTTAAATCTAAAACAGAAAAAGTGTCATGGTCCACTGGACTTAATCTGCTTTTAGATTTTTTTAGCCCGCTGCATACACAAATATAAAATGACAAATAACTCTGTGATTAAAAAACCTTAAAATAAACAACTAAATCAAAATAATCTGATTAAGATTAATCCAACTGTATTCAATCAAAAATAATTGATGCACTTCAAAGCCCTGTTAAAAAGGAGAATGTTAGCCTTTACCCATTTGTAAAAGCTCGAATGCAGTGATTTCCTCATTCAAAATCTGTTTCCTTCCTGCTTTCTTTCATGCTGGACATCTGAAAATATAATGGCAATTTGCAGTGTTCAGGGGAAGAATCAGTTTTTGTTGTTAATGTTAAAATGTTTGAAAATAGTTGGTGAAAGTCTTAAAACATTGACTGGCCGCGGCTGGGGATTCAAAAGAACACTAATTCTTGCCACCTTATAATGTTTTACAGGTGTGACAAATTACATTTGTCTGAACCTGTTGGATTTTAAGACATGTTAAAACCACACAGATAAGCCACACAGAAAACATAGGAATGGTTTGGTGCAGGAATATTTTGTTATTATATTGACTTTCTGTAATGGTGAGCGAGATTTATTAAGGGCAAATCCAGAGTTGTAGTCATTATAGCAGTCCAGGGTCATAGAGCCAACACAGAGAGTACTGGGATACATTATAAACAACAAAAACATACGAAGGCAAACAAGGGAAGCAGGCTATAACATAGGCTAACATAAACGAAGGCTTTGAAACAGATGGGCTTTCATACAGCCACCAAACACAATGAACCAATCAAACACAAATGCACAGATTCAAATAAACAATAAACATCCAAGACACAGCAAACATGACAGGGCTTAAATACATGAACTTAACAAGGTAGAAATGAGGGACAGGTGCAAGCAATCAAACGAGGGGTGAAGACAACGAAACTATGGCATGGAACTAAAATACACAAGAAAGGGAAAACATAGAACATGGAAGCTGGGAGGGACTAACCGTGACAGTACCCCCCCCAAACAGTGCAACTCCAGGGCATGCAAAAAGAGGAACCACCTAAACCAAAACAGGAATAGGCCGAGACACCGACAGGAACAAAACAGGCAAGACAAGGAGCAGGGACAGGACCCAGATGAGACATAGGACCAGAAACAGGAGCCGAACATGGGGCACGATGAAGAACAGGCACTGGAACAGAAGACACAACAGAAGGAGACAATGAAACTGGGCCAACAGGAGCAGACAAAACAGGACAAGAACCAGGGGCAAAAGCACGAACTGACACAGAAACCGAAGGAACAGGAGCAGAAACAACAGAAGCAGCAGCAGGAGCAAATGCGGAAGTGGGAGCAGAACCAACACAAACTGACTGAGGATGAGAAAAGGGCCAGGAAGGAAGATGAGGATTACAAAAATGCAAAACAGACCAGGCCAGGGACAAAGGGACAGGAACAAAAACAGACACGGGCACCGGAACGGACGCACAGATGGGCACAGGGACAGAAACAAAGGGAAACACAGCAACTGGAATGGGCATGGAAACAGGCACAGGGACAGACAACAAAACAGGAGCAAAAACAAAACCATACAATGGAGAAGGCAAAAACAATGGGGCAGCAGGAGCAGGCAACAGCAAAGACACAGGAGGCATACAGAGAAAAGGAGACATGGGAACATGAAGCTTGTGAATAAGGAGGCAGGTCTGCAGACTTAGAAGAGACTGGCAAAATGGCAGCTTTTTGAGGCACAGGAGAGCTTCGAGGAGCGACCATGGGGACAGGCCTGGCACGAGGCACAGGAATTTGTGGAGTGGCTTCTTCCACTCCAGGAACAGGAATCTGGAAACAGGTCCAACAGGTCCAGATGCTGAGCCAAAGGAACAGACCTGGGAACAGGACATGCAGTGTCTTCCATGCCAGGAACAGGATCAGGCTGGGTGGTGTCCTTCGCACCAGGAACAGGAACTGGCAGGGCGATGACCTCTGCACCGGAGACAGGGACAGGCAGAACAGCATCATTTACACTGGGAACAGAGCCTGGCTAGGGGTCCAGCAGTGCAGCAGCTATTGCCCACCGCCGGCCCATGAGTTCCAGAGTGATCAGCAGAGGCAGGTCTGACAGGTCCAGATGCTTAGCCATGGGATCAGGATGGGCGGTGTCTCTCACGCTGGGAACAGGAACTGGATCAGGATGGGCGGCATCTCTCACGCTGGGAACAGGAACTGGATCAGGATGGGCGGCCTCTCTTGCTGAGAACAGGAACTGGATCAGGATGGGCGGCGTCTCTCAGGCCGGGAACAGGAACTAGATCAGGACGGGCGGTGTCTCACGCCAGGAACAGGATCAGGCTGGGTGGCTTGCAGGATAGCCATAGGTAGAGGTTGGGTGACCCTGGAGGAACACACAGACACAGAACCCTCTTGGTGGTTCCCAAGGCTCATGGGAGCGATAGGGAGCTCGCAGTTGCGCTTTAGTGCACACCGAGTGCCTAGCCCTGTATTGTCTGTAAATTCACTCCGCCTAATCACATCTTGCACTGAAGGCCGGTCCTCCCTGCAGCATTGGTGAAGACGGGCAGACTCTTTGGCGCTTACCTAGGATCTCATCGTTGTCGTCAAAATATACAGGATCCTGAAGCCTGTGTACCCGCAGTGCCAGGGGATTTGCTCTGTCTGGTTTGGTGACGCTGAGACATAACGAACTTGGACTGTGTAGAAACAGCCAGAGTTTCGTCCCAGTGGAACAACCACCTCCCAGTCTCGCTCTCTCGCTGCGCCCTTGTTAGTCTGTTTATTCTGTAACGGTAAGCAGTAAGGAGGCAGACGCATGTACGTTGAAGAGCAAGATTTATTAAGGGCAAATCCAGAGTTGTAGTCATTATAGCTGTCCAGGGTCATAGAGCCAACACGTACGGGGATACATTATAAACAAACAAAAACACACGAAGGCAATCAAACGAGGGGCAGAGAAAACTAAATTATGGCATGGAACTAAAATACACAACAAAGGGAAAACCTGGAACATGGAAGCTGGGAGGGACTCACTGTGACACTTTCATATTTTTTAACAGATGCAACAGATTGCTGCATTTAGCGGACATATAAACAGTTTGTTCAGGATCTTCAATCCAAATGAATTAATTCAGAAAAAAGTCTCTGCATATTTATTCCCTTTTACTGTGTGGGAACATTGGCCAGTTCTGTTACAGCATGCCCCTTAGGCAGCCACTACTTAGTTACATGCTTGACATCCAAAATATTACTTGAAAATGCTAAGCAGACTTTTCAGGTCATTGCATTGGCATGGTTTTCTGAACTTTAAGTCCTGTTTTAAATAAAGGTCAGGGTTTGTAGACAATTGTAGGCAATAAGTAAAAATATTGCCAATTTACTAAAAGGATTATCAGTTAAGAATGTTAATGGAGTATTAGAAGCATACTATTAATGAAAAGCATACACACTACAACCTATGGAGGTCCAGGTATCTAATTCCTGTGAGATAGAAACATGTTAGTACAGAGAGGAAAGAAGTTCTGTGCTTTACACTTTCAAATGGCTTAGATAATGCAGACTGACTCATTCTCTGGATAAAACATGACTTCATGGCTAGCAAGTGTTAAATTTATGAGCTCACTTTTCAGTTAATCATTCAGCCCAACAGTAAAATGTGACAAGTGTGAAGAACACAAGTGGGCTTTGGAATGTCTTAGACGCATGAAGAAAAAAGAAAATAAGTTAAAATCTGAAGAATGGCAACTTTCCATGGCAACAGCAACAATTGTTTCAGCATCAGTATGCTGCTTTCCAATGATTTCTCAGTTATTGGACAGAATGTGCATAATGGAGACCCATGAAGCGCTGAATTTGTGGTTAGTCAGAGAGAACTCGCTCGTAGCACATAGCCAAGAATTAACCCATTCAAGCGTGTTTGCCAGGAAAATGGATGTAAAGGAGAAAATAAAGGTGATGGTGGGGGTGAAGGCCAGCTCTCATGAAAGACAAGAAATACTACTAGTCAATCTGATTGGGCCACAATAAGGAGCCCTTGTTATATCAGGTTGCAGGACTTCCTTCATCTTCTGACACTTTCTTCTGCCCTTTGCATCTGCTGATTCTACAACACACATTTGCTTAAGGCTGGCAGACTTGGACAAAGAGGCCTTGTAATGAAAGCCCTGATCAGCAGATGTCCAAGAGCATCGCCACAGCTGCCTTCTTAACAGATTACCACTTCATTATTCTAGGACGGGCTACAAAGTGAGAAGTCATCAGTTTCAGCACTTTTTAACACATCACTCACTACACTGTAAGAGTATTTGTGTGGAGCTAGACCGTGGGGAGTAACAAGTGTAGCAGAAGAGAAAGACAAAGGGAAGGAGTAATTAATAATAGCCATCACACAGCTTAGCTTTATGCTAAGCATGGATAGCGATCGTAGATCTAACAATAGTGCTCAATCACTCAACAGTGCTCAATAGTGCTTAAGTATGACAGAGGTCTTTTGAAATGGAAGATTTTTTTCCACCAAAAGTCCTTCAAAAATAATGAGCTGAATGACGGTTGTAAGCAGCTGACAACTGAAAGGTTAGGGCCCATTTATTTGGAGTAGAGAGAAAAATTCTTCCATGTCTTTATGAACTTGGAGTGTCTCTACAGATTCAGCTCCATGGAGTTTTCAGGCTATTAAGGAGTACAAACCATGATTTTACTGGTTAGCATTTATTAATATGGTACATTTTTGTTGGACTAATGCCTTGTATTACCAGCATACGTGTATTGAGAACTCAAATATTTAAATTATGTTTATTTTCATTCTAGGTTCATGTAATAGTTAAAGGTCTGTATTAGGCTTCAAACCATAACGCTCCCAGACATGATAGATGACACGATAGAATGGAATTATTTGGCTTCCTGCATTTCCAGCTCATAAATGTGATCCAAATCATAGATCATCTATGATAATCCAAGTAATTATAATACACAAAAAAAAGCAATATTTCATACTACCAAATTTTCATATGCAAATGATTTAACAGTGCCAGTTTGCCATATCCCTACTCAGCTAAATTTTTAAACCAGTGTTTCTCAACTCAGTCCTCAAGGACCCTCAGACGTTGTGTCTCTTGGTTCTATCCTGGATCCAAATACAGATGATCAAGGGTTCTGTGCCACTGAGTCAATTATAGGGAAAAGAGTGTAAACAACTAAGTAGCTGAGCCTGCTTTAGAAGCAGTTCTCACTGCAATGCAGTCTGCAGCTGCTAACCAGTCCCATGCATCATTACTTTGGCCTAAAAGGTCGTGTATATTTTAAAATGTTCAGTTCATGCATATTTTAACATCAAAATCAAATTTTACAACTTGCAATTAAATGTTTTTGCAACTGTCTAGTAACAAACAGTAAATAAGAAATTTTAATATGGGGAATATATACAGTAAATATATAAAACACAACAACAAACACACTTACTCTTCACACCTTCTGAAATTTTCAAGATTTTTGTGTAATCTTTATAACCCTACATTATCTTTAATAGTATTCAGAATTTTCTTCAATCTACAACACATATAAATGAACCAAAAACAAAGCAACAATGCAACAATCCACATACACTGACTATTACCCAAATAAACCCAAAAGAAAACACTTTTCCAGAAATGCTGGAACCTGTCAGCCACTAGGTCACAGCTGTAGCTTTCTTAACTGCAAGGTGATATTATTCATATGACGTAAGGGTATTTCTTGTTGCTACTTCAGTGGGAATGAAAGAAAGCTCAATTTCGAACCCAGACCCCTCTACCATTCTGGAAATCCTAGAAATACATCAAAAGCACACAAACCGCCTACAGCCATATTGACAATTTTGCTCCCAGCATACTAGGTTTGATGAATTGAAAGGGGATGTTCACTTTTCAAGTTAATACCATATGATTTGACATTCCTGTGGTTTAATAATGCTTTAACCCTGACCTGGAATAGTAAAGAATTTGCTGAATTGTGATTCTGTAGCAGTTTCTCACTAGCTAACCAGTCATCCTGCCATTTACATCCATCCAGAGCACATGATCCTAATATGCTTAGGAGGACTGTCACTCACCTTAGTTCTACTCATCAGTCCTATACCCTAGGTCACCATTACCCTTCCCCTGAGTACAGATCACCTCTTATCACTTGCACCTCTCAATCATTCCCAGGTCATTTAAACCCACAGGTACAATTTACCATTCACAATTCAATGCTTTGCATTAGACTGCTTAGCAGACTAATGCTTGCTCATTCTGTAAGGTGGTCTCAAACCCAGGTCAGCTGGGTGATACCAACAGCCTACTGTGTGAGCAACCACACCCTAATAATGGTGGGCCCGTGTGCCGAACAGTTAGCGCTTGGGTCAGGTAAAACAAAAAGACCACACTGAGCGTGGAAAAAAGGGAGAACAAAAAAGGACGCCAGGGGATGAAATTGCAACCCCGATGCACTGGGGAAAACTCAAACTAAAACTTCCCAAACAAAACAAAACCGGCAAACGGGGAGGAACTTGAATGGCTAAGGGAAGCCTCGGGAGAGAGACAGACTCGAGAGGGAAAACTGGAGAGAGGAGGGGACATGTAAAAACACGGACACCCTTGCAACACAGAAGTGAGGTGTAGCATGAGAGCTCACAGACCTCAATACCTTAAGTTACTGGCTAGGAGCTTGGCTCAGAACTTTGGCAAAGACCCAGCACTGAATGACTGGGTCACTGGGCTTATGTAAGGTCTAGCCCAGCTGTTGGGTGTTAAGCCTGATTAGTGGTGTGGTTGACTCGAGGCCTCCCTCTGGTGGCTGGAGGGGGCCTCGGCCTGGTGCCAACCCTTACAGGATGTGACGGGAGGGGACCCAGGACCGCTCCTTGGGCCCATATCCCTCCCAGTCCACCAAATACTGGACTCCACCAGGAACCCGCTGGACATGCAAGAGACGCCTGACTGTGTACGCCAGTGCCCCATCCTTCATGCGCAGACCTGGCAGGTCAGAGGGGCCCACCAAACACAATACAGGCCTAAGGCAAGACACGTGGAAAGTAGGGTGGACACGCAACGATGGGGGAAGGGCAAGGCAATAAGAAACAGGGTTTATGCGGTGAAGAACCTTGAACGGCCCGATGTAGCGAGGGGCGAGTTTGCAGGTATAGCCAGATAAAGGCAGGTCCTTGGCCGATAGCGAAACCCACTGTCCTGGCCGATAAGACGCTGGTCGCCGTCTCTTGTCAGCATAATGTTTTTGAGCAGCCATAGCAGATAAGAGAGCCCTGCTTGCCCTCCACCAGGCCAAGTGGCAGTGCCTGACTGTTTGAGGACAAGCAGAGGACAAGCTGGCTTCTGCCCCCAACAACCTACAAAAGGCCCCCCAGAACTGGCTAGTGAATTGAGGCCTGAGGTCTGACATGATGTCGCTAGGCAGCCCATGAATACAGACAACTTGAGTAAGTAATAGTTTAGCTGTCTCTTTCACAGATGGCAGTTTCAGCAGTGCAATAAAGTGGCCGGCCTTGGAGAACCTGTTGATGACCACCAAAATCACAATGTTGCCCCTTGATAAAATCAAGCGATAGATGAGACCAAGGGCATGAATGGACAGCTAGTGGGTACAACAGACCAGCAGATGAGCACAGATGCGACAGGAGTTCACAAACGCTCAGACGTCGTGTTCCATGCATGGCCACCAAAACCGCCAATGGAGAAACTGAAGCATCCGTGTGACTCCTAGGTGCACTGAAAAGGGGGATGCATTTCCCCACTTGAGGACCTGAGCTTTAACCGCCTTAGGTACATACAGCCATCCCGGTGGGCCTCCACCTGGGTCTAGTTCAGCCATGAGAGCCTGACATACTGCCTTCTCAACCCTCCACTGGATTGGTGCTATGACACAGGCCCTTGGGACAACGTTCGAGGGCAGAGCAGAGGGCAGCGAGGATTCCCACTGGCGGGAGAGGGCATCAGGTTTAATGTTCTTAGTGCCTGGCCGGTATGAAAAGGTAAAATCAAACTGGGCAAAGAACAGTCCCCATCTGGCCTGGTGTGGATTAAGTCGCTTGGCCTGCTGTATGTAGGCCAAGTTTTTGTGGTCTGACCAGACCAGGAAAGGGTGTTTTGCCCCCTCCAGCCAGTGTCTCCACTCCTTGAGCGCAAGCTTGACCGCCAGTAATTCGCAGTCGCCCACATCATAGTTCTGTTCTGCTGGGGACAGACGCCAAGGGAAGTAGGCACAGGGATGCAGTCTTTTGTCCTCTCCTGATCGCTGGGACAGAACTGCACCAACACCCACCTCAGATGCATCTATCTCAACAATAAATGGAAGCTCTGCATCGGGGAGCCGAATAATAGGATCCGTGATTAGACGGTGCTTTAGTTCTTCGAACACCTGCTGGGCTTCGGTGGACCAGCAGAACTGACCAGATGCTTTCCTGGTCAACGCGGTCAGTGGGGCTGCAATTGTGCTAAAGCTCTTTACGAACCTGTGGTAAAAGTTTGTGAAGCCCAGGAAGCGTTGGACCAGACGCACCGAGGTGGGTCTAGGCCAGATTTCCACAGCCTGTACCTTGGCCGGGTCCATGCATAACGTGCTGTGGGAGACAATAAATCCCAAAAAGGAGATGGTTTGTGCATGGAACATGGACTTCTCCAGATTGACGAAGAAGTGGTTCTTGAGTAGGAGCTGGAGGACCCGCCTAACATGGGTAACATGTTCGTCTACCGTTTGACTATAGATCAATATATGTCATCTAGGTAGATGAACATGTACCTGTCAAGGACTTACCTTAAGACCTCATTGATGTACTGTTGGAAGACAGCAGGTGCATTCATCAACCCAAATGGCATGATGAGGTATTCGTAGTGCCCAGAGGGGTTGATGAGCGTCATCTTCCACTCATCCCCCTCCTGGATTCTCACCAAGTTGTAGGCACTGCGCAGGTCCAGTTTAGTAAAAATGGAGGCCTGCTGCAGCGTCTCAAATGCTGATGTCATGAGGGGCAATGGATAGCAGTCCTTGATGGTCATTTTGTTAAGGCCCTGGTAGTCTATACATGGGCATAGCCCACCATCTTTGTCCCGACAAAGAAGAACCCCACACCAGCCAGGGAAGTAGATGGCCGGATGAACCATAGGGCCAAGGACTCTCGTATATAATCGTCCATTGCCTGACGTTCAGGCCCCGAAAGGGAGAACAGGCCTGGGAGGAGGTTTATGGCCATGTCATGTGGGCGGTGGGGAGGCAATAGTTGGGCCTTCTGTTTGCTAAATGCTTCCCCGAGGTCCCAGTATTCCTGGCCTGCCACTCCCGAGTCCACGAATGCCTGGAGAGGACTCGGGGAGGACTGGTTAAGTCCGTCAGAAGTCCTCCCTCCTTGTCTTTTCCTTGGAGCTCAGGACAAGCTGGGCGGAGATGACCCAAGCTTCCGCAGTACAGACACCTCCCCTCCTGCATCTGAGCGTCGCGTTCACTCCGGGAAAGTGGTTGGGATCCGGACTCCCCCTGCTTGTCATGCACATGAACAGGGCTAAGGGGCCACGCAGCTCCGCGGGAGCCTCGACTGATCTCTGGTCCCCGTGTTCTGCACCTCTGCTGCACGCGATTGTCAATATGCAAGACCAGATCGATCAGGTTGTCGAGAGAGGCGGGAGTATCACGGTGGACCAGTTCATCTTTAAGGTCCTTACTGAGGCCCTGGTGAAAAGCGGCCATCAGCACTGTGGGGTTCCATCCACTCTCAGGTGCCACAGTCTGGAACTCAAACACAATCAGCCACTGCTCTTTTCCCTTGACATATATTAAGAAGACAGGAAATCGTCTCCCCTCCAGTGACTGGATGGTGAAAAGTTTGCTTGAGGGCACCAGTGAACACCACAGTGGAACATACATCTTTTTGGTGCTCCCAGACCGGGGCGGCCCATGCCAGAGCCCGCCCAGTCAGGAGGGAGATGTATGCCACCTTTGCTTACTCTGTGCGGATCGAGATGGCTGCTGCTCGAAAGCCAGTGAGCATTAAAGAAGGAACCCCCTACAACTTCCTGCCTCACAGGCATAGCACTCAGGGGCAGGGAGCAATGCCTCTGAGTGCAAGGTGGGCAGGATTTGGGCTGGCTCTGCTGCTGCCCCAGTCCCAGCTGCCTCCTGACTAGGGGCAGCCAGAGGCACTGGTGTTAGTGTCAGGAGCTCCGTCAGGGCCTGCAACTGAGAGAGAATCTGTTGACCCATGGCTGGGTCTTTCTGTAAGGTGGTCTCAAACCCAGGTCAGCTGAGTGATGATACCAACAGTCTATTGGGTGAGCAACCATGCTCTAACTATGGTGGGCCCATGTGCTAAACAGTTAGCGCTTGGGTCGAGTAAAACAAAAGGAAAAACTAAACACCATGCTGAGCGTGGAAAAAAGGGAAAACAAAAGGACGCCAGGGGAAGAAATGGCAACCCCGATGCACTGGGGAAAACTCAAACTAAAACTTCCCAAATAAAACCAGAAAACGGGGAGGAACTTGAATGGCTAAGGGAAGCCTCAGGAGAGAGACAGACTCGAGAGGGAAAACTGGAGGGGGGGGACGTATAAAAACACGGACACCCTCGCAGCACAGAAGTGAGCTGTAGCATGAGAGCTCACAGACCTCAATACCTTAAGTTACTGGCTAGGAGCTTGGCTCAGAACTTTGGCAAAGACCCAGTATTGAATGATTGGGTCACTGGGCTTATATAAGGTCTAGCCCAGCTGTTGGGTGTTAAGCCTGATTAGTGGTGTGGTTGACTCGAGGCCTCCCTCTGGTGGCCGGAGGGGGCCTCGGCCTGGTGCCCACCCTTACACATTCAGTCTGGCTTGATCTTCAGTGGAACCAAGCTTCCTTAGTTACATTGCTTTTGTGTTTGTTTTGCTGTTTTTGCCCTTGCAATTTTTTTAGGCATTAATAAATTGTCATTGCTGTTGGAAACTCATGTTCCTGTCTTCGGAGGGATGTCACACCACCACCACTACTACTACTATTTATAATAACATTATTATTATTATTATTATTATTATTATTATTATTGTTGTTGTTGTCTATGTTTTGTTTCTCTGCTTTTTCTTTGTTTCTTTCCATTTCTCTTTGTGAGGGATGCAAAGATGAACACTTAGGGTAGGCTGGGGTGGATATAAATGGATTTTAATGTCTACTGTGAATTAAGGCAATGTCTCATGAGTACACCAACATACATTTTTTATGTACTTCAAAAGCCCTTTGAACACATTAGCTGACGTAGCTCTGATGTAGCTCAACCCATACATTTTTAGGCAAATGACATGCAGCCCTCTGGGAAAATTAGGCTTTGCACAGATGAATACAATCCATTGCCCTCAGTATGGGCCAAGGTCTGTTGAATGTAAATGAGGTACATTTCAGGCAAAGCTAGTCTGTTCCTATTCTCGCAGTATCTGGTTTTGAGAAACCATTACAAAATTGTTCAGAAATGTCTTAGTTTTAGGAGTGGAGCAGAGCTCATTAAGACATAAAAGAGAACACTTGGCTAAAAGTAGTGTCTCAGTGCTCTGAGTTGTGTGCCTTATGAACTCTTTAAGCCTTAATGATATCTTGTGACTTCTTAAGTACATTTAAAGACACGCTCAACAGATCAACCATTTACGGCAAAGTACTCCTTAAAGCAACCAGCTTACACTGATCACCATTAACTGAATGTGTGAGGTGGTATTTTTACACTACTGTAATGCGAAATGACAGGCAGATGCAAATGCTGAGAAGAGCAAGATTTATTATGGGCAAATTCATAGACAGGGTCGGTAGAACAAAACATGAAAACCAGGAAAACAAATGAACAGGCTAACATAGAGAAACTATATGGAACAGGTTACAGATAAACAGGCAACAATGTGGAATATAGAACACTGAAAATACACATGGCAAGAGCACAGATAGAGGCTTAGTACAAAAGGCTTGGCACAGGTAAAAAACACAGAAGACACAGGGTTTAAGTATAAAACATAACAAAGTACACTGAGGAACAGGTGGAACTAATGACAGGCAGGGAAAACCAAACAAGGTGTGTACCTAACAGAACAAAAACAAAAGAGCACAAGGAATAACACTAGGAAGTAATCCAAAACAAGGCACATGACAGGGTTGCTGTGGGAACTACAATGGCAGGGAGGGGTGATCGTGACAACCACTTTATAAGGGATTCCACTAATTTTACTTTTGCTTCTGTAAACTACAAGTACACATTTCAAACAAAAACCTAAAAATATATGAAGAACAAAATTTAACACTATTGGTAATGACATTTTGTTCATGTAAATGTGAATTTTTCAGAGTGCAACATGGTTTCCCACAAGGTTCTGTTTTAGACCCCTTATAGCACTTGTTCATTGGTATGATGCCAGTGCCACTGCCAAAATTTCAGAGTTATGTACTTTTGAACTGGTTTTCAGCCAAAAAAATCAGTGTTGTTCAGGTCCATAAACTTGCCGGTTTGGAACCAAAGAATCTGTGACCCAAGTATCCGAAGGGCAGGGCCTTGCTGTCACATGTAAACTATTTCAGTGTCCAATTGCCAATATTTAGTCTGCTAATTAAGGTAAATTGCTCTATAATAACTTTATACATTCATAAAATAAAAATAAACATTTTCTTTGCATAGGAACATTAAATGAGGTCATTCTTCATCATCAGATATACTTTCAAATCAAGAAATATGTTATCTATTTAAAATAAATAAAATTCCATGGAAATCTTTTTAACTTTCATGCACAGGGAAAATGTTTAAGTGCCAAGTAAGCAGAATAGTATACTTTTTGAACAGATCAACATACAGGCTACATTAATTACCCTCTGCTAAAAATCACACCAGAAATCACACCAGAAACTGTTTAGTGCTTCAAGTCTCAAAGCTTCATACTAAAGATATTATTGCTTAGACTGAGATCTGCAATTATGTGGAATTATTTGATGAGTCTAATGGGTCTATGATTTGCGAACACCACAAAAGTCTACAGTAAACGTTTCAGTGCAAAAGTAACATTTCTGACAGCCCAACAAATGGTTGCCTTAGAAATATGCTCAGCATCACCAATGTTATATAAAAAATTCTTGTTAGCAAAAAAAAAAAAGCAACAAAAAGAACATCAACAAAATGTCATATGAACAATATAAGAGCTGAGAATATTGTGTGCAGAAAAACAGTAACACTCATAGAGATAGTCATCAGGAAATTATGAAACATCCAAGCAAAGTCTGTTCACCCTCTCTTTTGGAGAGTTCTGCAGAGGTGAAAACAATGAAAGGCAGGGATATACATGACATATACATAAATATGAGACAAGGGTGGAGACAGAAACCATGCTCATTCAAAGGATCTGGAATTACAGGCTTCAAGAGGGACACATGGAAAGTCAGTGACACCAGATTTTGGACAAGTAAGTCCAACTTGTAAGATAGCTGATCTTATTTGGGAATTCTGGACAATCTCTGCATAGTAGAGGAATTATAACCAGTTTGCTGGATTTTTGTGGCAGAATAGCCTTAGGATTTTTCACAGCTACTGATTGGCTCTTTCACACTGTCCATTGGACTGGGGGTGATAGTCAAATGTGAAACTAGCTGTTACCCCGATGTGTTCAAAGAAGACGAATGTAGCAAAACACATAATTTTATGAATTATTGAAAGAGGGCACCACCCTAAAATATAGTGAAAATAAATCAACTAGTTCTTGTGGAGTACCTAAGGTTTATTTACATTATATCAGTCTAATTTCTAAATTAGTTCATATTTTGTGCATTGACCAAATGGCAAATATATTTGCCACAATGACCAACTAGATGAATAAATGTGAAGTTTATTGATTAAGGACTAAAAGAATTCACTTTGTGAGACCATCTACTATAGTGAATTCAGTTCAGGTGTACAAAATACCTAACAAATGGCAACTGAAGGAGAAAAGAAAGGGGACTGAGGGGCTAAAGGAAACAAGTAAAAAAACAATAATGATAATAAAACAGCCAAAAGGAAACAACTGACATCAGAGGAACTCTTTAGCTATGGTGCTAACTCAGCTGAGACTCTCCTATCCAAAGAACTACCGGAGCTAGCTTGAAGGGAGGAAATTCCTATTTCTGTTATTATATAGACTAACAAGTAGAGAAAATATTAACCTAGACAAAATTATCTCTAGGAAATACAATTTGCTATAGACACCCCTAGATAGCATATGAATGGAAAATATAGCTCTTATTTTAGTTCAAGGGACAGTTGTCAAAAATTGTTGGTTCACCCACGCAAGGGAGTCAATGGAGTTTAGGTGTGGCTGTGGTTGGCTGGAAATAACACCTGAGCCCAAATCTCTGCACCATTGATGACCCCGCACCAAAGCTTATCACAGGCTGGTGAGCCTGTGCTTCACCGAGAGCGTAGAGCTGAGATGGATGGTTCCTTGACTTCACAGGTGTCAATACGAGAGCATATCCTAGACATAGCTTTGTAGAAATCTAAGGTTGGCTAATTAGCACTAATTACTGTTGGCCAAACAGGATTAATTCTAATTCTACCAATGATGCCAAAACAAAAATCTGACTTGGGCAACTTTACAGAAATTTGGACACCAGAGGATGCCAGCTACCTCAGCGCAAGATGGACCTCCTAGCTGAAAGTGCGTAGGCACCTCTTGCGCTGCTGCCTGGATCTCTGGATATTGGGGAGAGGACTGCAACCGATGTCTGCATCCACTCCGGAGGTGGAGGGGAACAACCCTGGGAATTTCTTGGGGATGTGGGCCTGTGGCGTTCGGGCCAGGGCTGAGGGGTACTGATGTGCTCCACGAGGACCATAAAGAGGGCGGTTTTGTGGAGCCAGTGGGCTCTCCGGCTGGCAGGGCTGAAGCCTGAGTTCCTCCCCCTCCGTGGACTCGCCAGTGAGACTGGAGGGGTCCACCCAAAGCCTTGGAGGCAAGCTGCCTCTGGGGTGCTCCTAGAGTGGCTGGTGAAGGGAGAACCATTAGGTGAGGCTGCACATCTGGAATTGGGGTGGACGTACACCCCTGCATGTCCATTGAGGCCGAGGACATGTTTGCGGCGCCTGGGCTGAGGGTAGGTGCTGCGTCACAGCACCTTATGTGTTTGTGTAAAGGTACTCTTGTTTGTGCGCATGTGCGCCTTTTGTGTGTTTACAGGCGCAACATCACTAGGAGCGTTCTGGGCTGTCCTGAGAGAGGCAGGGACACTTTGTGAGCCGCACCCCTTGGGGATTCTGTCACGGGATGCTCCCCCCCCCCCCATGAGGCACATGGTACAGTCTGCCGCGTGCAGGGGGATTCACCCTTGTCTATAGCCACACCCCCGTGATGACACGCACTTGCATGGGGTTTATTGTTGAGTGTTTGTTCGTCTATTTAAACCCCCATCAGTGTGTGCCTCGGGGTTGGTAATTGTAAATGTAAATGTAGTTGTAAATGTTAATGTTAGTGTTGGTGTATGTTAACCCTCGTCGAATGTTCACGTTGTGTAAAACCTTCTCATCAGTTTTCATGACTACTTGATATCCATAAGGCTACGTTCGATGTTTTAGAATGTTTTGGTAGGACCAGCGCTAATGTTGGCATTAATTTCCTAAAACATGTAATTTCCTAATTTCCTGTCCTAAAACAGGGAATCTGAAAATTTGATATTTACCCTAACATAGATTAAATAAGGCAAACTTACCATTTCCTCCTTCCAGTTAATGTATTGATAACCTCTGCTGTACACTTATCTCCAACGAGGCCCCTTAGCAGAGTTGTTATCTACCCTGGTTTCTGGTTCCTGTTCACCCATCAACGGAGACCATCTCTAGTTCAAGTTGATCCAACTTCTTGAAGTTATGCTGGCTTTCCCATGTTAATCCCTTTTCCTTCAGCTGCTTTAGCTTTACAATGACAAAAGCAGGGTTTGGATCATTACTACATTGCAGCTTGATATGGCCATCTCCACCACATCTGTAACAGTACCAAGGTCTGGGTCCGTCATTTGGAACGACCATGTTCTTGAAAGCTGACTATACCTTTTGACTTCTTGGAGACTAAGCTAAGTGCTTTTCTGGGATTTGCACAGCCACATGATTCTTCTGGCCCTTTGCCTTATCCTTCTGGATGAATTGTGTGAGCTGTGTTTCTATTTCAGCTAGTTTCCTTAGGCCCTCTACCTCAGTGTCTGATTTAGCATTCAAATTCACTGATGATAACTGATCATATGCCTCTTTTCCCTATACACAGGCACATTGGGAATGAGAATATAACTATTGCTTAGACCCATTAAAATGTTCCTTCATTCATCTTACTTCTGAGGCTTCCTTGTCCTCCATGCAAAGCAGTAAAAAGAATTTGGGAAAGGTAGGTGGATTTAGTTTCCTTTGCTGCAACTGGATTTCAGATACTGGCCCATTATCCCAGCAGCCCCAACAAAAGTTTGAGCAGCTGGCAGGATCAGCTGCAGTCACACCACCTCTCTCCAAAATGGTGTTCAACGTTACTTGTAGCGTCTGGAGATAAGATGAGTGCTTTTCTCCAATGTTGTAGAATTTCATATAAAGATCACCCCCATTTTCCACAGTACCATAAGCAGAATCTAGTAATTCCAGATACTGTACTGAAGAAGAATCAAGAGGTAAGTGTCTGATCATATCAATGGCAGGTGACTGAAGACTGTCAAGTAACCTCCATTACTTGTATATATCAGAAGGTTGAGTGTCTCTCAACAGGAGTTCAGCATTAGATCGCCATGTCTCCTAGTCCATTTTGTGGCTCGAATGTGGGCAGCACCCAGAGAAAGGTCACAATCTCAAGAGTGCATTTGTCTGCACTGTGGGTTCCTCGCCATGTGCTCAACAATATCTTTTTGCAACCCAGGTGGATTGAGTTTGTACATGCTCAGAGCAGGCTTTGATTGACCCCTATGGGCTGATGGGGGTATAGGCTGGTTGCAATGGGGTGTGTGCAGTGTCATCACTGAGCTATGCTGAGGACTCATTTGTTCTGCATTTCCCAGATAACCAGTGACACCGGTAGGCATTTTGGATTCAAGCTGTCCTCTAATGTCTGGGTCATCCATGTCAACAGCTTCACTAATGCAGGAAAGTCAATCTCAAACATAAAGTCTACACTCTCCTTCGCAAGCTTCCTCAGTTTCTTGATATGGGTATGTGTGTTTGCCACACCAACTTTATGTGTATAAACACTAGCTGGAGCCTTGATGTAGAACATTTCATTGGTTTGGGTTCAACTTGGAAGGCTGTATGGACAAGCTTGAATTGTCTTCATTTTGGCATATGCGTTTAAGATGCTAGTTAGGTTTCTGGAATCTAGGACCATTCCTGGATGGTTCACCAAGTTTCTTGTCCTGTAACACCTGCTTGCTAGGAATCCCTTACTAGAGTGTGTCACTAGGCCAGTTCTGGGGCAGTGAGGAGTGGTGCAGATAGTGAACTGAATGGAGTTCAAGAAATTATTCTGAGATTTAAAGAAAAGGGCTCTGTATACAGGGTCTCATACACCAACAGAGAACATTCAAAATGTCAAAAAAACATGAGTAAATAAAATAATAATATAAAAATATGATAATAATAATAATGAAATGAGTGAATAACAATGAAGTGATCCATGCCCAGGATTTACCAACAACTTGAGGTCGGGGTTTGTATCTATTCCTGTTTAGCGTTTTGACTAATCCTAGTAGTATAGATGGGGAATAGATCGGTCTTCTTCAATTAAAAAGTAAACCTTTGTCCATATACAGAATATGAACTCCTGCTGAGTCCAGTCCTACTGTACTCACAGGAATGGGTTATCACAGATCAACAGCAGCTAGGCATGACATCCATGGGGTTGGCTTGCCATCTGGTGTCCACAGTTTGCATCTTCCACTGTGAGGCACAATGCATACAATGAGAGAACATAGAAACATCGGATAAGGACAAAAACCTTTATTAATGTTTTCTCACATCAATCATCATCAATATAATACAACAGAAATCAATGACTCACAGATAACATCAACCATTGAGCAATTGGTGACTAGTAACTACTAGACTGCATGCTATGTAAAATGGCACAATGGTGATTACTGGGATACATGATCAAACAAACAAAACACACGAAGGCAGACAGGAGAAGCAAGTTATAACAAAGGCTAGGAAACATAAAGGCTAGCATAAACACAGAGGCGTGGAATACAAACTTAAATATATGCATATATGGGCTTTCAAAAACATTCACCAAACACATAAACACAATGAAGTCTAACAACCGCAATGAATGCATAAATGCAATGAAGTAAACACAACAGGGTTTAAATACATGAACTTAATAAGGTAGAAACAAAGATGGTGCCGGTGAGGTTGGCTGCCATCACGACTGCTCCGTGCACACCTGGCACTTTTTTTGCTTTTCATTATCTTCGCTCTTTTCGTTCTTCCTGCTATCCCTGATATCTGCACAGCCCTTCTCTCTTCGCCACGACGCGCATCTCACACAGCAGAGATGCTCTTATTTCTCTTAATCTACATAGCACTCACCTCAAGCCATCTCTAACTCCGGACCCAAGATGGCCGACGGAGATCCTGAGGGAGAACAAAGCACGCAACACGAGGAAAAGGCCTCGAGGAAAGCCAGCCGGCGTCAGGAACAGGCTGAGGGCTCGGGCACACCGAGCTTCCTTACCTAGCATCCTGCTAGCCAATGTCCAGTCTCTGGACAACAAGCTCGACGACCTCCAGGCCAAGATAAAGTTCCAGAGGGACATTTGGGACTACAACCTCCTCTGCTTCACTGAGTCATGGATGAACCCAGCAGTACCAAGCCACGCTATCCAGCCGGCCGAGTTCTTCTCTGTTCACTGCATGGGCAGGACAGCAGATTCGGTGAAGTCGAGAGGCGGTGGAGTGTGTGTGATGGTAAACAACAGCTGGTGCAACAATGCCAATGTTGTTACTCTCACCCGCTCCTGCTCACCCAACCTGGAGCTGCTCACCCTCAAGTTTCATCCTTTCTACCTTCCTCAGGCGTCCAACACGGACACTGCACTATGTGAACTTCATGAGGCTCTCACACAGTTTCAGGCACAACATCGGGATGCTGCATTTAGCATGGTTGGGGATTTCAACAGTGCTAACCTCAAGTGTACAGTGCCCAACCTTTACCAGCACGTAACCTTCCCCACCAAGGGAAATAGGACACTCGGCCACTGCTACGCCCCATACAAGGACAGCTACAAGGCACTAGCTCATCCACCATTTGGTAAGTTGGACCACGCCGCCATCTTCCTCATACCAAAATATAAACAAAGGCTGAAATGGGAAGCTCTGGTTCAGAGGGAGGTCGCACGTTGGACAGACCAATCGTCGGCTGCTCTGCAGGACGCTCTGGATGACACGGACTGGGACAGCACTGATGATGTCAGCAAATTTATGGAGGCAGTAATAGGGTTTATTGGGAAACTGGTGGACAACACGATTCCAAGAGCCACCATCAAGAAGTTTCCCAACCAGAAGCCCTGGGTAGAAAAAACCATCCACGAGGCTCTGAACTCTGGCACTGCTGCCTACAATGGGGGGATCATCAGCGGGAACATGGATGAGTACAAGTCTGCAGCATACAGAGTGCGCAGGGCGGTGAGGGAGGCGAAGCGACGCTATGGGAGGAAACTAGAGACACAGTTCCAGCAAAGTGGCTCTAGATCCCTATGGCAGGGACTACAGATGATCACAGACTACAGGAGCCCATCCTCCGGACTGATGAGTGCGGATGAGATTCTGGCGAAAGGGCTAAACACGGTCTTTGCTCGCATCGAGGCTACATCTAGCAGCGCTAATGCTAACAGCGCTAATGCTAACAGCGCTAATGGTGCTATCGGCGCAGCCGACAGCACATGCGCAGAGCGCACCATAGAATAGTGCCCTTTCATCATCACGGAGAGTGACGTGAGGAGAGGGTTTAAAGGAGTGAATACCAGGAAGGCGGCAGGATCAGACGGTATCTGTGGGAGATTCCTCAGAACCTGTGCAGACCAGCTAGCCTCGGTATTCACTGACATCTTCAATCTCTCCCTGATGCTCAGTATCGTCCCATCCAGCTTCAAGCGATCCACGATCGTCCCCGTCCCAAAGAAACCCGGACCCTCCGGCCTCAATGACTACCGCCCTGTTGCCCTCACATCAGTCGTGATGAAGTGCTTTGAAAAGCTAGTCAGAGACTTCATCACCTCTTCACTGCCAGCCTCCATGGACCCACTGCAGTTTGCATACCGCCACAACCACTTCACTGATGATGCAATTGCATATCTGCTCCACACCACACTGAGTCACCTGGACAAAGGGAGGGGTAATTATGTTAAAATGCTGTTTGTCGACTACAGTTCAGCATTTAACACTATCATTCCCTCCCTACTCACTACTAAGTTGGAGGATCTAGGATGGATACATCCCTGTGCGACTGGATCTTCTGGTCTCATCCTGGTCTCATGCACCCTCACCCTCAGCACTGGAGCTCCTCAGGGTTGTGTGCTAAGCCCCCTGCTCTACTCACTGTACACCTGCGACTGCGCAGCCACTTCCAGCTCCACCATCATTGTCAAGTTTGCTGATGATACCATCGTCATGGGCCTGATCTCGGACAATGATGAGAGGGCCTACCTGGAGGAGATTAAATACCTGGAAAACTGGTGCCAGGGAAATAATCTCCTCCTAAAGGTCAGCAAGACAAAAGAGCTGATTGTGGACTGCAGCAAGAAGCAGGAGTGGCACTACCAACCTGTGAGGATCAATGGAACCATGGTGGAGAGAGTAGACAGTTTCAGGTACCATGGAGTTTATATTTCGCAGGACCTGTCCTGGTCCAGCCACACCAACTCCCTTTCAAAGAAGGCTCGTCAGTGTGTTTACCACCTCAGATGCCTAAGAGACTTCAGACTGCCCTCCAAGGTATTGCGGAACTTCTACACCTGCACTATCGAGAGCATCCTCATGGGGAACATCACAGTCTGGTTTGGGAACAGCACCAAGCAGGACAGACAAGCACTCCAGAGGGTGGTGCATTCAGCAGAGCGCATCACTCATACAGAACTTCCTGACCTGCAGACCATCTATTACAAGGCCAGGACCAAGGCCAGGATTGTGAAGGACCCCACCCATCCCAACAATAGGCTCTTCTCTCTGTTGAGGTCAGGGAAGCGCTTTCACTCCCTGAAGACCAATACAAAGAGACTGAAGAGGAGCTTCTTCCCACAGGCCATTCAGGCCCTGAATCAGGGCAACTGATAAACTGTGGGGACCACCACCACCATGTGACTGTAAATCTGTAAATTTGTAAACTGGAATGGTACTTTGTGTACATACACATACATCCATATATACATTGTACATTGTGTATATATACATATTATACATATATTGTACATAGATTGTTATATATTTTCTGTATTTTTGTATATATATATTTCCTTATGCACCCCTGTTTCTTTCCTCAGTTTGGACAGAGCTGTGTATGACTATATACATGACAAATAAACCAAACTTGAAACTTGAAATGAAGGACTGGTGTAAGCAATCAAATGACAAGCGGAGAAAACGAAACTGTCATGGAACTAAAATACACAAGACAGGGAAAATACGGAACATGGAAGCTGGGAGGGATTAATTGTGACAGTGTAGTCTTCTTTTTCCGTTTCACCCAAACTACCTTTTCTTAGTGTGTGACCCCTTGTGATGAAATTAGTAGTAAACGACTGTGATTTGACCTGGTTTGCATATGTTATGACACTAAAGGCATAACCAAATACTTGTAGTCCCTCTCAGATTTAGGATTAGATTATAAGAATTCTGGAGGTAGTTTGGTGTAAAACTAGGGATGAGGAGAAAAGGATAGGCATACTTCTTTGTGTTCTGATTCAAACCCCAGTAATCAATACACGAGTGAATGCTTCTGTGCTTTTTCATCACAAAGAAGAAACCAGATGCAATTGGTGAGGTAGAAGGCTGATTCAACGTCTGAGCTAGTGCCTCCCAGATGCCTTCATGGCACATTCCTCCTCGAGCCTTGAGGAGAGTAGCTTTCTTTAAAATGTCAACAGGTCAGTCATATGACTGATGCAGGGAGGGTTTACTGGCTTTACTTTTACTGAAAACCATAAGGACACTATATTCAGGGGGAATACAAGACTGATCCTCAGGTAAGGGGTTTTCTATAGAGGTGGAGTGGATGGACAAGGAAACAGCTGGAGTTTTTGTGACAGAAAGGTAACTCTGTTATAGTATAGTACTATACTATAATAATAGGATAGTAACTCTGTCTCAGACCAGGAAATAATAGGGTTGTGCTCTTCAAGCCAGGGCATGCCTAGAATAAAGGGAAATTTAGTCTGCTTCATAACCAAGAATTTTATTAATTCATTATGGACTGGGTCTGCTCCTGTTGCTGCTCTTTGTCTTGCCCATTCCATTCCTGTTTTTGTGTGCCTTGGTGCTGCATGCTTGGGGGTGGGGGGTGGTACTGTCACAATCAGCCACCCTCCTAGCATCCATGTCTCCATGGTTTCCCTGTCTCATGTCTTTGTTTTACTTTACTTACTTATTGTGTGCACATTGGGAACTGCTGAGAGGGATTTGTATCTGTGTGTTCCTCTAGGGTCACCCCACCTGTAAAAGTGGCTGTTCCTCAAGCCACCCTATCACTTCCTGTTCCCGGCATGAAGAACTCCGCCCAGCCAGTTCTGGTTCCCATTCCCGGCATGGATGACACTGACCTACTTTCCAAAATGAAAACTGGTGAACGTTAGTCTCTCCCATCTGAAATGAGTAAACTACAGTAGAATGGGGAGGGTTTGTTTTGCAAAGCAGACTGCATTTCCAATACCTTCTCTGTCCAGAACCACCTGAGTCCCTGAAAGTTTGTTTTTTATTGCAGTTTATGGAGGGGAGAGCCTTGCAGTGGGAGGACATACTAATGAAACACTGAGCTGAGGAGATGAGAACACCACCGAGTAGACGGCATCTCTCGTAATGGAACATGCCACCTAGCCTGTTCTGGACCTCGGTGTGGATGCTCAGACTGCGTCAGGCACGCTCATGGAGGCTCAGACCATGTCAGGCATGCTCGTGGCCACATCCCCTGCCAGACCTGCTGCTGATCATTACCACATCCCAGGACTCATTGCTAATAGCTGCGGCACTGGCCACCAGACTTGGTCTCCTGTGCGGAAGAAGCCACCAAGTCTGTTCCTGTTTCTGGTGTGAAGGATGCCAGCCAGCGTGTTCCTGATGTGACAGAAGCCACTCTGTCTATTAATGTTCCTGTGTTCCGTAGCAGGTCTGTTCCTGTGGTCACATCTCGGGGCCTCACGGACCCACCGCTGTACGTAGCAGCCATGCCTCTGGACATCCTGGATTTGTCGCCAGTCTCCTCCATGTCCTTAGACCTACCGCCTGACTCGCAGGCTTCAGGTTCCTTACCTATCCCCCCTGCCCCCCGGGTCTCCTGTTGCCTCCTCTTGGTGGTTCTTGCCTGTCCCGCCCCAGCCTGTGTGTCCTGTTGCCTCTGCCCCGTAGTTCCCACCTGTCCCACCCCGGCCTGTGTCTCCTGTTCCTTGTGGGCCACCCTTGTCTCCTTTTTTGCCTGTTCCTGTTACCCCATTGTTTTTGTATTGTCTGTCTCTATGCCCGTTTCTGTGCCCATTCTGGTTCTGTGTCTCCCTTTGCTTCTGTCCCTGTGCCCGTCCTTGTGTACGTTCCGGTGCCTGTGTGTTTTTGTTCCCGTCCCTGGCCTGGTCTGTGTTGCGTCTTTGTTTTCAGTGTCCTTTTATTCCTCCAGTGGGCCCTCATCATTTGTTGACTTTTGGACTTGTCTCCTTGTCTTCCCCCACAACCCTTTTGTCGTCCTAGGTCTGTTTCTGTTATGGGTTCTGTTCCTGCTTCCGCTTCCATGTCCATTCCTGGTTCTTGTTCTGTTGTGTCTGGTCCTGTTCCCCTGGTTTCTGTGTCTGTTTGCTTGTCTGCTCCTGTTGAGGCTCTTGTTTCTGTGTCTTCTGTGTCTTCTGCTCCTCTCTCTTCAGTTCCTTTGTCTGCCTCAAGTTCAAGCTTGGTTTATTTGTCACATAGTCAAGATGTGAACAGCAAGGTACTTGAAACTATCTACTCTCTCCACCGTGGTTCCACTGATCCTCACTGGTTGATAGTGCCGCTCCTGCTTCTTGCTGCAATCCACGATCAGCTCCTTTGTCTTACTGACGTTTAGGAGATTATTTTCCTGGCACCAGTTTTCCAGGTGTTTAATCTCCTCCAGGTAGGCCCTCTCATCGTTGTCCGAGATCAGGCCCATGACAACGTGCCTGTGTCCTTCCTGCTCTTGTTTTTATACCTGGGTCTGCTCCTGTCACTGCTCTTTGTCTTGCCTGTTCCATTCCTGTTTTTGTGCGCCTTGGTGCTGCATGCTTTTTTTGTGCGGGGGGGGGGGGGGGGGTGCTACTGTCATGATCGTCCATGTCTCCATGGTTTGCCTGTCTCGTGTCTTTGTTTTGCTTTGCTTCCTTGTTGTGTTTCCATACCTTGTTGTGTTTCCAGGAGTTGTTTTCTCCACTCCTCATGATTTGCACCTGCGTTTTATTTAGTGTTCTTTAGACGATGTATTTAAGCCCTGTGTTAGTTAAGTCTTGTGGCTGATCATTGTGAATTGAAGCCCATGTCTTAATCCAAGCCTCTGTATGTTATTCCTAGCTGTTCGTGTTTTCTAGCCTTGTGTTTATTCTAGCCTTCGATTATCCTAGCCTCTTTATTATAGCCTGCACCCCCTGTTTGTCATTGTGTGCTTTTGTTTGTTTTTGATTATGTATTCCCAGACTCTCTAAGTTGGTAAACTGACCCTAAACTGTGACTAGATCTCTGACTCTGGATTTGCCCCTAATAAATCTCGCTCTTTGCACATGCGTCCACATCCTTAACACTAACTGTGCAGGCTGCCAGTTTAACTGGCTTAGTCCAGATTGATATGGAGCCTGATCCTAGTTGTGCCCCATCCATCATAATCCTCAAGGGAACTTTAAGTGGCTTCACATGAATCAGGAGTTTGTTTACCATGAATGAAGTTCCCCTCGGCTCCTGAGTCAATCAGCACTGAAGACAGGATTTTTGCTGATGGTACAGAATGACAGGAATGTAAAAAGATTTAGACGTCAACCTTGATGCAGGCACACTCACCACTTTAGTTCCACATGCTGTCCCTGGGTATGTTGCCACACTGGTGTGTAATGTGCCATCACCCACTCATGAAATGGGCTGCAGTACCGCAGTACAAACAGAGGCTCTCCTGTAAACTGCACTTCTCAGCCAGGGTAAGACTATAAGTGTCACACTGCATCAGTTCCCCATGCTTGGGCTTCTGCTCGAGATTAACTCTCAAGCCTGATGTGTTGAAACATTCTGTGGCTCTGTTGAATTTCTTAGGTCTTCATTCTCTGAGTAGTTGGTCCAAATGAATAGATACAGTAGTAACCTTATCCAGGTTCAGCTCTTCATAGCTGCATGCCAGTATTTGTAACGATTAGCCACCCTCTTAGCGCCTCTGTTTTATTATTTCTCTCTGTCGTATCTTTGTTTTTCATTTACTTCCTTGTTCTGCTCCTTGGTTTTGTTTTCTCCACCCCTTGTCTGTTCCTTCAGTCCAGTCTGTGTTTAGTTCTCCCTGTTATGTTCACCTGAGTCTGTTTAGTGTCTGATTGTCTTGGTTATTTAAGCCCTGTGTTTCTGTTTTCTAGTTTGTTGGTTATTGTGGTAAGTTATGTCCTTCTGTTAGGTTTGCTTTATACTCGTGTTACTGTTGTCGTCATTGCTTTGGTTTACTCCCGTCGCGTGCTACTTTACTCTCAGTGTTGCGCCTTTGCTTCTGTTTTTTTTACCGTTTGTGTTTCCTCATTTAATAAACCACCTCCTGCAATTGCGTTCTACCTCTGCCTGTTCCTGGTGGGATCGTAACAGTATTAAAATCACAGCACTGTTCAAGCCATTGCAGAAAGTCACAAGTAAAGCTTGTTCTTTCCAACCACTATCCACAACGAGTGTCCGGAATTCCTGAGCTTACTCATCGATTGAGCTTTTTCCTTGTTGAAGTTTAGCCAACAGCTCCCTGCAGGTTTTTCCATCATGGGGATGTTCAAAAAACCACCTGGAAATCCATGAGAAACTGCTCATATGCTCAAATGGACACGAGGCCAGACAGTTAAAGTCCATTCTATAGCCTTGTCAATCAGATAAGAAACCAAAAAAATACATTTTTGCCTGATCTGTGATAGGAGGGGAGTTATTAAAAAATATTGAGCACAGTAAGATAAGACCTTGATTTTTCAGGGTCCCCATCAAACTTATATAGCTTGCTCACTGGGAAATACAATAGGGCATATCCAAAAAAACAAAGTACAAGGAAGGTAAAGTTCAAAACATGAGAACACGTTGAATAGAGAAAAAAACAACAACAACTAGGGCAATATTTCATAAAGACTGAGGGTGAGAAGAACATAAATACACAGAATGAGAAAGGAAATACAGTGGTGTGAAAGTGTTTGCCCCCTGATATCTTTATTTTTTTGCATGTTTGTCACACTTAAATGTTTCAGATCATCAAACAAATATAAATATTAGACAAAGATAAAGATAACACAAGTAAACACAAAATGCAGATTTTAAGTGAAGGTTTTTATTATTAAGGGGAAAAAAATCCAAACCTACATGGCCCTGTGTGAAAAAGTGATTGCCCCCTAAACCTAATAACTGGTTGGGCCACCCTTAGCAGCAACAACTGCAATCAAGCATTTGCGATAACTGGCATTGAGTCTTTTACAGCACTGTGGAGGAATTTCGGCCCACTTATCTTTGCAGAATTGTTGTAATTCAGCCACATTGGAGGGTTTTCGAGCATGAACTGCCTTTTTAAGGTCATGCTACAGCATCTCAATCGGATTCAGGTCAGGACTTTGACTAGGCCACTAGGTGGACTTGCTGGTGTGTTTGTCCTGCTGCAGATCGCAAGTGCGCTTCAGCTTGAAGTCACGAACTGATGGCTGAACATTCTCCTTCAGGATGTTTGGTAGACAGCAGAACTCATGGTTCCATTTACCACAGCAAGTCTTTCAGGTCCTGAAGCTGCAAAACAGCCCCAGACCATCACACTACCACCACCATATTTTTCTGTTGGTATGATGTTCCTTTTTTGAAATGTGGTGTTACTTTTATGCCAGATGTAATGGGACATACACCTTCCAAAAAGTTAAACTTTTGTCTCATCAGTCCACAGAGTATTTTCCCAAATGTCTTGGGGATCATCAAGCATTCCAAAGATGTAATAAACCAAAGTTAATTTATGTTTTAACATAAACATTATCTTTACTGTTAAACACTTTGAGATTTTAGGCAAAATGAGTCTAAAAGGTAAGTCCAAAAAGTTTCTAAATAATATTTAACATTTTTAATGTAATTTGAAGGAAAATGAACTGATTACACAAAAAGGGGTAGTGGCTCATATATGAATTTTCATTGCAAGGGTTCAATTATCGTTAAGGAAAACTGCCTGAATCGGGACCAAGCTTATTTTATTTTCACATATACATTTCCTCTCTGTCTCCTCTCATTTGTGAATTGCAATTATCCAACAACTATATATATATATATATATATATATATATATATATATATATATATATATATATATATATATATACACACACATTTATATATATATATATATATACATTAATATATATACATTTATATATATATATATATATATATATATATATATATATATATATATATATATATATATATATATATTAATGAAATAAAAAAAATAGAAAAAATAATTAAGTTTGATTTCTCATCTTGTGTTCTTAAAGAGATATGTGGTGGACATCACTTCTGACTAGTCATAGAGCATCTCTTTTCATGGTGCAGGCTCTCATCTATAAAAACCACAGGTAGAATAAATCAGACCAAATCCATTGTCAGAATGCTGCCTCGGATCATCTGCACACACAGATGACCACATTTTACAACATCGTCTATCATGCCCACAGTCCTCATTTCACCCTTCCACTCATTTGAGTTATTATTTATAGACTTAGCAACTAGCCAGCCATCTGCTGGTGTGGGGATGTTTTCTACTGCAGAACAAACCTTACAATGAAAATGAATGTGTTCAATCAGTAAAAATGTATTCAGTTGTTTAAGATATGTTTTTATAAGCAGTTATGAACAGGTTAATAATTTGATAATTTATAATTTGAGCAATTATGATGTTTTATATCTCTTCTATGAACAAAATCTTAAAATGATTACCAAACGTGCACAGAAACCATATTGGAAAATATTTTAATCCTTACTTCTCTTCCTTTCATTTTGACTAAAATGCAGTGAGAATATATTGATTGTGCTAATTGTGTATGTTTTAGATGTTGAAATAAAATTATAAAATTAACTGGAAAAAATCTAATAAAACCTGATTAATAACTTTTCCACATTCTAGAAATGTTTCTGTTAAAATTTATTACTAACTGCTAGTACAGTCTTTGTGCATTTTGTGATGGTTCAGGCTCAAAAACAAACCCCTGGCCAAGTTATCATGCCAAAGATGGAGTGGAGCTATCAGTGGAATATGGAATCTCATCAACAAAGAGCTGCAAAAACAAACGCTTAGAGCTCAGGAAGACATACACAATCATTGATTTTGTCATTTACTTCTAACAAAGTTTCTGTTTGTTTTTTTTGTAATTTCATGCCATTCCATCAATGAAAAGATGAAGGGAATATTTCTGACTAAAGAAAAAAGGTTTTGAGGGATTTCATACTGAAAGGTTTGTCAGGTAGGCTTTGAAGACCTGACTCCTCTAAGAGGAGTATCTTTCTATTCCAAAACATGCTGTCCATGCTAATTAAGTTTTTCTTTTGTGCCAAAAATAGCAAGTTCTGTTGTTTCATTTAGGGTTAAATTAAACTTCAGATGATGGATGTCAACTTGTATAAAACAACTATAAGAAATAATAAGATTTAAAAAGCCATAACTTTCTATAAATTATCCTCAATTGTCTTAAAAAGCATAGTCAATTGGTTGGTTCCCCAGAGTCCTAAGGACCTTCAAAGGTTCTTAGTTTTTCCAACTTGTACAGGTGGTACAAAGTTCAAAGTTTATTTGTCATGTATATAGTCATACATGGTATAACTGGCAGTGAAATGTTTTTTGTAACTGCTCTGTCTGTGGCTGAGGCAAGATATATGGAAATGGAATGCGGTTTAATGAACAAATAAATATGTTATGATGAGGGATGAGGGGATGTATACTATGCATATATACAATGTACAATATACAATGTGAAATTCATATGGAATTTCAGTTCTATTGCAGTGCCTCTTACTTTCCTGTTAAAAGGAACTATTCAAATGAACCATAGAGTGGAACAATGCTTCCCAAGCATTGAAAAAAGCCTTCACAAAAGCTCCAGTCTTACATCATCCTGACCCAGAGAGATGCTTTGTGGTGGAGGTGAACATTTCAGAGATGGGGGTCGGAGCTATTCTTTCATCCCATCACTTATTTCTCTTGTAAGCTTTATCCTGCTGAGAGAAATTATGATGTGGGAAACAGGGAGCTACTGGCAGTTAAACTACCTAGAAGAATGGAGACATTGGCTAGAAACATCCCTTTGTTGCATTGAGTGATCATGAGATCCTCAAGTGCCTTAAACATGCCAAGCATCTTTCTCCCCAATAGGCTCAATGGTGACTATGTAAGGGTCAGTGCCAGGCCGAGGCCTCCCTCTGTTGGCCGACAAGAGACACCAACCAGCACCAACTTATCAGCCTGGACACGGGGGTTGGCCATCGGCCAAGGACCTGCCTTTGCGTGGGAATCCCCATAAACTTGCTCCTCGCTACATCAGGCCATTCATGGTCCTTCACCATGTAAACCCTGTTTCTTATTGCCTTGCCCTTCCCGCTTCATTGAGGGGACTTTCCACATGTCTCACCTTAGGTCTGTATTGTGTTCAGTGGGCCCCTCCGACCCACTGGGTCACATGGTGGACAGTGTGCCAGCATACACGGTCAAGCATCTCTTGGTCGTCCGACGGCTTCGTGGTGGAGTCCAATATCTGGTGGACTGGGAAGGATACGGGCCCGGGGAGTGGTCCTGAGTCCCCTCCTGTCACATCCTGGACTGTGGACCCATTTGTGCTTTTCTGAGGGATCATGCAGTTGGCCTTGGGACGTCAGGAGCTACCCCTTCCAGGGGGGGTGGGTCCTGTAAGGTTCAGTGCCAGGCCGAGGCCCCCTCCGGCCACCAGAGGGAGGCCTCAAGTCAGGCACACTACTAATCAGGCATGATGCCCAACAGCTGGGCTAGACCTATGTAAGCCCAGTGACCCAGTCACTCAATGCTGGGTCTTTGCTAAAGTTCTGAGCCAAGCTCCTAGCCGGTAATTTCAGGTATTGAGGTATGTGAGCCTTTGTGCTACACCTCACTTCTGCTCTGCTAGGGTGTCTATGTTTTTACACATCCCCCCCCCCCCCTTCCCCAGTTTTCCCTCTCAAATCTGTCTCTCTCCCAAGGCTCCCCTTAGCCATTATAGTTCCTCCCTATTTTCTGGTTTTGTTTGGGATGTTTTAGTTTGAGTTTTCCCCAGTGCCTCTGGGCTGCCATTCTTCCCATAGCATCCTTGGTTCTCCCTTTTCCCATGCTCAGCATGGTGTTTAGTTTTTCCTCTAGTTTTGTCATCCTCCATTCTTTTGAAGGACGAGATACATTTGTATTTTACTCCTGTTGCTATTCTGGTTATGAACTCACCTGATTATCATGCCTGTTTCCTCTATTATCTCCCTATATAAGCCCAGCTTACTCTGTCTAATATTATGATGTCTCATCTGCTAGTCACACGTTTCTGAGCATTTGTATTTTACTCCTGTTGCTGGTTATGAACTCATATGCCTATGTCCTTTTGGATCTGTTTATTAATTGTCTATTATCTGGATTATACACTTGCCTGTGTTTCAACTATGTCTTTTGATTGCCCTTCTGTATCATTAAACTGTAAACACAATCAAATACTTTGTCTCATTATGACAAACCTGACAATGGTGTTGTCACAGATGGGCCATTCATTTTGTTCTGTTCAAGGTCTTCTTGAAGGTTTTCTTTCATTTATGTGCTATTCCAGTTCTTAATGCTTGTTATTCTCACCAGTTCTTTTAGTTTATCATTTCTCTCAATCTTTTTTTTATTACAATTTTTACTACATTGGATATTGGATAAGCTTTGTATTTCTCTGCCTTTTTACAGCAGACTCCAGATCATTATTAAATCTCTTGGTTCTCCCTTTTCCCATGCTCAGCATGGTGTTTAGTTTTTCCTCTAGTTTTGTCATCCTCCATTCCTTTGAAGGATGAGATACATGGAGGTAGCTTTATAGCTGCTGCAGTCTAACGGGTGTTTGTTTGCCTTGCAACAAAGCGGCCGAGGTACAACTCCCCCGCTTTGGTTATTTACTTTTCTTGTTTTACCTGTGCTATGATCTAACTGTTTTGCGCATGGTTGCGAACCCAGTAGGCTGTCAGTGTCATGACCTGGGTTTGAGCCCACGTTATAGACTAGTCTTTAAATTGTTCAATTTTCAGATCACGTTCAGACCCGGCTCCTGAAATGCCAAGGAAGATGCCCTCTCATGCTTTCACTAAGTAAACAGTTCTGAAAATGTGATTGAACCATTACCTATTTTGCCATCTGAGTGCATTATAGGAGTTGTACAATGGGTCTTTGATGAGGAATTAAGGAGAGAACTATACAATACACCTGTCCCGTCGTCCTGTCCCAGTGAGAAGTTGTATGTGTATGCTTTCGTAAATAGATTGATAAGTTGGGTTCACTCTTTGCACACCATCAGCCATCCTGGAGAGGTTAAAACACAACAGCTGATTGCACACCGATACTGGTGGGAGTTGATGAACAGGGACATACATGAGTTCTCTCTTCTTGCTCAGATGTATCTTAGGTTATGCAGTACATCTTAGGTTATCATCCCCATTTGTGCCTTGGAATCCTGAGCCATCAGCATCGCCTTCTGTTGATAGAGTATGGTTATCCACTCGGGATTTGCACCTCAAAGGAAGTACTAAGTTGAAGCCATGTTATTTGGGTTGCTTCCTAATTCTAAAGATCAATGAAGTTATGTACTGCTTAAAGTTACCCAATACTTACCACATATCCCCATCATTTCATGTCTAGCTCCTCAAGCCTTATGTCGCAGAACCTCTGTCTACTCCTATACAAGAGGTCACCATTCCTTTAGAAGCGGAGGGCTCCCTGGCTTATATTATCCAAGAAATACTGAACTCCAAAAGGAGAGGCAACGGAATCCAATCTTATACATTGGGAGGGATTCTGTTCCAAGGAGAGATGTTGGGTGCAGCAGAGGGAAGTGCTGGATCCTTCCCTTCTCCTTGACTTCCAAAGATCACACCCTGACAGAATGCTTCTCGTTCTAGAGGCCATTTCTTTGGCTATCCTTGGAGGGGTTGGTGGGGGGTGTACTGTCATGCCTTCCAGCGAAACTTCGCATTACACTACCAACAAACCCTTAGTTTGCTCCAGGTCACCTGATTATCATGCCTGTTTCTAGTTACTCCTCTATTATCTCCCTATATAAGCCCAGCTTACTCTAATATTATGATGTCTCATCTGCTAGTCACACGTTTCTGAGCATTTGTATTTTACTCCTGTTGCTATTCTGGTTATGAACTCATATGCCTATGTCCTTTTGGATCTGTTTATTAATTGTCTATTATCTGGATTATACACTTGCCTGTGTTTCAACTATGTCTTTTGATTGCCCTTCTGTATCATTAAACTGTAAACACAATCAAGTACTTTGTCTCATTATGACAAACCTGACAATGGTGTTGTCACAGATGGGCCATTCATTTTGTTCTGTTCAAGGTCTTCTTGAAGGTTTTCTTTCATTTATGTGCTATTCCAGTTCTTAATGCTTGTTATTCTCATCAGTTCTTTTAGTTTATCATTTCTCTCAATCTTTTTTTTTATTACAATTTTTACTACATTTTTGGATAAGCTTTGTATTTCTCTGCCTTTTTACATCAGACTCCAGATCATTATTAAATCTGCATGTGAATGCAACATTCCAAGCCATGGTATGATGTGGTATGTGGTCTCCACTGATTTGTTTAACCTTGCTGTTGATTCACAATAATTGTTTAAGAAGTTGCCATTCATTTTTTTCTGGCAGCTATCCATCTTGAAGGATTTAATGTAAATCTAGGGCTTAATGTGCCCCAAGGAAAAACTGAAAACTTAAAACAAATGAGTCAAAAGATTAATGCTGGCACAGTCTGTGGATACCGCAGCTATGTTCCATCCCGTCAGCCTGCCAAGCCACAGATGAAGAATGTGTCTATATTAAATTATGCTGTTGTTGACACAAAAGGGGTGCTGAAACCATGCAGCTGAGGCTTTTTCCATAGATCCAGGAGCTGAAGCAGTGACAGGTAGCCCTGTGCTAGCATGTGTTATCACAGGAGTGACATATGGTTGGAACAAAGTGGAATAATTTCAGATGACCCTGAACTCATCTGTAGAGATGTGTATTTATTGGGACTGTTGTCTTGTGATATCAAAAGTACAAAATATTTTTGTGAAGCTTTAATAGGAGCAATCAATGAGCTTGTGTTCTCAATCACAGGGTGCATGTCATTGCTTGTATAAACATATAGTTTGATACAACCCTTAGAATTTTTTCTCTTTGTTAATTTGTCTTTTGTCTATAGTTGTGCTGTATTTTATGTGAACATGACAACCTGGAACATATTTCCCATAAGCATTGAAGTGTTAAGATCAACTTAAAATAACAAAATGTTCAGTGTGACACTTGCTGTACCAATCAGTGATGATCTGTGTTATGATGTCTTTGGGAAAACCAATCATTAATACTTTTTCAGGAAATGCATTTATTTGCTCTTTTATTATTACCTAATCATTAAAAAAACATTATGTGTTTCAGTCAGATATTTTCCTTTTTCTAATTAATGTTTACACACACTGCTCATTTAATAACTTTGAACAATTGACAAGTTTAAAAGGGGAATTCATCTTATTTCATATTTGACACATTTTATTAATGGAAAAGAGGCAGCAAAAACTTTGCTCTTGACGAAAAATTTCCACAATGATGCAGTTATGTTGAATGAGCTGTGTAGCAACCATAACTAAAACAAATGCTTCCAATGAGCAACACAATTTCCAGATTTTAAACCAATCACTGAAAAACACTGAAAAATCGCTGAGCATACATAGGTAGATAGATTCATTTGATTATTATTTAGTTTGCCAAACAGTCACTGATGGTGGATACAAAATGTTAGAAAATGCTACATATTGATACAAAATGTATTTGATACATCTTGATACAACTAACAGGTAATGGGTATGATTTTGGGTGAACTTAAAACAAACTCTCCCTTCAGATTTATATCATGGTGCAATTTATTCCTTGCAAGAAAGGAAGGAAGCAGTTAGTTGTTTGGCATTCTGACTGACAGTAAATGTGGGTGGAAATGTAATACATCACTCTACACCAGATGGGGATTAAGTGATTGAAAACATAATCAAAGGAAAAAAGAAAGAAGGTTTACAGAACAGAAGTTACTTTCTGTTTAGTTAAATTATCTTCACTGGGCAGTTTCTATATTAATCTTTCACAGCTGCAATGAATGCTTAATGAAGGGTAAAGCATTTCTGTACCATTGCTGTCATTCAGAGCTCACAGCTTGTGGTTCCATACACAATATTCTTATAAAGCAAAGATGAAACAAAAAGAATCTTTTTTAAATTATTGTTGTCCTTGTCAACAGCTACTGACTCTTCTCTAATAAAGCTTCCAGACCATCTGAGCACACTGGGTGATTAACAAAGCAGTAAGCTGTTTGAATGCCTTGTCTGAATTGATTAAGTGTACTATGCACTAAAAAAATCTAATAAAGAAAAAAATCTCTCTGATATTTGTCTTTTTACCTGTCTCCCAAAATGTAAAGAAATTGTGCATAATATGAAAATTGTAAGACATTTAGGTCCATATATATATAAAATGCTAGTGTGCTGATATGCAAATATCACTATGACTATATCCACTAACTAAAAAAAAAAAGAATATATGGGATGACTGCTTTATTCGATCTCTCCTGGTCAGGTCATGCAATTATAAACGTTTAGTAACTTCATCGGCTTGCACACATATGTCTGAAGTTGAAGGATAAATATAGCCTAATCTAACAGTAGTAAACTCAGTCAAGTTCAGGATCCCTGAGTTTATGAGTTATTGACAGTTCCTCGCCAAAACATCTGTGTGTGTGTGTGTGTGTGTGTGTGGGGGTGGGTGTGTTTGTGTGTTCATCTGTATGGCCATGCCCTCCTTGTGTTTCACACCTGCTCCTCATTGTGTATCGTTAGTGTGTGTGGATATAAGTCTTTTGTCTAAATGTGAATGTTGTTGATGTTTGTCTATGATAGACTGCAAGATACGTCTTTGTTGTTTTGTATCAAAATAAACATTTGTTTCAGTTACGTAACTTGTCCCTGCATCCTGCTCTAACTCCTCATTGTGACAGAAACATCGACCGCTGAAGGATACCTGGGATGAGAAGTAAAAAGAGGAAGGGGAAGAAAGGGTGAAGATGCCCTCCCACAGCCCTCACAGGGAAACCCTCCATACTCTTGGGCAAAACAGGGGAGAGTGCCACTGGGAAATGTTTTTTTTTTTGGTGGGGGGAGGTCCCCTGAGTGTGGTCCAAGGTCAGACTTGGCAGAGTTGAACAGACCCATGTCGGACTACTGGGATTGGTGCAATGAGGTCCAGTACTCGGAATCAGACTCCGCAGGGTTCTACTACCCCCCCATGGACTACCACGAGGGCTATGCAGATTATGAGAGGAATGGGGTGTGCAGCGATGTTAGTATGCAGATGGACTTGGAGTTCAAACGTGGGGAGGATCCTGTAATGGAGGTGGAGGAAGTCCTCCATAAGGACCCTCCCGCTGTCAGTGAACCCGCATCTGCAGACTACAGGATCGACGAGCCTCTGGACACCAAGATTCCACCAAAGGCTCCACCCAGGGCACGCTGCTCTGAAGCAAGCAAGCTGTCCCATGTGGCTTTCACAGAGAGGTCTCGCTGTCATCCAATGAGGACACTCCCTCCCTTAGGGGACGCAGCCCCAGAACTCCTGCGCCTGTACCTAAGCCTAGTAGGGACAAGAAGGAGGCGACACCAGTGCCCACCCCAGAGACAAAGTAGCTGGTGCGTCTCCTGACATGAGTCACTGCCTCCCAAATTGACGAGGGGCGATCACCCACAAGTGGGTTGGACTTCAGCCCAGGTGACAAACAGGGGAAAGGCCGGGGTTCCTGCCGGCTTCCCTGGAGTCTTTAGCAATCCAGTATGTAGTTTTGTACCTGTCCCTGTTACTGTGTCTGTCCCCATCATGCTGTCTGTGCCAGTCGCTTTATCTCTCTTTTTGTCAGTACCTGTACCTGTTAGTGTGTCCGTCCCTATGTCTGTTGTCGTCCTGATCCCTATCCTTCCCCCCGCTGTCCTGCTCTCCCCGGGTCATGTTGGTTTGCTTGGTCCTCCAGCCAAGCCATTTGGCTTTGTTTTGGGGGTGTAGCCCAATAGGCTGGTGCACCAGAAGTCACACCGTTGGCGAGGGGCTCTGTCACGATATGGCCCCTCCTCCCAAACGCGCGTGTGTATGTCCCCGTCTGTATGGCCACGCCCTCCTTGTGTTTCATACCTGCTCCTCGTTGTGTATTGTTAGTGTGTATATGTCTTTTGTCTAAATATGAATGTTGTCGATGTTTGACTGATAACCTGTGAACTACATCTTCATTGTTTTGTGCCAAAATAAACATTTGTTTCAGTTTTACGTGACTCGTCCCCGCATCCTGCTCTAATTCCTCATCATGACATTTGAGACATGATTATCATCAAGCCTGTTCCTGAGGATTATGTGTGGCACACATGCAAAAAAAGATTCATAATCACTCGCATCTTTCCTTTTAGGATGGATGGGGCATTTATTAATTTTGACATGTTTAGTGTACATTAAATCAAACAGTATAGCATCAGAGATGGGGAACATTATATAATTATCATGCCCTTGATTAGCCAATGCATGTATAGCCTAATCAAGTCTCAGAATATCCATGTTATTTATGGGTGGACCACACCTTATGGGACTAATCACTATCAGTTTAGCAACAAAGAGTTCATGAACCAATGCCATAGAATGGCGGTCACCAGTCCTGCTTCTTGAGATAGAAATGGAAAACCAATTAACGAAAACTACATACAGAATTTTGGTGTGTTGGTTATTTGATTTTCTGATTATTTGATGAAACTGTCAAACCAAGCCATTTTTCATTTTTAGATGGATATCAACAGAACCAAAAACAAGATTTGACCTGTTTTCCTATTTTTCAAAATAGGCTTTGAAAACAAAAATCGAATGACCAAAAGGTACATGGACCGACTTAAACTGTCCCAAATATACCCATTATGGGTATATTTAAGGGTACTGTATTTAGCCTCAGGTTAAATGACAGTGTAACAATTAATTGCTTTCACTCTTTGTCCACTTAATTTCTGAATTCTATACCCATGTGCTTCCTTTACTTAAAATTGAGTAGAAGAAAGGAACAATGGCTATATTGGCCTCAGCATATAACACTTTAGCCAGTAGCCTGTTCTGATGGAATGCAGTAAAGGAACGATGAATGGAGAAGCTGTTGGTGCTGTCCGTCTTCCGAGCAAACATGCATGGCCCATCTGCTCCCATCTAACTGCAGAGAGTTGTCAAATATAGCAAGAGGGAGAAATTGGAGGGGCTTAGCCACAGAGCAGGAGAGGCAGCCAAGCAAAACCAGGGAGCACAGATAGAGGCAATATGAGCATGTGAAACCCCAAACTCTTTTAATGGGTCAGGGTTTGGGAGAGGCAGTCCTGATCAAAGACTAAAAGAGCATGACGCATAGGGAAAAAGGGTGTGCAGGTGCAGAGGCTTTTACCTGCTTGATTGATTACTGAGTGAAAGAGCATGGCAGCACTGGCAAGAGAGATACACACAGACATCAGACTTAATTTACCAGCATCAGCAATCTCTTCCCCTGCCTAGTAGCTGACCTACTCCTGCTCATGTACAGGCCTTGTCTGACCCATTAAAATGCACAATCTGGATGTGTTCATGCTCTTTGCTTTGCAATGGCCTCTGTCTCCATACAATGCTCTGTTACACATTAACTACCATGCATGGATGGCCAGCCATAGCTAGGCAAGTCAAGACAACTCAGAATAGTGCTGCTGTTGCATCACACATTACATTTGGTATAAAAGCCATTATCATCTTTTTGATGCAGTATCTAACAGTAAGGTACAATGCCAGATTTTACATGCAAACCACTGCCACTGTGTTTCCGGGGACATATTGAAGTACAGAGATGAAGTATGTAAAGAAAAGAAGATACCTGATAACTTTGTCCCTTGCTATAGTTCATCTGGAACTAAGTATCTTGTGCCCAAATGTCATGTGTTCATGAAGGTTTAATCTGCCCATTCAATATATGTGCAGGAGACAAACAATTGGTTCCCATCTCACCAGCTTTCTTCTTGCTGCTCTACCCTGTGTAAATGAACGGGGTAGCTTTCTGAGAAGGTGCTAGCAGACTGATGATGTCTTGTCCAGCATACACGATACTGCTACAAACTGCAAAATCGATGGTCCCAGCCCAGTCGCCCCAATCTGTCCATCATGGTGTGACAAGATAAATTCATTTCCACTTTGACAATTACCCACAAGCGGGTGAGTGGAGGGTGAAACCTTCATTGACAAATTATGCTCATATATTTCTGTCAGGTTTATGTTTGCTTTTGCAGACCCAAGGGAAAGATTCAGTTAGTATCATGTTCTCTCATAGCAATCCTGTAATTAAGTAATGAAAGAAAAAAGAATGATAAAAAATCTAATTCCAGGCTTCTTGAAGTGAGCCAAAATATAAGCACTTTTTAAATATGAAAAGGTACTATGGTATTTCCCACTGCTTTTGTTTTTATAAAAGGTAACTAAGACTATTCAAAGGTCCTATAATTAAAGTACAAAAAAATATAACATAATAATACATAATACATATATAACATAATACATAAATGAATTCATCAAAAGAACACCTTATGATGAACACTATTGTTATTATGAACTGCACTAGTACTAGTACTCTCATTACATGTTGCAGTGAACCTCAAGTAATTGATATGTGTTCATATCAGTTCTGCTACTGTAATGCTTGGAGGCTTGGCAGGATGCACAGACGAGCCTTGTGACACACAATGACGTTTATTGATAAACACAAAAGACAACGTAGCACTTAAGCTATCGCAAGATCAAACGCAGACAATATTCACATTTAAACAAAAGACTTATATACTCACGCATTAAAACTACACAACGAGGAGCAGGTGTGAAATACAAGGAGGGCATGGCCATACTGATAAACGAACACACACACACACACACACACACACACACACACACACACACACACACACACACACACACACACACACACACACACACACACAGATGTTTGGGAGGAAGGGCCATACCGTACAGCTACACTCTACTTATCTCTCTGAAAGGCAAAGGAGAGATTTTAGATTCTAATTATATTAACAGCAATGCCTTGACTAATGACACCTAAATTTAATCACTGTGTAAATTATGCCTGAATATCAATAAACTCTTGATTCGCAAGCATTTGTTGCTCATTTTAGAAGTTGATAGGTGTCATGATTTGTACTTGACAGTTAACAGATTATCAGATCCCAACCATTCAGAATAAAGTCTTCCATGGCATAAACATTGCCATAAATCGCTCAATGCTATCCAGTATAATTTATGATAATAATATAGGAGTATAATTAGGATGCTAGTAAATGAAACAAACAGTACAGGAAAAATGTAATTTCTTGCTAGTTCCTACTGTTACTCACCATTTCAGACCAACTAAACAGTTTTTCACTTTCTAAATTTCAGTTCCTAACAGTTCCCAAATTGTGCAGAAATTATGCATGCTATTTTAATCATAAAGGAAATCTCCTCTAGTCATCTTGTGATGGTTTATTGATTTGGATGCTGACATGAATATATATACTACAATTAACTGGATTTGAGTTATAATTGCTCGATATCCACATAAATCCTTTGGTTTTTAGAATTTGACAGATAATTGAGCCCAGAAACAATTGTCCATCTTCCACAAAATCCTCAGAGAAGCCTAATTAAAACTTCTGAATCATAAAACAAAAATAAACCTATTGTGTTGTGATTTCTTTATTTAACTTTATCATTCACTTCTGTATATCATACATGATACCAGTGTATTCTATCAGAAAATAAGCATCCGTCATATATCATCTTGCTAGATTAAGCAACATGAAAGAGTAGGATATAATAATGTGAGAAGCCCCGAATCCTTCTTCACTGCAAATGAACCTCTCTCCTTGAAGTTCTTGATTCGATAAATGGTTGGAACACAGATTGTGACAGAAGGAGGAGGAACACATTGGGGAGGTATGGCTGGAGGGAGAGAGAGAAGGAAGGGAGAGAGAGCAGGATAGAAAGTGATGGTCTGAGAGGGGGAGGGGGGTGACTGTGATGTCCAGTGTTGTGGTGGTCCAGGTGAAAATCAGGTCCAGAACATTGCCCACTCTGTGAGTTTGAGGAGATTTGTTGAGGGTGAGGTCAAATGATGTGAACAGCAGAAGGCTGCAGGAGGAATATAGCTTGTTTGATTGAAGTCACCAAGGAGAATGAGTGGATTTCCTTCAATGGGGAATTGACTCAGGAGGACCTCAGGCTCATCAATTAAGTTATCTGGAGGGTGGTAGATGACAATGATGTGAAGTTTGGTAGGGAAAGACATTGTAATGGCATGAAAGTGGCATGGAGTGAAATGCCACTTTCGAGTGTTAATGTCAAAATGTTCGAGTGTAATCCTGTGCCACCACCCCTGTTGAAATACCTTGGAGAGTGTGTGAATGAAATCAATACCGATTCAAAGAGTAAGGAAATGTTTCTGACATGAAGGGTAAACCTTAGTGATTTCATGATTGTTTATTGGTTAGTTTTACAGAGATTTACACACAAATTCATCAATCACACAGTGAATAGATGGATAAGAACTGAACATGAATCACGCTGAGAGGTGGATGATGTGTATCTTATCATATATTCTAACCTCTATATCTAACCTCACATAAGCTCTTCAATCTTACTATCAACAAAATTTAAAAAGCATATTGCTCAGATTTAGGAAATGTTTGAACAATATTTATACATATTGCAAACATATTAATAAAAACATTGCGAAACATTGAAAATATTGCACTGGTGTGTGCATCAGCTGCATGAGGTTTTTAAAGATGCCCTATTTCTTTACTATTTCTACAACACATTTACCAAAACAACAAAATTTATTCCCAAAGCATCACCTACTCATACAAAGGGAAGTCACTTCCATGCCATAAATATAATCACATATGCCACACACAAAGGTTGTCTTATTGTGTGGACCTCTGATATCGACTTATTCCATCTTGTTTCATTCCACTCTTTACTCAGAATCTGGGAGCCCTGCACTAGTGATCAATGAACTGTGTCACAGTAAAACTGGTCTCCATTGTCCATATTGTAGTTTCACTCCTCTCTGGTGTCCATTTACACTAATGCTAGTAATTGTGCTGTGTGAAACCAATCATTTTCACAGCCTGACCTAATAGGATGTCATTGCCTACTTATGCTCACCTCTTAGCAGAAGACTGACCAGCAAGGAGAACTGTTAGTAGTTTGTTGAGATGCCAGAGCTTAGACACTTATAACTGATTATACCAGAAGACATCAGCTATTTTTTGTTTGCAATATTTAAATGGAAACTTTATCCACTTTATTTAAAAAATAAATAATGTGATATAGAAAAAGCAAGTACAGTTCATATTAAAAGTATAATAGTTCCTTAACAAACATCATACTTTATATTAAAAATGTATATTTATATAAGATCTGCATATTTCAAATATAAGTTATTTATACTATCATTTTGTAATGACCTGGCTAATTATTAATTAACAGAGAAAGCCTAGTTGAGAGGAATGGATTTATGATTTTGATGGACTATGCTTATTACTATTTAAATCTTCTCATAGATTGTATTCCAGATGCTAGAACACCTGCTTTTACAGGAACAAAACAAGTAAAACACTTAATCAAAGAACAGTGGTGTACAGCTGTGACACTCTCAGGACACAGCATTTATAATTTATAACATATTTTTCCTCCCTGTCTCCAAAGAGCTGAAGTTCATCCTGTCATAATAGTACCCCAGTAAAGACAGGTCACATTATACAGCATCTCCATTAAATGATGGGGTAATTGCTCATGACAGTTTTGATTTATGCTTATACCCATACTATGATGGGGTTAGAGGGAAAGTGCACGTTTCCTGTTAAGCCACAGACAGGCATGGTTTTTCTTCTACTCTTTCTCTCTGTGTGTGTGTGTGTGTGTGTGTGTGTGTGTGTGTGTGCCAATATCTGCATAAATATGTATGTTCCTCCTTCAAATTGCTTTGTAATGAACAGATGTGGTGCACTTTGAATGAAAATGTAGGTAGTTCTAACTTAAAGAAGCAGAAAATTATACAAATGAACAGACTTCAAAGAATAATGAGATCAGTTTAGAATGAAATATTCAGGTACCGTGTATACAATGCTACTTTCCTAGATTGTGTCCACATGGTGCAAAGAGGATTATGCCAGCACAGGGATACACTGCATGCTAAGACCACTCCCTTTCAGGAGTCTGTCCGGGGTGTTTTCTTTCTTTTTTATGTGTTGTGTTTGTTCCTGGCCCTTTTGGCTGCCTTTCAGAGGAGCCTGCTTATTTGAACCACTGGAGCATGGCAAATGCAGTGGGTCCCAGGGAAGAATTCCACAATCCAGAACCAAATGGCATCTTTGTTTGTTTTTGTACTTGTGTCTTTGCCTCTAATCCTGTGTACTGTGGGAATCCATTTGAAAAGCTACCAAAGTTTGCTAAAACAAAGATGTTCTCTCTCTCTCTCTCACTCTGTGTGTGAGTATGTGTGTATGTCTGTGCTTCAGGCTTCAAACTTCTGTCCTCTTCCTTGCTGCATGTCATGGCAAAGTGTTTTTCACAAAAGAGGGAGGAGAGACATTAACCAGAGCTACCACAACAGAGACAGAAGGCCACACAATAACAATACAGCATAATCAGATATAAGCTAGACAGACTCACTGATACTACCAGGCTGGTTCTGCATCTAATTTCAGTGCCTCCATATTACATTATCAGCATTTCTCAAGGCTTTCACACAGGACTTAATTAAGTGCAAGAGTAATTTAACAAGTTTGGAGTTTGTGAAGCATTGTAAAACAGTCGCTGAACAGGGGATGCATAACAGTAGCACATAGCCATAGCAGTTAAAATATATTTTTAAAAAAAAACAGAGAAAGTACAGCCACAAACCACTTAAAAGTTCTATCATGGGTCTATATATTGTATCATAAGGCTTTAAATTAATAAAAAGAGCATATGTGGGGATAAATATACTGACAGTTAATTCAGAGAAATGCAGCTATATGGCAAGCCAAAAATAAGTTTATATATTGGGACAAGAGAAATATGTGCATGCATGACTGGTACGATCATTGTTGATAATGTAGAGCACTTCTAAAGCTGCTAAAGATATCCTCTGTGCTAGACATATCTTCCTTTCAGCACTAATTGGAGGGTTACTAGCACTATGAATCTTCCCTTTATGTGAAGGCATGTTTCTCAGATCTGAAAAAAAACAAAACAAAACAAAAAACAAACAACAACAGCCAGCAATCTTTTATAAGGCACATGACAAAAAGCACAATTTAAGAGCAGGAGCAGACTGTGTTTCAAAATGCAGTTTCCATTCAAAGTGCAGTTATTATTCACTCTGACATTCTCTGAGATGATACCTATAATCCAGGTTAAATGTTTAAAAGTAGATAGTATTTGTTACATTACACAAGTTCTATTTCTGTAGATTAAAAGATCCCAATAAAAAGCTCTGAGGATATCTTCACACACATGACACATGTATACACAAACACACAGAGTACACCTCCTTCAATGACAATCAACCCTTAGAGTAAAGTAAATGAGCAGACGGGAACCGTTTTGTGATTTCCATCGATTTGTCAAAGCCCTCGGCCCATTGATGTCTCAGCCAAACGTGTGACATCTGACAGGAAGCTTAATAACGGAAGTCACCATAGGGTGAGCACTACAGTCTGTAACTCTTACTCCAAATGGTGTCCTGACACATAGCATGACATGACACACTCTAGTAACCAAATACCTCTCAACCCTGAAGCTTGGGATAGATATGTTTGCTGTCAGAGAGGCAGCCTTGAAATGCCTTAGCACATCTAAAAAATAAATGAGCATCTATATAGTAGTATATTTTCTGATGCAGCATTCATTAATCACTCTGCGATTACAAGCCATCTCTTATGCAGCAAGGCAGGCTCACACCATTATGCTCCCTTCACCATGCTTCAGATGTGGAGTGAAGTTTTGTTGTTAGTATACAGTGTTGCATTTTTTCACATACAGCGTTTAGTACATTTAGACAAAACTCTCTCTCAAACAATCTCCAGTAGTGCAGTGGAACAACCAGATAGCTTTTACCAAACTTGGGTTGGAAAGCCATGTTTTTGGAATGCAGGGGTTTCTCATGAATACAGCTCAGTACAGTTCTTATGCAAGAGATGCCTGCAGGTCCTTAGATGACACTCCTTGTCACCTGGATACTACACAATGCCATTATTTTTGCAGGATGTCCATGTCCATGGAGAGTAGTAATCTTACTCATTATTTTCCATTTGAAAACTAGATGCATGTCTGGAGGAATGGAGGCCCAAATCTTTTTAAAACAGGCCCAAAATACTTTTGTAACTCTCTGTCTCGTAAGCTTCAACAGCCATTATTTTGAGGTTCTCGTTACAATTGAAGAGAATCATGTTTTGAAGAGCAATTGACCAGAATCAAGTTTTTTTTTATCCCTAGTTTGTGTGTGTGGAACTGAATGGAGGGTTATTCCTTTGGAGTCTGGTTATTCTTTTTTAAGAAGTCATTATCATATAAAATACAATAATGACCCATTATTCTCTACATTTACACGCACACTATTTGATTACTGTATATAGCTATATTAAGGTTTTAGTTATTTATTTATTTTTCTGTTTTACATGTTTGCAATCAATCAATTTCTTAAGTAACATTAGTTAACAATTAATAGTAGTCTGATCCTTGAATGCACTAAATGGGAAATGACGCAATGAAGGAAAAAGCTGGCATTTTATTGCATTTGTTTTATTCTTTACTCAATGGTGCATCTAAATTGCTTCAGTATGAGCACTTCTAGTCACTGTAAAGGTTAAAAACAGAAGAGGCTGTAATGTCAGTAGCCCAGGTAACTTTTCCTCCTTGGTGAAGCATCTAGTTAGATACATGTAGGCAAAACTTCAGCATGCATGGATGTAATTTAGTTTACTGAGACCTATAAAATGAAAATAAGAAGAAATTCCACAAATGCCTAGAGAGGTACAGTACTTAGCTATAAAAGTTAGTGTTTGCCCCCTTCCTGATATCTTTTTTTTTTTTGCATGTTTGTCACACTTAAATGTTTCAGATCATCAAATAAATGTAAATATTAGACAAAGATAACACAAGTTTGCAGTTTTTAAATTAAGGTTATTATTATTAAGGGAAAAAAATCCAAACCTACATGGCCCTATGTAAAAAAGTGATGGAACCCCCCCCCCCCCGCCCCCCCCCGGGCCAGACATCATGCTAGACATCATGCTGCGATCCAAAGAATTTCAGGAACAAATGAGATACAAAGTAATTGAGATCTGTCAGTCTGGAAAAGATTATAAAGCCATTTCTAAAGCTTTGGGACTTCAACGAACCACAGTGAGAGCCATTATCCACAAATGGTGAAAACATGGAACAGTGGTGAACCTTCCCAGGAGTGGCCAGCCAACCCAAATTACCCCAAGTGCTCAGTGACAACTCATCCAAGAGGTCACAAAAAAACCCACAACAACATCCAAAGAACTGCAGGCCTCACTTGCCTCAGTTAAGGTCAGTGTTCATGACTCCATCATAAGAAAGAGACTGGGCAAAAATGGTCTGCATGGCAGAGTTCCAAGATGAAAACCACTGCTGAGCAAAAAGAACATAAAGTCTTGTCTCAGTTTTGCCAGAAAACATCTTGATGATCCCCAAGACGTTTTGTAAAATACTCTGTGGACTGACGAGACAAAAGTTGAACTTTTTGGAAGGTGTATGTCTCATTACATCTGGCGTAAAAGTAACACAGCATTTCAGAAAAGGAACGTCATACCAACAGTAAAACATGGTGGTGGTAGTGTGATGGTCTGAGGCTGTTTTGCTGCTTCAGTACCTGGAAGACTTGCTGTGGTAAATAGAACCATGAATTCAGCTGTCTACCAAAAAATCTTGAAAGAGAATGTCTGGCCATCTGTAAGTGACCTCAAGCTGAAGCGCACTTGAGTTCTGCATCTAGACAATGATCCAAAACACACCAGCAAGTCCACCTAGTGGCCTAGTCAAAGTCCTGACCTGAATCCGATTGAGATGCTGTGGCATGACCTTAAAAAGGCAGTTCATGCTCGAAAACCCTCCAATGTGGCTGAATTACAACAATTCTGCAAAGATGAGTTGGCCAAAATTCCTCCACAGTGCTGTAAAAGACTCATTGCCAGTTATCGCAAATGCTTGATTGCAGTTGTTGCTGCTAAGGGTGGCCCAAGCAACTGCATTTTGTGTTTACTTGTGTTATCTTTGTCTAATATTTAAATTTGTTTGATGATGTGAAACATTTAAGTGTGACAAACATGCAAAAAATAAGATATCAGGAAGGAGCAAACGTTTTCACACCACTGTATATAGTACAGTTAGTTACATAGAAACCAGAAATAGTTCTTCTCACTTAAGTCCAGTGAGTCCAGTATATTAGTTAATCATACTGACAGTTAAGGACCTTATGGTGGATATTTATAGTGTGCTGCTGTTGACTGAATACTGGCGAAGCGCCCCATTCTTCCTCTTGTTTCCCCTCTGTTGGCTGGCTAAAACAGCAAGTGCTACTAAGTGAAGGCTTAGCTTTACAAATCTAAAGAATGCTGAACAGTTAGATATAGCTGCTATACTTAGCTTGCCCAGCATGCTTTGATTCATTGAGGATGCAGGGCGGGTGTGAGGGATAAGGAGAGAGAACCAGCGGGTGGGTGTCAGATTTTTTTTTTTAACCTGAGTTGTGACTTTGTTTATACACCCTCCTACTTTCAAGAAGTTTTTTTGAGAGGAGAACCATGGGCTGCCTGCCTGTTTCTTCAGTATGAACCATAAATTTTAACCGTTAACTGTGCCTGCCCCTCTTGTTAGCACACACCTGCACCCAGTACTTTGTTTCATTTATATATGTACTTCAACCCTTATGTGTGTGAATTCGATGTTGGTCATTCATCCTGTTCATGTCCATGCTAGAGGTTCATGTTAGCGCTAGTGTGCATTGCTTGCTGTTCGTTTTCATTGTTTCTTGTTCATTGTATTCACATCGCACTGGTAGTATGTGAGTGCCATATTGTTTATTGTCCTAGTCTCATGCTTAATAAATGTCGGTCTGTGTTGAGAGAGGTCTGTGCGTCCTGCTCCTTGCCCTGTGGCACTCGAGCCATCACATGTAATGAAAGAGCATGAAGCAAACCAGAAAAAACCCACAAAATCACAGTGATGTAAACAAAGGAAGGTGTAACCAGAAAACAAGGAATACACAGTACAAGGAAAGTGTGATGCCAGATTTATAATAGCAAAACAAGATATCCCACATCTGGTATTATAAAATTTTGAAACATGGCAAACCCCAAATGATTTTACACAATTAAATCAATTGCTTCAGGCCATAATAATACATCAGACCATGTACATCTGCTTTCTAATGTATCCTTTGATCCTTTGTCTTACTCTAAAGATGACAGGTTCAGCTAAACCACTTATTCTGGATGTTTTTACCATGATCCTAAACTATTCAAGTTTTTTATATGATTTGTCTCTACATTTAACTTCAATTTGCTCTCTCTCTCTTCACGCTTGTTATCAGGAGATATTAACATTCATGAGGATAATCAGAGATTAGATCAGGTTCTTAGCCTGACTAAGAGTTAGTTGAGTTATTTTGTGCATAAAAACATAGTTGGTGTTCCATGTGTTTCTGCAACTTCATCACTGTCTAAAAATGATTAATGCAAACAAGGATGGTGACTGATGGCCTTTTAGAGCTACACTTCTTTTAGCAAAACAAGAAACTGCTGCTAAGAAAGGCACCCACTGGAAAGTGGAAGAATGGAAAAATACTACCTAACCTGATGAAAGCAGATCCTGTTGCTCCGTGCTGATTGGTTGACTGGCATGTGGACACAATCATAAGTCCAGACATCAATCATACTGTGTCAGCACTGGTGGTGGAGGTGACATGATGGTATTGGGTATGTTCCCATGGCACAAACTGAGCAGCTTGTTAAAAGTGGAACAATATTTGAATACTGAGATATCTAAATGTTATGGTCTTCCAGGTGCTTCCTTTTATGACTGCATTTATCTACCTGCATATATGTTGTTTATTAGCTGGATAGTTTCCTGTGCCACAAGAGCAAGACTAGCCACAAATGTTAAAAACTCTGCTGCACTGGCTTGCATAGTAAACACATCTGAATCCGACTAAGTCAATATGACTGGACAGGAGGAACACTACCAACACCTTGTTGAGGCCATGCTCTGGTGAACAGAGGATGTGCAGTGGACTAGAGAGACAGAAATGAAGCTGAACAGTCAATAAACTGTCAAAATGTTACAATTTTTGGGAATATTCCACACATTCTTATCTACTTCAGCAGTTCTGATTCAAAGCTACTTTATCATATCTCCTTAGCTTATCTTCTGCAGTCAGCCTCTAATTTGTTCTATATATGCACTGCTGTGCATATTGTTTCTGCCTTAAGACAGGAACATCTTACATGTCTAATCTGTAAACAAATAATTTTAATAATTTAATGTGGAGAAACAATTTTCTTTTCATTGTTTGACACCATAGAGTGGTTATTAGCAGTCTAAAGTGTAAAGATTATTGAGTACAGAAAATACTTTTGAACAGTTATTTTTAAAACTAAGATTGAGTGTTTACATATTATGTCACTTTGTCAAATCTACTTTATATTTCTGATTGAAATCTGTTTGAATTGCAATCCATTTTGTATGTTGACATCTAGGACCAATAAAATCTCACATTAGAAGGAGTGGAGTGGAATCTTATTTGTCATGGCATGACTAACTCAAAATGAACTTGAGTTCTGTAGTTTCTTCCCAATAATTGATCATGAAAAGAATTATTTCTTGAAATGTTTGCATTTGTTATGGCTGAAGAGCTGCCTCTACTGTTGGAGACATGTGTAAATACAAAACTTTATTCAGTAAGCCATCTACAGCGATGAACTGCCAGACTCTATCTTTTGTGCACAGCTATTTAAAAGCATCCACTCAAGTAACCTATAAATAAACATGACATTTCATGGACTGAATGGCAGACCCCTTGATAGTGGAATTGGTTTCACTGCATGTCCTAATAATGGTTTTAGTAAATCAGCTGATTAGTTCCATTGTGGAAATTAACTCTTAATTTGCTTATCAAAAATGGGGTCTTGGTAAGGAATTAATGAATTTCAAGGTCACAGAGCTACTGAAACACATATGAAATAGCCTCTCTCAAACTCCCTTAATAATACATACTGCAGGGCATGTAAGGAAATTGTGCCTGAACATCAGGGTGGTAAGAGTATAATAATGTAAATGCAGTGTGTTGTTAAGAAGGATTCTCTAGAGAAGAAGCAATTGTTGGTGAAAAGTCCATTCAATGGCAATAGCTGATTAATTACTTGCTCGGGAGCCAGGCGATATGGGGCATCCACCTGCATGAAGAAAGTGCTTGAAAAACCCTGTACCCATGTAAAATGAGAATGCCAGTCCCTCCATATGAACAGTGAAGTGGAACTGGAGGAGGGTCAGTTCCACTTCACTGGAAATGGCTGATCAAAAGCCACAATCATGAACACAGTGAAGAGTAGCAGAGGTCGTCAGATATGATTCACAGGTTTCGGCAACAACTATTCAACAATGCATATCATATCATATTCTCTTTTGATTGTCATGAATATTTATTTTTAACATATCTACATATTCAGCAGTAGTGGGATCATCCTTTTATACTGATCTGGAACCAGATTTGCTGTGTTGCATTCCATTATTTAAATAATGATTCTCCACACAAGTGGTATGCTACTCCCCCTGTATAATGAAGGCTGATTCAACATGGTGAACGCATAGTGATTTTTAGAGTAGTAGATAATAAATCAAAATATGTTTTTTTACAATATACCGTACAGTGCTTCCTGAAGGGGTGTTTGTCTGGATTGCAGCAAGATGTCACTTCACTGCCTGCTGTCATTTCCAAATTATTATGTTTAAAATGATGCAATGTTTTTACACAGTGGCATTTTTCTCTTTCAGAAGAGATCTCTTCAAAAGGGGCATACAAATTGTGATGTGGTCGCAGGGAGTGCACAAAATCTGGGTTACACGAATGGATCCATTTGGGCTGTTATGTTCAATGCCCTTCTTGTCTCAGAGGTCTTACTGATGTTTTTCAAAGGCATGAAATTGCCTCAGTCTCCTTATGGTCCACATCTCTACACAAACATAGTTTGCAGTTCCATAAATGAATTCTGAGCAGGTACTTTGAAAAGTAGGCCTCAGAATGGACAATGTGTAATGTGTGACCATGAAACAATTTTGATGTCAACTGGGGACAGGTGATACTTATTCATTAAATAATGAATATTCACCAACATTAATTACAAAAACACTAGCCTTGTTGGATTAATCTATAGCTGAGCAAGCACAAATGGTGATCATGATACATTATCTGTATTATGAGAAATAAGTGGACCCTGTTTAAAACACTGATGTACACTAATAAGTGTACTATGGAAAAAATACCTAAAAAACCTAAAGCTCTAAATTATACTTGAATTACTAACTTGCTTGAATTACTAAATTAGATTTGAAAATACTGAAAATAACTAATATTTACATTATTAAGGAATCTGCAGTACAATTTCCTGGGCAACACTATCTGTAAATGTAAAATCCATCACAATGAAAGGGTCTAGTTTCTTCCAGCACCAACTGTGAAAAAAAATTCTCACAAGTTCAGACATTCCACCACAATACAAATCTATAAAGCCATAAAAGAAGCAATCACACTTGCTACACAAAGTAAAATATAGCATCTTGTCTGCTAAGAACAACACTGGCATCCAGTCCAGTGGATATGTGAACAAATGCATGAGAAAGAAGTCAGACTAGACTTTTTTGTTTGTGGTTTTGGTGTCTGCTTCAATACTTCCTAATAAACATTGACATAACTGACAAATATCTAAATATGTTTTTCAAGTGGTTAATGGATCCTAAGGTAGTTTTATTAGGGTTTCTTCATGCTAATCTGATTAAAAATAAATGGTTTCATTTTTGCTTCACTGAAGCTTTTGATCCATGCAGTTTCATTAGCCAGGGATCTTGCTATATCTGTAAATTTAATTTTATTTTTAGTGCAATGGTATGTCATATTTACAATATTTTGCTAACATACCTCATGCAATGTTAATTCTCTGTTAATACTCTTTAAAAAATGTCTGATTACAGGTCTTATAAAAATGCACCTACAGGTATTTTTCTTTCAGTATAAAATAAATAGTGATTTTTGGATATCTATTTATTTTGCTATATCAATATATATTACTTAATTGTATCTAATAATCTCTGAACTAAACCACTTTTGTAACCTTTTGGGGGTGAGTGGGTAGGTGTTCAAACATCAAAATAAAAATAACTGTTAACAATTAAAGACTTCCATTCATGCAAGGAACAAAGCAGAAACATGTTGCTTGGGAGAGCCAAACATATAAGAGCTGTTCCATTCTACCTGATTTCTGTGTTTAGCAAAAGAATGGGCCACATCACCCCCATTCTCCATGTTATGTTACAGAATTGTGTTATGTTACTTGATATCAAGGTACTATTACTTGTTGATAAATTGCTAAGCTGGACTCTCAGATCACTTGAACCTCCTCATTAGTCGATCATGTCTATGGTAAAGAAAACTTTATCTTCTCTTTTGCTCTTAGATGGAACCAGCTGCCTTAGAAACTGAGACTGAAAATATTCTTGTTTCATTTAACTTTCAGTTAGGTTCATGACATTGTTTTAAATGACAGTTTTCCATGTCTTATGCCATCAGACATAGTATTGCACTGCTATTCTACCTTATTTTTCATATTTTTCAATGTATGTTTACACACACTTTCAACTTACATCACTTTCTACTTTTATCTCTATTAAACTGTTAAACTCTGTTAAGCTAATTGAACTCTACTAAACTTTACATTTTCTATTTAAAATCTAGATTTTTATTGGGTGCATATTACAACTTATGAGATTTGCAAATATGTCATAACCAGAGATAAGGGCTATAAATGTCTTCTTGCTGTAAGCTGCTACATGAACACTTTATTATATAAACACTTTAACATTGTGAATTAGACTTTGTGTGGGAATGATTTTAGTGAAAATCAGAAAACAGTCTTTAGTGAAATGGTTCTTTAGTATTTGCTTCAGGTATTATAAGACCCACCCACATCCAGGGCAATTACTGACACAGAGGACACCCTCTAAAATATGGTATGGGCTTGTAATTACCAATTAGCAGTAAATATATCACAGTCAATTACAGTCAATATATCACAGAAAAAATACACTTTATTTAAATTACTTTAATTAAATTACACTTTAATAGTTGAATATATAAGCTTTCACTGAAAAAATCACATCACATTTGTCAATAAAACCCTGAGGCCTTAATGGTAACAGAAGTTTGCTTATTGATTGGAGTTGTACAACAAATGTCACGACTCCAGACGGAACTACAGCCACCAGCTCCAACTCAAGCAAACTGTCATATGTTCCGCAGATCATCATCACCTGAATTCTGATTATGTTCATCTGTGGCTTATTTCAATACCTGTAAAAACACTTTTCTTAGTTTAGCTTTTTGTGGAGTTTTCCCCTAGTGCGTACCGAGTGATTTTCTTTGTTCTCTTTTTTGGCCATGATTGCTTTTTTCTGGCTTTGGTAATAGTCTTTTGGATTGCCCATTGGTTTTGTTTGCCTGTTTATCTATTGCTTTCTTGTTTATTGGTACTTTTGGACTCTTTTTTCAACTACAGCTCAGACTTCCCTTAGGTTCAAGTTTTCCTGTCTGGTGTTATCGATATAATTTTGTGCCCCGACTTTGTGACCTTTTCCTAATTAAAGTTTTCTACATTCTGCGAGCGTCTGTCTGGTCATGAAACGTTACAACAAAAGACTAAGTTTGATACTGCTTTAAGTTCATTTGCTCTATACTTACACCCAATTAAAGACATGCTTCTATTCTTCTAAAAAAATAGTACATTTTATATGTCCTTGCACAAAAAGATCTTGTATTTATGTATTTTATAATGTTAGTAATTTTAAGATGTTATGAGGTGGATGAAGTCAGTCAACTGTTTCAGCAAATGTTTCCATCTACAGTGAAGGAAGAAGTGATTGCTGGAGACAAGTTGCGTTGATGAATGAGACTAGCTCATTGGATCAGACTGTGATCAGTTCTACCACACCTCATTGGCTTCTTGAGAGCTAGACCAGCTAATCAAAAGCTGCAATCATGATTACAGTGCTTAGTTGTTCAATATAAATTGGTATCCCTGTGGCATTCAGATCTTCAACTAATAAAAACGAATGGTTTACATATGGGTAGATGTGCATACAGCACGCATAGAAGATTGGAATTAAAATTAAAATTGCTTAATTAAAATAATTTCACACCTTTCCATGCAGCCTGCCCAGTAAAAATAACACCAATAATAATAATAATAATAATAATAATAATAATAATAATAAGAAGAAGAAGAAGAAGAAGAAGAAGAAGAAGAAGAAGAAGAAGAAGAAGAAGAAGAAGAAGAAGAAGAAGTATCATGATGATTAGCCAAATCTTACACTCACTGTGCATGGTATGTTTGCCTTCATCAGCAAAATATCATGGTTCACAGTTATTTTAAAGATTATTATTTTAAAGAACCTGACAGGTAGACCTACCTTACAGCATCACAATACTATAGATCAGTGGATGGGGGAATAGTTCCTGAAATGACCTAGCTGGAGCCCACATCAAAGACAACTTAAGACAAGATTTAAAGATTGGAATTCACCAGCAGCATCCAAAGAGCACTTCAGAGTGTGACTAATTTAGAAATGAAAAAATGTATGGGTATTGTATAAGGCAGGTTGGAAAATCATACCTCAAAAACATTGACCTGTAGCTGAGAAAAGAAGCACCCAGCAGGCAATACTGCAATGCACAGGTTAAATAGACATACATATTTGATACAGAGGTTCATGAATGAGAGGATAGTGGCATCTTTAATAGGATTTGGTAAAATATATTGAAAAAAGAAAAAAGATTTTTTTAAAACACTTGAGATGACAATAACACTAATACAAAATTTAAAAGTTTAGCTTTTTATAGTCATTTTCAGTTACATTTATAGTTGGGTTTTTCAGTACTTAGTTTCTGAGGAGTGTTATGTTTGAATGTGTATGCAGGGAGCACATGGGAAGCTGTGTTAAGTCTCAGTGGCCTGTGGGTAGTGAACACTCAAAATTAAGGTCTGGCTGATGCATGAACTTGCAAAAGTTTAATGCCCACAGCAAAGCTTTTTCCAGAATGTGCATGGTCCAAAATTCCAGTGTGTGTTGGACAGCAAAAACATTTTCCACAGTTCCAGTGCTATTCTTTCATGCTTTCATTCTATTGACTATATTCTCCCTTATGGTACATTAGTTCTGCAGCCAATTAAGCCTTGTTGTACATAAGTTCAAGAGCATAACTGAGGGCAGAAAGAGGCAGAATTTAACTGCTGCGCACTGAATTTATCACTCTGTAAACGTGTTCATTCACATGCATATGCAAGCATAGCATGAATTATTCAAATTAATGCATTTTAGTGTCACAGCATATTGCATCACAAATGAGGTAAGATATAAAGAATGTAAATTCGTTTAACATGCAATGTAGAAAGGTACATCATATTGCAAAGAATTACAATATGTGGCTGTCTAAGTAATCCTATTTTTAAATTGTAAATAATATAAACAGCATTTACAAAGCCTCCTAGCACACAAGTGCTGCTCCAGGGTTCCATTTCTTAGTTTCATTTTCTCCACCCCTCGTCTGTTTTTCGGCGCCTGTCATTACTTTCACCTGTTCCTCATTTCCAGTCCTTGTTTTCATTTTAGCTGTTATATGCACCTGTGTCTCATTTAGTGTTGATTAGTTCATGTATTTAAACCCTGTCTGGTTCCCGGTATCATTGCTGTAGATTCTATTAAATTCATGGCGTCTTGTCTGAACCTAGTTTCTTGTTTGCTGGTAGCTGTAATTATTTGCTGCAGGTGTAGTTTCGCCTTGGACCTAGGTGTGAAATGGGGGGCAAACACAATACTTACTGAAGTGTTACATTAGGAAGACTAATGTAGCAACACCTGTAGAAGGTTTTCCTCATCTACACTGAGACCAGACCTTTCAAACTCATCTAAGTATGTTTTTTTCACACTTTCTCAAACTTTCATCTCATCTGTCTACAAACCTAAATATCTTTCCAATCTGAAATGTGTCTTGCAATTCCTGTCTACATATGCCACAGATCTCCTAGACAGTATAGACACCGCAATCTCAGCAACCTCATTTACTCCCAACGTTTGGCATGTATGTTTATGAAAGTCCGCACCTGTTCATTGTTATCCGTGTATCCTAGTCTGTATGTTAATTCTAGCCTTTGTTTGTTTAATCTTCCGTGTGTTTCATTCTAGCCGCTGTTTATTATTAGTTGTTCGTGTATTCTCATACTCTCCATATTGCTAAATTGACCCTGGATTAGCCAAAGGACTATGACTCTGGATTTGTCCCTAATAAATCTTGCTCTTCACTGTACATGCATCCGCCTCCTTACCGCTCACCGCTACACATAAACCATTCTAGTACCAATGGGGGGGGTTTGAATTTTTACTTTTACATTTTTTTTTTTAAATAGTGAACATCTTATTGGAATATGGGTAAGTATTCAATGTAGAACAAACCAAAGCTCTAGGTTATCCATGATCAGGGGAAATCCCATTTTCCTGCCAGATAGAATATGAAGGTTGTTACTACTTCTGATGTTGTAACATGTTATGTAGCCAGTGAGGTCACCAACCTGACGATGCGTCAGTTGACATCAACATCAAAGCAAAACACTATGGACCATTCTGAGCCAGAGATGTAAGAAGACATTTACAGCTGACACAGCACTGTCTAACAGGGCAAGCTAAAAGATGTGTGGACTGCTACTGCTAAAACCTCACTGTTGGATTGGATATAAATCATATATGGAACAATCAAGCCAGAGCAGGTGTGCAACGGCTGGTAATACAGCCTGGCCGAGGGATGTGCGACAAGAGGCGTTAATAAAATAAAACTTACTAAGGGTTTCAGTGAATTAAACCAGTGTCTTAAAATACACTGACAGCTAGAAATGTAGTATAATGCCATTTGGGTTGGTTTTGTACTCATAATGAGAGAAAAAGAGACATCATGAGGGACTCTTTTATACTGCGGAAGGTGAGAGCAGAATATGTGGAACAATTCCTCAGGATTTCTGTGATATTTATTTGTCTCCATTTTTATGTTACAATTCTGATATATGGTTTGATCCCCTGACCTTTAAGCCTCAGCTAAGAGCATGGTGGTGGTTTGTATGAGGAAGCTGCTTCACATATTGCTGTGCATATAAGAAAGAAAAGTGAAAGGTAAAAGATAATGTATCTCAGTAGCTCAGCCTTTAACTAAAGCATGGGTCAACAGAATTCAAAAGAGTAGAATAGAATAGAATAGAAGAGAATAGAATAGAAGATTTGCACACAGAGCAAAGGACATTTACAACTGCTGTGGTGACCCTGGGAGATAGATTGTCATAAATAATGCATGGCTGATGGCAGTGCCGCAACCACACTATACCCTGCCTGAGAGTTATGTTCTGCCCAGAGCTATTTGCAGTAAGTCAATTATTTTTATGCATGGCCCCCAAAAGCTGGAGAAATGATCAATGCAAGCATTTAAAAAAATACTCGTTGAACTTATGGGCTAGGCATGAAAAGGCAGAGCAATAGTTCAGGGGCTCAATGGCAGAGAGCTGCATCAAGCAGGCTGAGTTGTCGGATTCAGCATTATTTCGTCTTTTATCCCTGTGTAGGAACAGTCTACCTGCTGAGGACTAACTTAAGCTAAAGAATGTGTGTTTGTCAGTGTAGGATGAAGTGAGGGATTTATAGCCAGTTTCACTGGAAATGCTGCAGCCTTCTGAGAAGGCAATTCTATTGCACTATTCAAATCACTTACTACCCAGGGTGCAGGAGTGTCAGTGCTTTTATTATTGGTGATGCTTGTATGGTACACTTAATTTCAATCTGATACAGTAGCAGTCTAATCCTCAGTGAGGTAGTGTTAACATGTCTGTGGACAACCAAAGATGAGCCATTGTCAGCATTTGTGAGAGTGAAAATGTCACCCTCATTCTCATATCGCAGCCTTGTCACAGAGCATGGCAACACTATTCTTCAAATGTTAATCAATTCCAAATAGCTTTTGAAAGAGCACAATGCATCCTGGTTGAAGAGGAGTGGATGAACATCATATGAAATTTAAAGACTACAAAACACGTCACTGAGTACCCAATCAGAGGTAAATGATCTCATCCCTTCTACAAAATGAAAACTTCATTTGAATGTTAAATGACTCATACAATATAAAACAACAAAAAGAAAGATAATATTATAATCATCATTATGACCTCCAACAATGATAAATCCTTAATGAAAGGCCTCTCATAATATTAGATGCTAACCTGAAAATAAAAGAAACTTTTAACGGCACTGACCTACATCAAACAATGGTGCTGTGGTTTATCCAATTTTCATAAGAGAGCAATAGTCATAAATTATAGCCACAGAAGGCAAAAGAAGCATAATGTGGCATATGTTTTAAAGAAGTATTTTTTTGGCTTTGTTTTCTCATCTGGCTCATGAAGAAGCCGCTTGTCGATGCAGGACGGTGCAAGTGTGCATGGTGCTATTACATATCCTCATGCCTAAATACCTACAATTAATATACTTCTTGAAGGCCCTTAATTTAATTACCAAAAATCACAGAATTATTTTAGTGCCATCATCTACTGACACCACTGCAAATACATGAAGATGTTAATGATTAGGAATTGGAAGCAAATTATGAAAGAATGAGGTAAACAGTTCTCGCTGACAAACAGTAATAAAGTTTCCTTTTGAGAGCAGTCCATGGGAGTTATTTGTATATTTGTATATTTGTACACTGCCTTAAAGGGATATTCTATTTTTCCTTCACTCTAATTTGGAACAACTCCTGTACCATTTGAACAGCTTTTGTATTCTTATTTTGGTCATATATACTTCACAGAGAAGTAATACCGCATATGGGAACAATGCTACAAATATTTTACTATTCCTCTAAAACTACTGTAAGTACAGAGGGTCCACCAAGAGAAGGGGCCAAAAAGATATCAAAATGAGCATCAAATATTCAGATATTCATGTGTAGTTTTTTCATCTTGTGTACATGACCCAAGACATGACAAAGTTGACGTAGGTGAGAGAAATCACCTCCATTATTACAAATAATCAACACTTAAATACATACTTAAATACATATGTACATTTAATACTTAAATACATATATATACAAATGTATACAAGGAAACACATGTATTACAAGGAAAGTACAAGGAAACACTGCTTTAATTTGACTACCTTAGTGCTTTTTAAGATATTCATAACATAAATAGTAGATTTGTAAGCCATATACAGAGGTCTTTGAAACGTATGGAGACAATCCAAGGTAGAGTAATATCAGGTTAGTTCTAAGATATACCAACATGGGGTATGTCTACACTATTTTGTTTTTGCCAAGAATCTTTTTATTAAGATGTAAAGTATTTAATTTCAAACTGAAGTGTTGGCATAATCCAAATGAAAGTAAGTCAGATAAGAGAGATAACATAACACTTGATATATTTCTGGAAGGATATAATTTAAAGAAAAAACACAAAATAAATAAATACAAGTAAATACAAATAAGTACAAAATTAAAACAAATAAATACAAATAAGTACAAGAGTAAACACACTGTTGTACACACAAGATACAGGAATAAAAACACTGTACATATAGCACTGTACACTCCTAGCATCCCTCTTTCCATGGTTTTCCTGTCTCGTGTCTTTGTTTTGCTTTACTACCTTGTTGTGGTTCCTTAGTTTCATTTTCTGAGCCCGCTCATGAGTTGCACCTGTGTCTAGTGCTCATTAGCCCATGGATTTAATCCCTGTGTTTGCAAAGTCTTGTTACTGGTCATTGTTAATCCAAGCCTCCGTGTGTGAATCCTCGCCTTTGTTAGTAATTCCTAGTTGTTCGTGATTCCTAGTGGGTTAATTCTAGCCTTTGTTTATCCTAGCCTCTATGTTATAGCTAACTAGTTTTGTTTCATTTAATTAGTCATGTATTCCTGGACTCTAAGTGTTGGATCTATGACCCTGGACTGTTCAAACGATTACGACTCTGGATTTGCCCATAATAAATCTCGTTCTTCTGCACACATGCGTCCGCCTCCTATCCACTCATCATTACATATAGATAGACTTATACTGAGAACCCTGATATAGAGGCTAAGTCATGCTCAGATGACTGTGCCAAAATTTGCAAACAGAACTGCGAATTTACCACAGTAGTGCAGATATACAGAAATATCATAGGTGCAGTGACACTTGTGCTGTAACAGGCAGAAGGAATACTATTCTTAGCTCAAAAACACTGTATTAAGACAGACAGTAGAAAGGAGGGTGTTGGACAGTCTTCTGGGAGGAAAGACCAGGGAAAGTACTACCTCCTCCTGTACTGAGGCAGGAGAAGCCTGGCTACTGTCCACTGGGCATTGAGGCTATGTGCAGCACCGAGCCTGCCTTCCTGATGACCTTATTGAGTCTTGATGTGTCCTTCACAGCACACAGCCACCAAGAAAAGAAGCCACCTTGTAAATGTCTGTAGTGAAATGCCACAAACACCAAAAGATGTCCTTTGATGTGTATCAAGTGCCTCTGCATAAACAATAGGTATAAACTGCATGGTTATGCATGTATATCTTAGATCTGTATGCCAAGTATGTGCTGCAAGCCCAGGCTGAGACCTATAAAATAATCAGAATCAGAATTACAATCAGGCATTGTTGGCCAAGTACATTTGCACATGCAAGAAATTTGTCTAGGTTACATGTATTTCTATTCTTCTCTATTCACATGGGAATGCAGACATCCTTGTCTACATCCTTGTATACATTCAAATATATACATTTATATATACATATTTATAATGTAACATAAGTATAGAAAATATGTGTATGCAAATAAAATTGAAAAGGCTGCTGAATAACAGAGCCAGATAAGAAACAGATGAGGAATTAAAAATAGCAGTACAGATAAGCAGTATCATAAAAACGTATTATTTTTTCATGAGTTTAATGGCACAAGGGAAGAAAGGTTTCTGTAATCTAGTAGTTTTGACCCTCCAGAGAGAAATTGGAAAAGGTGATGTCCCTGGTGTTTGGATTTTCTCTGCTTACTTTCTAGTTCTATGAACTCATAAAGGCTGAAGCTAGTTTGGTAAACAGGTCATAAAGACTGGGCTAGTTTGCATCTATAATCTTTTCTGCAGTTCCAATGCTGCACTGTATGTTGTGTAGTTCATGACTTGTGGCAGAGCTGTACAAGACTGTTATGGAGGTGGTGATGACTGACTGTATGAACACTGTGTATAATTGGACCATCATCTAGGAGGAGGATGAACTTTTTATGTTGAATTAAGTACATCCTCTGCTGGAATTTTTCCTCAGTGGAGTGAAGAGTGATGAAATATTACTGTTTTCAGAGCACTCAGGACCAGCGGGTTAACTGCCTGCTGTTATGCAGACTCATCCTCATTTAGGATGAGACCAGTAACTGTAGTGTCATCTGCAAACATCAGGACTTTGACCATTGGATGCAGTTGTTATTGTAGAGCAGAGGAAAAGGACACAAACTTGGAGATCATCTGTGGTGTCCTACCTGTAAAGAAGTAATCCACTGGCAGGTGGACAGATGGGCACTGAGATTAGCAAGTTTATTTTAGAACATTTCTTGGGTTGCTGTTTAGTGTTCTTTGCTGGGCATTTATCAACTCATGGAGCAGGTGGGAGCAGTTGCTCATGATGACTGACAGCTTGGCAAGCATTCTCTATCAACCAGCATCTCTGATATTTTAAGGCCATTTGCATTTGCTCATAGTGAAAAATATGACAACATGCCAACAAGAACAGCTGCTGGTTCACCACGAGGCATACCTAGCCATCCCAAAAAAGTGCCTACAAGCCTTTCTGTAAGCCTTCATGCCAAACAGACTTCGCACTGCAGCCCCCACCACTTTGAGACAAATGCTAATTTCTGTTGTTATCACAACTATTCTGTGTGGAGGTAAGTGATAAGGAACCAGTTCTTAGTAGACCACACTGAGAGCAGTGAGACTATAAGCAAATAATGCCCACTTCTAAGATTGAATTGCCAGCAGTGTGGAAAAAAGAGACACAGAATACAATACTACTGAGAGCCATTCCATGAGGGGCTTTGATGTGAGTGAAGCAGTCCCTTGCAAACCTACTTGCACTCTGCTTGAACCAACTTTTATTGTGGGCAGCCTGGGTTACTCATGCAGCCTTCACCTCTTCCACTGAAGGGGATTATTATGAAGCACCAAGGCTGTGGGAGGTAGGGGTGTGGAGGGTGGAAGAGCACCCTCTAACGGATGGTATAGGACCTTCATGTCCACACCTATACATTTGAAAATTCCCCACAGCACCCCCTACTTGAAATATGTTCCCACAGCTATTTGAAGCACTCTTGGAACCCAGGCCTGTCATTTCCTTCATTCAAGTGCAGCTGCATGGCAATGATTGTCGAGCATTAAGAGGAGTCAGCGAGACCATTCAGCTGTAAGAAAGCAATTATTAAGGACACTGTATGAAACTTAGACCCCACAGCCACTGAGTTTTGTACTTGGATGATCTATTTGTACACCTTGACAGAAGACACCTTCTAATATGTAGGTTTCCATCTGTATCTTGGCATATTTATCAGACATATTGTCATGTATGCCTGAAGCTGAATCCAAGCAAGATTGAGCTGCTATAAATCCTGGTGTCACGCCACCTGCTACACCCTCCAATACACTCCACCAATCAGCCTCACTCACAGTCAGCTTCTCTATTAGCAACTGGCCACAATCCTGTCATTGTACACCTGTGGACTATTATCACAAATTTCACACACTCTTTAAAGCTACAATCACAAACACCTCTATACCAAGTCTCTTGAGCTGTTGCTGAGATTCTAAGCAAGCCCACTGTTAGTTATTACCTGTTTGTTATATTTTCTTATTTTTAGATCTTGATTTTTGCTTGTCCTTTTTGCTCCTGTTCTGCCTGGTAACTTTAGACTATTCAACTCTGCCTTTGGATTTGTAACTCTGAGTGACAAGAGGCAGGAGGCTTCTTCAATCTCTTGTCATGTCCATACTACAACTTACCTCTGGCAGGTCTTGCAATGCATGTCATCAGGTCCTTGCAACTGATCCTGCAGTTGCAGCAGGGCAGGTGTTCACCATATTCCCAAATCCACTACTGCGTTCACTTGACTGGCTTCCTGTAGCTGCCTGTATCAGATTTACAACTTACTCTTGCCACTTTTCCATCAACAAAGTTGCTTGAGCTGGTAATGGTTCCTGTGATCAAGCAAATCTATTAAACATGGATTTCCATTGGTTTGAGAGCCCAACGATTGTGTGCCTGGATGTAGGCATTCCATAATCCAGTAATAAAAATCATATAAATATGCTCCTCTTTTGCAAATTTTGCTTCTTTCTTTTAGGGCATATCTTACCATCCAAGACCATCTTTTTCAGATTTTTCAGAACCACTGTTGATTCATTGCTGTTTTTGCCGTGGTTCTTGTGCTTTTAGTTGTAAATGGCAGAAAAGCAGGTAAACAGCTTTACATGGTGATGCCATGGCCCAGCCGTTCTACTGCTTGCATCATATGTTCATTGTTTTCAGTCCAACAGGATCCTGGGACAAGAATGGCAACAATTTTGCTGGTCAAGATCTCTTGTTTTGCGGTGGAAATGTGCAGAAGCATTTGAGATTTTGGCACCAGCACCATGCCAGTGGAAAAGTGCTATCTACTGAACCAACATTTGACCCATTAACCTTGAAGTTGATGCCTGCAGTATTACATCATACACAGAGAAGATCAGCAATGTATGTGACTAGCCCACATTTCAGAGTATGGGTGTCAGTTGTTTACCAAGACAAAAGGACACCTACATTGAGCCCCTTAAGCTCAGACTACTTTGACTAGCCATCCTTCAAGATTCATGGAAAGCCAGCATCAGAACTTCTCTTCTTTCCTCTTCACCAAACCAAACTACCAGGCTAGTCAAAACAGCCTTCCAGCAGCTGTCTTCCATTACTGACTTAAGACTCATCTGTTTAGGTTTCTTCCAAGTAGTTTTCAATCATGCACTTATAGAATGATTTTATATTTGCACTGGAACTGCCTTGTTTTCGCAATTGCACTTTTACTGTCTCATTTTTATAGAATTGAATTATATTGTATTATATGTCTCAATCTCAATCGCCAGACTATGGTTTCTGGTGATATCTTGAGTTAAGGGTATTTTTGGACTGGTATTTTTGGATTTTTGTACAAGCTATCTATTTCTTTTCTGAATAGACAACTTAACATTTTTGTAAGTCTTTCTGGATAAGAGATTTTGCTAAATCTAAATGTAAAATAACAGTGTGTGAGGGGCCACCATCAGACTTACTGGAATAAAGCTGAGCCAAACCAAATGAAGATTCCAATGGCAACTAAAGCTCCTAAGGCATGTAGCTGGCACCTACAGCATTGCAACACACCTGGAGAAGATCAGCATGTGACTTGCCTGCTTTGCAGAGTGTAGGTCACCTACAGAGTTTTATGCATCTAGCTTCATACAATTGACCTCTTCACCCCCTGACCAGCAAAAGAGCAGAGTGACAATGGTTTCCTGAGTGCGATGAAGCCTTCCAGCAGTGAAACAAAGCCCTCATCATTGCTCCTGTGCTGGGCTCTGTGATTCAGCATTGTCATTCACTTCAAAAACTGATGCCAGAGAGGACTTTTTTCTAGCCTTCTGTATTTATGGATTGTAAATATACAGTGGTGTGAAAAGGTGTTTGCCCCCTTCCTGATATCTTTTTTTTTTTGCATGTTTGTCACACTTAAATGTTTCAGATCATCAAGCAAATGAAAATATTAGATAAAGATAGCACAAGTAAACACAAAATGCAGTTTCTAAATTAAGGTTTTTATTATTAAGGGAAAAAATCCAAACCTACATGGCCCTGTGTGAAAAAGTGATTGCCCCTTAAACCTAATAACTGGTTGGGCCACACTTAGCAGCAACAACTACAATCAAGCATTTGCAATAACTGGTAATGAGTCTTTTACAGCACTGTGGAGGAATTTTGGCCCACCCATCTTTGCAGAATTGTTGTAATTCGGCCACATTGGAGGGTTATCCGCTTTTTCACACCACTGTATATTATCGCATACCTCTATATATCACAGAGATGTTACTTGTCAGTCCAGCTGTTGCAGGACATTTTACACAATGAGTTATAGATGATAACTTGCTTCTCAACTGCTTTGCTTGCTGGGTAACAATTTACATTACATTGGTAATATTTCAGTGTAACTATGCAGTGTAACTATAATATTGCAGTGTAATATACTGAGCAAAAATGTTTAAAAATACACTGATACTCTGCACTTATAGAATGGGGAAAAAAAGAGTATTAGTGTGCAAAAAATACAGTGGGTGTACAGAGTATCATACTGTTGTTACACAGTGTTAATCAGTATACTATACTGCAGTTAATAGCATAGTTACACTGTACCAATGGATATGTAATGTAATACTAAATTAGTCAGGCGTGTGAGTGTGTGATAAAGCATCCTTGAATTTGAGAAAGGCGCTTAATAAATGTAACTAATAATAATAATAATAATAATAATAATAATAATAATAATACCTTTTGGTGTTTTATGTACTGTATTTTTAGATAACATGCTAGTCATTTTTTGCACACATATACTGTAAGATAATACAGAATTATGTCCAAGGTCTTTGGAAAATGATGACAACTCAGTGAGGATTCATGAAAAATCCCTAAATGACTCCACACTGTAATTTATCCAAATATACAGAAACCCAGTTAGCAACATCTTAAACTGTCTGATTTACAGTACATTTAAAAATATGTACATATAGGACAGGTTAAGGGCTTTGCTGGTTGTTATACAGTATAACTGAATGTATCTAAAATAACAGATAGTTTAAAAGATTATTTGGAATCTCATTTCCATTTTTACCTTACAATGAGATGAAGAAATAACTGTGTCTCTCCAAAGTGCTTAACACAGTAGTTGTAATAATCAATTAATGCTTGTGATTAATATTTGTGTCTAACTACAGTTTAACTACAGTTGATGCAACATGGAGTTCTCACTTGTTTGATTGTCTGCGTAATGCAAATGTTCTCTCTCAGTGTCTACTTAAAAGAAGAACAGCAGTGACATTTGGGGGTGTAAAAATTGATAGAATGACTGTAGTGGGAAGTAGTGTGAAAGTGATTTTGTACATGATGTGACAATGAAAGTTTGTTTGGCAGCTAAAGCTTTTTAATGAACCAAGTAGTGTATCTTACACAGTGAGTTACCTCAGGTGTGGTTTCCAAACTTTACCATATGTCCTGGTCCTGAAGGACATTGTTGTTACTGTGTTGTTCTATAATGTATCTGTCATGGCACTGCCCCCGTCTCCTCGACTCCTCCCCATGTCCGAGCATCTTGTTGGTGTTTGTGTGTTAGCATGTGTATGTACAGTGTGTACTGTTTTTCAGCTGCCATGCTGTGTTTAGAGTTTATTATTCGCTTATCACATTTTGTCTTGTTTTTGCTCAGTGTTGTACTTTGTGTTTTTCTTTTGTTTCTGTAATGTGTCAAAATAAACATCTGTTTCTGTTTGAATGAGAGTTTGCTTCTGCATCCTGCCTCACCTCCTAACCTCACAGTAGCTGTACTTTCTAGTTTCAAGTCATACTGAATTTTAGTATTTATTCAATGTGTAATCACCACTAGTGAACAAAGATTTACAGAAAACCTTCTCACAAAACATTTAAAACATTTAGAGGTAGATTGAGCATTCTGCACAAACAATATATTTATAATCAAACCATCAAATATTTTTATACATTTGACTGCCCCCCCCCCCCCGAAGCAGTAATAATTATAAACTGTACAAAAAGATCTTGCTGAGTGTTATTTTAATGACTAAATATCTCAGAGAAATAAACTGAACTCAAGAATGCAACATATACAAGACATCAGACACAGACTTGAAAGTAATACATTTTATCTTTTAGTGTCAGAATGTACAGTAGGACATGAACTATAGGATGGCCATGAAACAGATGAGTCTATAATGTCCATGGCCTTCCAAATGAATTGAGAGTGGACTGAATCTTTCATTTCCTGATTGGTGAGATTTTTCCTGCTCTGTTAAGAGCATGGTTCCTATGAGCAATGAGCAAGAAGATGGGAAGGAATATTCACAGCTGATGGCAGCACACTGCACTTCTGCACATTGTCCATTAAACTTGTCAGCCATAGCATACATTGTAAGATCAAGGACAAGCTTTCCTTTGAAAATGTACTACACTGCCAGTTTCCTTTTCTGATTAAACTGTAGGCGATATATTTCTGCCATCTCAGGAACCTAATCTGGTCATTCTGCATTCAGTAATGATATTGAAGAAAAAAAATGCAAGAGAAAAGTTTTTGAATTTGATTTTGATTTTGTTTTGATTTTTTTTTGTTTTTATTTGCCTTTATGCTCTTTGATTTGACCTTTTTGTATTCCATATTTTTTCGAGGTATCTATAACCTTAATACTTTCATAATTTGTTGAGAAAGATCTTTACACAAAATGCAAAGTGTGAATGTAGAGAAGGCAGGGAGTAGTGTGATGGAGACCATGTTCTGGCTGGTGCTTTGTTCTGGTGGTCAGCGTTCACATTGTCACCAGGAAGACTGGAGTTTGAAGCCAGGTATGGTAACTACCATCTGAAGAAAAAATAGTAAAGAAGTTTTTGTCTGTCTTAGTTATAGTGAGATAATACTAAACGAATTGCACAACTGTGACTGTCAAACTTATTCAAACAAGTGCAACTTACTACACACATGTGAAATGTGAGTTGAACAAGCTTGCTCCGCATTAAAGTGTAAAGTGAGCACATTCATGTAGTGCATGTACAGTGGCAGGACCTTGGGATTCTAAGTTGGATGGCTGTTCAAGTTTTAAACCCAGGCTTTTTGCCATTTTCTGCCTGAGAGTACATGAATTGAGGAGATCACATTTTAAGCTTCCAATGACCATGACTGCAAACATGTCCTGTAGCAATTCATTCACCAAGTGCTATTTCCTCAGATAATGCTCAATTCAGGGTTAAACAGAAAGTCTAGGCTTCATTTCTGTCTAAGAGATCAAGAGATCTGTCTAAGAGGCTCCTGGATGCAAGAGCTGTAAGTTTGGAAACTCAGCAAACTGGCTTCACTTAAATACTTTATAAATTAAAGGTTTTCAGGAGTCACAGAATACAAATCACAGATAATGATTATTTGCAGAAATTAGAATATCACTCTTGACTCATAAGCATTGTAACTAGAGTATATTTATTGAATAAACGGAAATAGGAGAACATGCATAAAAACAATAAATTAAAATTCTATTAATAACCAGAAGTACTAAAATCACTATAGTGTAACATATGTAGCAGACAAAGTAACCTAACAAATTAACACAAACTAGATTCGTGGATGGCCAAAGTAGGTACCTAATAAAAGAAAGGAAAGAATGAAAGGAAAACTGTTTAAATGACCTGTGAGAACGATTAATGGTCAGTCTACTTATCGAACCAAATAACAAAGAAAACTTATTAACCAAATGAGATTAGATGTGAGATGTGAGAAGGCATGACAAAAAGCATAACAGGAAAACTTAGGAAAGAAGGAGAAACTTGTGAAACAGCGGGAGGGAGAACTAATTATAGGATTGAGGAGGCTGCATCGCAGACAGCAGGAAAGAATTACAATTCTAAGTTATAAACAGTAGCATTACTATTGATACCAACTGGTAATGTAAAAGGGCAAATGCCTGTCCTTACGGCATGTGGGGCTCAATCATGTCAAACTGTCTAAGGGTACTGAGGGAGAGTGTTTCCCATCAAACCATCTGGGTGGCAGAGAGAGAGTGTCCATTTTCCATCACATTGCTAGCTTGACCTGGCACGATTGATGTAGGGTGATGACGATAAGATGACTAGGCTTCTTGATCTGCGGGATTGGATTTTCAGAGCTGGCTCGGTTAGAGAGTCCTAGGCATTTGCAGGTAGACCCTTCCGAAGTAGGAATTTTGGGTACTGGTGGTCAAGCGTCCCATCCTTGCATTTAATGACGATTCTGAAATGGTTTATCGGTGGCCGTGCAATGAAACTTCAGTCTCAACCAACATAGCAAGGTGAGTTTGCTTGATATAAGCTGTGATGAACGAATTCCAATGAACATGAACTAAAATCTAAGAAATTAAGCAGAATCAACAAATGAGAAAATATAATTGATAATAAAATAGGGTAACATGATATTCAAGTCTTTTGTAACTGCTTAGCGACAAGCTATTGTCTTAGTTTTTAAAAAAATCTTATCTTCTTTGCTAAAAAAATAAAAACAAAAATGGGGGAGGGGGGCGGGGCGGGCATGTCTTCTGCACCTTCCTACTTCACACTCAGACTGCATAGGGGGTCAAACTTTCCAGGTGTATGTTGGGGAAAGGACATGCCTTGGTTTGTGCATATTCAATAGCCTTGGTTTTCACAATGGGGGAAGCAAATGGATAGTCAATTTAATTCCTTTCTTATTTTCTTGAAGTTACAAACTAGACTTTAATATAATTTGTCTAATTGATTCATATAAGATTTATAGTAAACACAGTTAGTAGTAGTTAACAATTTGTTTACAATAAACATGAGGAAAGCAACATACAAATGAGTTGATCAGGATGAATAATGCAAATTAATCCAAAACAAGTAATTAAATAATGAAACAATGGACACTTATCAAATGATAGAAGCAAACATCACAAAATAGCCATGCATTACTAGCTGATTACCATTTGACATCATAGTAGTAGTGCTAAAAGGCTATATGAATCTGTAGGAAAGCATATGTATCTGTGAATATATCTCTGTTGGATGAGACAGAGATATGCCTTCCCTGTTTAGACAAACTAAAATCTTGGTAGCAGTAAATTACACCCTTCTGCTGTCAGTAAGACATCATCAGATTTACAATGCACTGCTGCAATTCTAGAAAGGCAGTTTCATAGGAGAATAACATACCAGTGGATTTGTTCACCATAAAAAGATCTAACCAGGAAACAGTAAGGACAGTGGTGACATTTACAACTGTCACAGCCTTGTTAGGTTTCACCATGCCTATGCATACAGGCTTTCTCCCTCTGCATGCTGTTCACTGTGTGTAATGACTGCCACTTATATCTTGTTGCTGTGTGTGTGTGTGTGTGTGTGTGTGTGTGTGTGTGTGTGTGTGTGTGTGTGTGTGTGTGTGTGTGTGTGTGTGTGTGTGTGTGTGTTACGTAACATGGGTCAGTCGACAAGGCCAACTGGAATGTAACACCCACACATAATACATATAAGGGAAGAATATATTTATTGATATATAGAAAGCATTCATTGAAGAGATTTAATGTTAGGAAGACATTTTCCTCAATCAAGCAAGTATAGACGTCTTCTCAAAAATAACAGGCCTGGAAACTGGAGACTAGGATTTGACCTGTGGCTTGTTCAGAGAATGAAACCAATGAACCGCATGCCAGGTTTCCAGCCATCAGACAGAGATAAATCTAAAACAGGAGATTTTGATTGATGAGCTGTGTCAGACTTCTACATGTGCATCACATCATATGTCAAAAGAAAACAAAAGTTAAATCTTTTTTAAGTTTCAGGTGACTGCAAGATTACCCAGACAGCATGATAGTGGATTCACTGCCACAGACACTAAGCTGCTAACACAAAATGATACTGTCACTGTTAATAATAAAATCCCATAATATCTCAAATTATATCAACTTTCCTTTAAATAACTTGTTAAAACCAGGTATCAGCAAATGCTAATCATGTCCTGAGTGTCCAATATATGCTAACATTAAATAATGTTAAACAAATCCAAATCCAAAATCCTTTGTGAAGGTAACCTAGAATGTGCTCAGGAGAGGGACGTGAAGACAGGTTAACTTTTCTGAGCAAGTAAGGTAAGTTACATTGTTGACATCTGCAGCTACAGATTCTCAGTAAGGTGCTTTCACAATAAACTTGCATTTTTGCTATGATCATGAGGGATTTTATTGAGAAATCTACAAAATATCTAGCATGTAATAATTACTCACAATTGCTTTGATGGTCAACATCACCGAGTGAAAAATTAAGCTCTGAGGTGAATCTTAACTGGCAGCAGTGTCACATGGCTGAACACTAAAGGTTCTTAACTGGCCTTCAGTGAAGGCTCACAGCGCTTAATAAAACATCTAAACTGCTTCTACAGCCTGTGTTGGCTTGTTTTTGGACAGTGACTCGATTTGTTGTTTTTGACTTCACATTTGTTTGCCAGTCCTTTGCAATCTGTGATTGCCTGAAGTCTTTGAAACCGGTATGCTCTGTATCTTCCAATGTGATGCTCCAACGAATTATTTACCACTGCAGGTGCCCTTTAACGCTGATCTGAAACTAAATTACAAACCCAAAATCAAACTTTAATAACTGTAAGAGAAATTGGCCTCAGCTCTGAATAATGGACAGACTGAGGCCTTTAAGCTTTTTCTCAGACTATTGCCTATTGACATGACCAGTCAGAGAATTATTTCCTCTCAGATTGGATATCAAGCCCTTGGCTTCCCACTGGGCCTTGCATGATGGCAAGGTCTAGGTATTCTGGACTAACTATTTCCCTATTTAAAAATATTAATTCATGAAGCATATGTGCCCTGTAAAATGCCTTGTAAAACAGATGCCATTTTGCCTATATGGAATTCAGCACTGCACAGTGTTGGCATTCTAATACATGGAAATAATTCTGCATTCAGCAATGCATGCTCCTATCTCCAGTGTCTTTTGAATATGTATAAACATTTAAAGTTTTTTGTCAAAGGAATGTGATCTACATAGATCGAAGGTCCCGTCCGCTTATTCTCTTCTTATTCCTCCTATAAGTAAGTCCTCTTATTTTCTTCCCATTGTTTTTGCGCCCTCATCAGCTCTCCTCCTAATTTAAAGGAGATTTTGCCTGATAGCCTCTAAGCATGCAGAGCATTGAACAAAATCATTGGCTTGCAATAATAGTTTGGAAATATCAGTCTGTAATACATGGGGAACAGCACAAAGACAATGCATGTGGGTGTGGGATAGAAACTGTGTGTGTGAGAAAGAGAGAGAGAGAGTCCTAGCCTACATTAGAATGGTGACTTGTCTAATCTGCCTCACAGTTAATGGATTTAAACCAATATGGGTCAACTGTTTCACGTTATTAGAGTAGCAACAACATGGCCCTGGTCAATGATAGAATGTGGAGACAGGATTACACACCAGCTGGTTGCCCTATAGACATCAACCATGACAGAGAGTATGTTTCCAGAAAACCTTAGAGAATGGCAGCATATCAGGTAATGAAAAAGAAGAGCCCCAAAATAGTGCTATCCCATATCCCTGGCCTGTCTGAAATGGTTACTATACACCGTGGCATTCAGAAGTTAAGCTTTATCACAACTAATGTGATAAAGGCTTTTTTGCATCTACTCTCAGGTGAGTCTGAATAATTAATAGTAAAGTTGAAAGATCAGATGTATATAACAGTTTCATAGTCCCAAAATGCAGAGTGTGAGATAATTCTAATGATGAAATAATTAGCCTTTATTAGAGCCTTCGCAATACTGATGTTTTAGTGTCACCTTAGCTAAGAACATCACGGGAGTCACAGTCCATAGGAAACACTGAGTACAGTGCCAGTGGCTCTGCTGCTGTTTTTTTTTTTTTTTTTTACACTGGTTTATAGTAATGGTGTACTGCTCTCCATTTCTGGCTTTAGAGAACTGGGAACACATTCCTCCTATTAGATGCAAGTCTTTTTTTAAGTGACTTTCTAACAACCATTTTCAGGACTGCATTCAATGCATTGGCCTGCAGAGCATTGCAACAATCCTTCACAAGATAATTATTAAACTATTGTAATTAAAAAATTTAATATCTGCAAGACTCTGGGCTATACATTTTATACAAAATTGACACTAATTGCAGGTGTTTCTAAGTTCTTCAATTGGCCAAAATACAAATTTACCCCCATTATGCCTTACTGACAGTTTGAACTGATCGTTCAACTGGATTGTTCAACCTGGATTGTTCCAACCTCAGACAGGTGCTAAGTTAGTTTTGTTTGTGAAGCGTTCCCAGGTTACAGTAAAAAAAAATCCTTTAGAATTGATTTATGCAACAATGAATAAATAACCATTAATGGAAAGAAGATTGGGTATTCCTAAAACAATTATATCTTTATTTAAAAGCCTGATCATGAAAATTCTATCTCAACAGAATTATTTATTAAATGGAAATCACATATTACCAAGGTCAACGATATATTATTGTTGTTGCTATGCTGGCATATAAAGCTGATACCAACAGGTAAAACTAGGTAAGACATCCTTGATATGAGAGCAGTAGTAATACAATAACAATTTATTAAGTGACTGAGCAAGAAAAAATCTAACAAAAAGGCAAAATGACCAGACAAAAGACATAGAGAAATTATCTAAGGAAGCTGAGCTCAGTAAAAGACAACAGAGTAAGCAATAAACTAGTTAGCAGGCTAATGTAAAGTGCTAAAAAAATTAATGAACCTATGGGTGACAGGTATATGTGATGAGTGGTAAGCAATATTGTGGGAAAGGCGAGTGGTGAAGTGTTCATGAGGTGTGTTGTGAACTGTGGCTGTGATTGATGCTGGCATGGGAGTGTTGACACTGCCATATATCTGGCTGGGAGGAGGCAGTAGCTATCGTACACTTGCCATTAGCTATAGCTTGTGTTAGCTTGTTAACAAATATTAGCATCAGGAATATGTAAATATACAACGAAAAAATAAATGATCACCTGCCTCATTACAAAATACACATGCATCATTCACAAAAATACCAATAGAGATAAACACTGAGAAGGGATGACCATCTTTGCTAGCTAACTAGAAGCATGCTAGTTACTCCTTGAGTGCAGTTAATCCAGCTAATCCACTAGCACCACACTGGGTAGAGGACTTGGTCCTCTGTGCTCCTATAAGGATGATGTCAGAGGGGACAGATGTGTTGGGGGGCGGGGGGACTGGATGTGTCTTTACATTGGCATGACTCTCTTTGTTCATGCTCTGGGGCAGTGGTAGCCTATTACATAGGACCTTGGGCTAACAATTGTAAGGCTGTGGGTTTGAATCTTGTCTCTTCCATGCATCCACTCTTGGCCCATAGCCTTCTGGCTTCGTATAATGGCTGACCTTGCGCTCAACCTCCAAAGTAGCTTGGTTATGTGAAAAAAAAGCACAATTGTAAGGGACATGTATATGACAAATAAAGGCATTCCATCTGGCCTAGATCATCTTCTCAAAACTCAAATGCGTAGCCTTAGAGACAATAAAATGTCTTCATCCAGACGTCAGTGGAACACTGGAGGAAACACTAGAAGCCAACTCAAAGACCATTACCCAGGCCACCATAGTGTGGTATAAACCAAGGAGATACACTGTCATCAATCCTGTTCTGTATAGTCCTAAACCTCTCAGCCAGATCATCAACATGAGTGGGTGTAGGTACAGATTCAGGAGTGGAACTACTGTCAGCTACCTCTTGTACCTAGATGACATTAAGCTGTACACCAAGTTGGAAAATGTTCCATCTGACTGGGATCTATAACAAAGATATATAAGGAATAAAGAATGTCATTCCCCCCCCCCCCCGACCAGAGTAAGGCAAATCCTTAAGAATCAGTTGAATAGGAACAATAAGGTCAAATCCATAAATACATAACCCCTGCCAGTCATCAGATACCCAGCAGGCACAATAAGATGGCCAAGAGATGCAACGGAAGAGGAAGGAGGCTACAAAGTGTAAAATCTACTCTCTACTCTCCAGAATAAGATCAAAACACATCTGAAGATGTGCTTCAGTCAGATGGGAGAAGTAGTCATAAGCCCCTCCATGGAATGTACCACTGACAGATGGCAAAAGGTGGCTGATAAGTCAATTGCTGGAAAAAGCAAGACTGAAGGACAGCACAGAGTTTCTAGTCATGGCAGCACAAGATCAAGCACTATGCTCTAAGCTGATTGAAGCATGGGTGTATCACACCAGAGAGGACCCAAGATGCAGATTGTACAAAGGAAGTCTCTGAGAGAATCCAGTAGCTAGTGGCAGAATGTAAGATCCTGGCATGAAAAGCATATGCTGAGACACACAACCAAGTAGCAGGGATCATATGTAAAGCATCTGAGCTGGACACCCCAAAGTCAAAATGGGAGAAACCACAAAAAGTGGTGGAAAACCACAAGGTTAAGATCCTGTGGGACCATCAGAGCCAGACAGATAAACAAATAGTGGTGAACCAAACAAACATGTTGATATTGGACAAGATGCACAAAACAGCAGTGGAGATAGATGTAGCAGACACAATTGGTGGAAACTTTCAAAGGAAGGATTATGAAATGTTGGAAAAATATAAGGGACTGAAAGAAAGAAATAGTGAGACTGTGGAAGGTTAACACCAAGGTTGTCCCAGTGGTGATAGGGGCACTTGTAAACTAGAGGAATGATATCAATCTCAGTCCAGAAGAGTCAAATCCTAGGAATAGCAAAATCTTTGCTCATGCCTTTGTTCATGCTCTCATCGCCATCACTCTGAGTTTGTTACGGTATACAGTTGTCAACCTCACCAGAATGGTGATTCTGAGACAATCTAGCCCCAGCATGTCATTGGTCACTGATTGTCCTGTCGATACCTATTGTGTGTGTTTGTATTTATATGCCTCCTCTTCAAATAGTTCCCTACAGTATCTGAGATCAAATTTCATTATGATCGTGAAACTCTGCTCACTATACAATCTGCTATGGATGTATATGAATGGTGGAGAGCATTTTTTTTCATCCCCAGTTTTCCATGGTGACATCAGTGTGTATTCTCTGCATTTCCTCCTGCCTCATGCAAAAAGAGGAGCACCAGAGAAAATGAGGAAAGTGAGCCGGAATGAGAGTGAAGATGCACCATTTTTCATATGCACAAAACCACGCTTTCATATATGAAAGGTAGAAATGCCAGGCACTTACCCTGGAAAATAGATGGCAGCAGCAGTGAGGAGACTAGCAGGATACCAAGAGGTGAGATATGTGTGACGTGGGTCCTGGCAAATTCTCTGATAATGAGTGCTTCTGTTATAGCAGATTTTCTTAGGTTCCTTTTATAGAAATTCAGGGTTTGAATATAGGATTCCTGGAATGAAACAAGGAGCATATGTTTCTTTTCTGTTTCTAGTTAGTCATTTCTTATAGACATTTTAAAAATTAAAATACAATTATATACTTATTAATGTATTAAAATAAATCTATTTTAATAAGCCTAACCTTAAGAGATTCCATGATATGGAATAACTAGATAAGTAGGCTCAATATAGTTTGCATGCTAAATATAGTATGCTTTTCCCCCCCTCCATCTCAATTTATAATTATAAATCTTAAGCATTTTTTAACTCCAGATATACAGGAATGAGATTAAACACATTCAACACATTTAGAACTGTGATGTGACCATGTGGATCATTCATTTGTACATGCTGTGCACTTATGGTACTTATGGTACGAATTAGGCACAAGTTCCCAGCATCACTTCACTCAAATCCTCTTGAGAATTACACACACAAAGAATCCTAGCCTCTGTCCTCAAGCTCAGGAACAGAAGGTCGCACACTATACAAACAGTGCCCTTGGTCTAAGATAGAAGTCTGGAGATTCCACTGTGGAAGGACATAGAGAGTGATTGAAGAGGGCCATTGGCTTTTTTCAACATTCTTCTCATTCAGCAATTCTTACATGCTTCAGGGATGTGAATCTGAATGTCCAGGAATGACATGAAATGCATCACAAGGATTAAGCATGTTGTCACCCTAAAGTGGGATCAAGGGGCTTTCCAATCAATATTTATATCTTTTAAAAAATAGATAAATCAATCATTAACCCTTTCAGGTCTGTACAGAAGATGTTAGAAACTGATAGGGTTGTGCGGGCTTGCATACAATTAATTAAATACAAAAAAGAAAAATATATAATTTCTTATGTACCTACCCCTTGTTTTCAAGTGTCCTCTTTCCCCATAGAACTTAGTTACAGGGGATAGTGGTTGGAATCTTCCCCTACAAGAAGGGACAATGCTTCCAGAACCAATACGTCTCCACTAGTCCTCAATGGCTTTTACATAAACAAACTCAACATGTTTTGCCAGACATTTCCAATATGCAGTCATCAGCTGTGGTGATCTCTGTTGCCTGGGCTATAGACATCCTTTTGCGGTTGTCTGCAGTTGTCGTTCACAACTTCAATTTCATGCATCAATAGTTCACCAAATAAAAAAGAACACTTATTCATTAGCAGGCTACTAGTGGTGCTCTGTAGGCAACCCTGCCAGTCTGCATTGATTAGCAGAGTAGTAAAGTTCAGCAACAAGAAAATATGTCAGAACAAAATGTGTGGATTGTCATGGACAAATCAGCTATAACGATGTTTAAAAAAAAAGCAAGCAATAACAATGTAAGGATACTATTAGTGAATTTTTGTGCTTGTTATGAAGAAAATGACTATAATACTTTGAAACTACTTTAGACTAAGATAATATAATGATCATTGTAACTTTTATATTTTTATGAACTTAAAAATACTTACATTTGTGGGTTTCTTAGGTCTCTTGCACATCCATTTTGCTGGTGAGTCCCAAGGCATTTTGAGAAATTTCTCACAGCATTCAGAGGCGTGTGCCTCTGAAAAACCCTAACATTTTACCCTACTCTTGTATCCCCACAAAAATTGGGACACCTTTAGGCTTGAACGCACAAAACAGAGGGGTAAGGTTAGCGGAAAGGTGAAGGGGTGAAATGTGATTGGGCCTAATTAAAAAGTAAGCATATATATATATATATATATATATATATATATATATATATATATATATATATATATATATATATATATATATAGCGCCTATGAGAGAGAGAGAGAGAGAGAGAGAGAGAGAGAGAGAGAGAGAGAGAGAGAGAGAGAGAGAGAGAGAGAGTGTCCCTGCCGCCACATGCACCAGTACACAAGATTTCCAAAGAAAAACATTTTGGACAGAAATCCTTCATCAGGTCCGTCTGAAGACCTAGGAGGTGAATTGCTTTAGATCCATAAACACGATGTTACAAAGCAAAACTCTTGGAAGGTCCTTAGGCTGCTTACTTGCTGAAATGCAGTTTAATGAAATGGAGTGTACTTCGTCAGTGTTACTAATATGTCATACTGTGTATGAACAACACTTGTTCCTTTTTTCATGCTTACAGTGAACCTCGTACGCAGAGCCGGGCGTACGAAAGCGTAAAACAAACATAATTTGATGTGTCTGCTCAACATTTTTCCGTTAGCGCTGGAAGAAAAGTATGTTTGTGCTCCAAGAAACACGGCTTCACTTTTGCTGCGGTATTAATAAGATCACTCCGTGTGACACATATCGCACGGTGCCTTTGCGCCAAGAATAGGCAAACAAATCGCATGGCTCGAAAGCCAAAGGGGCGCAGACCAAGTGCCAATCATAGTGAGCTGCACCGGATAAGAGAACTACAATTCTGCAATAAATCTAAGATATTAAACAAACGTGCTGTGTGGATGATATTTAGCCATCGAGAAGGTTAATTCCTCATATCTGAAATAGTGTTGTAACTCGTTTTTCAAAAAGAAAATAAGATAAGAAAATAAGATAACGTTTTGTTGATCTGCGTGCGATTGCATTGTACTGTAACTCGTGGTTACAGAAGCGGAATATAGAACGGCGCGTAAATCTGCTCAGTGTAGTTGTAGCCGGAGTGCGCAAGACAGTTTAACCGATTGGTCTAGGAAGCCGGCGCACATACAGTTAGACCGCACTGCTGCACTTTATTTCCTAGTGGAAGTTCTTTACTTCATTTTTATCCCTCATTTTGTCGTATCTCAGTTTGCCATGGCCTGCGACATTTATCCCTGCAGTGACGCGTCGCTAATCAAGTACATATTAATGAAATGCATGCTCTTCTAATTCAGGAGACTGACGCTGCACAAAGAAGTCTGTACCTGAAGAACACGCAGAGGCGAGTAGCCAGAAGCTTGTTATGCCAACAAATAATTGGATGAAGAGAGCCTGAATAGTGGTTATACAAGACGTGGTCTACTAAAAGTTCTATCCGCAGGGTGTAAGGAGCAGGTCAAAAACACCTATCGCTTATCATTCCTTTGTGGGGGACCAGCGGGAGCAGGACACCTTCGGAAGGACAGAGCTTGGTCCAGTACAAGCCAGTCTCCGGAGACCTGGCGGAATTAAGATATCACTTACCTACTACGGATTTTAATTGCTGAAGGCTTCTCAAAACCAGGAATTAACAGTACGCGATTTCAGCATAGCAAGATGTAAGATAACTACCTCACAGGCTGGGTCAACTACTTGAGGGGCACAAGATGAACGCTCTTTTTTAACTGCCACTCCACTTCACTTTTTCCGCGTAGAGAGGAAAATGTGGAACTGACTAGGTGGCCAAAGGTGAGGAGAAATCTCCTGTCCTTTTGGGATAGTTTGCTACCCAGGCTACTCTCAAAAGCGTTGCGGATCCACACTGCCGAAGTGTCGCTGCTAGTGGCGTGACAGCAGTGCGATTAAGACTCTTTAGAGTTCGGATATTTCTGCAGAACAAGCTGTGCGACAATGTATCGCATTCTGCATCCTCAAGTAAGTTTGAATTTCAGATACATTTATTTTTAAGTATTTTTTCAGAACAATGTCACAAACTTTCATCGCAACTTTATAAATCGCATATATGTATAATTCATCGGAAGGTCATGAACGATATTATCAATTAATTAATCAGTTGAGCCTCTATCAAAATTTACCAGAGAAATGTCTTCGATCACTGAATAATTCACACGTTAAACGTTACGGCAGGCATGTTTTGCTCCATCTACTTTACAACATTTCTGGTGTTTAGCCAATTGTAAACTAATATTATGTTTTGCTAATATAAAACATGAAATACAGTTTACCTTAAAACCAGATCGAAGCCCACCTTGTTTTTAAATGAGCCAACTAGTGCACTAACGGAGTAGTATGTTATAGGGATTCTTGAAAAATCGAATTTGGCGATGGAATATGACGGAAAGTGTCAGTGGTAATTACTTAACGATTATCGTGAGGGGGTGGGGGAATTGCCAATGACTCAGCAGCGTGTGGGTGTGCAATTGAATTCTCATGACGATACATAGGCAGAAACTGGACTCAACCCACCGGTGTTTATCATGCCCTGCGCTTATTATAGCGCCTTGGCACTTCCATACAAACAACATTTCATAGACCAAAGGCGATGATTGTCATCATTTAGTACTTGAAACACATAATAGAAGAACCGTGATTGCTTGACAATATGAGGACACTGAACGAATCACTGCAGGCTAATTAAGTTATAAGACTTCAAATCACGAACAAGATAAACTTTTTATGAGGTTGATCAGAACAGCATCATCAGATTAGTGCTGAATAATAGTGGACTAATGGCTTGCTAAAAATATGACAAAATATAACAGAACAAAATATTATGCTGCACAGCATCCTTCAAATTATTATTTTTAATCAATTTTATGAACTTATAAACACATTAACCAGACAGGGCATTACAGTAAATCTAAAGCAAATTATGTCTGTCCATCCTCTATTTGTTATCCTGTAACATACAAGATCATTTCTCAATTTTGAAAGAGTTAAAGGATTTCATAAAACTTCAGAGAGAGAGAGAGAGAGAGAGAGAGAGAGAAAGAGAGAGAGAGAGAGAGAGAGAGAGAGAGAGCGAGAGAGAGCAGTAGAGAGTCATTAGCTACTTCACTCTTTTCCTTCTTAACTGGGAATAAGACCTATGCATAACTAGCACTCTGTCATGACAACATGTCTATCACAGGGATGGGATATTGGCAGAGAGCTAGATGTTATCTTTCTCATTTGTGAAAAAGATGATGTTTTCCTCTGTCCCTCCTCTCAAATTAGACCATTATTTGCTCTTGTGTTGTAAAACTATGCTGTAAATACAATGTAGGTCTTGGTAAACTCCTAATAATGGAGGGCCGTCATCAGTCCTAGTTCCTTGGCTAGGATTTCAGGGAAACTGGCCCTAAGAATTGTTCCTGGTTTGGATGACCTTGGCGCAGGTCCAAGCCTTGTCAACTTAGAGCAGGCTCTTTTGTGTGTTTCTGATGGGTGCAAACGTGTTTTTGCCACACTGTTCCACACCTGTCCAGATGACATGGACCTATCTCAACCCCACTCCTCAGTCTGCCAAGCATCTGACAGGTCCTGTGCAATTAAAGTCAATCCATCACCGCTCGGTGAGTGCACTGATCTCATTAACTAATCACAGAGCACTCAGGTACAGGGGCATCTCACTGGATCTCTACAGGCTCAACACACTAGGGATGCTAATAGGGCTGACGGGTAGAGAGGGCTGCTTTGTAGGGGAGCATCTGCAAGGCAGCAGCTTGCTAGCTAGCAGTAGATTGTAAGCACACTCAAAACCCCCACAGGAAGTTGGAAAAGAGAATATGAGCTTTTTGCTGATATCTATCCAGGTATGTATTTGATTTTATTTTTGTTCTTTAGGTAGTCATCTGAGGCATCAGAACATTACTTTTACTTTAGTTTTAAACATTTGAATATTTTTCCATATATACAATTAATTTATATATGACATATATAAGTATATATACTACTTTATTCTTAATATATTTTTCTTTTCTTTTTCATATTTAAGTGGTTGCAGTAGCACCCCCATAACGTCAACAGTTTTTATCCAGTCCTCAACATTAATGATTAATGATTTAATGATTGATCCATCTATTTTTTAAAGAAGTGAATATTGATTGGAAAGATCATTGCTCCCATTAAATATAATTTTTTAAAAAAATGAAAAATTGCAATAAAATATAACCCTTCATCAAACAGTTTTATTCAGAACTTTAGTCCCTAAAAGTGCTCAGCATATATGAGAATTTCTTCAAGACTCATAGAAAAGCATCATAGGCAGCTTTGTCATGAAAGAATATTATGAATATTATGGTGGTGTTTACACTTTATGGTGTTTACACTTTATCTCTTTGGAGGGTCTTTTGTAAACCCAGCCAAAGATTTAGGCAGCCCATGTGTGTAGTTGGTATTATACTATAAAATGGTTCTTCATATCCCTGTGGCCAGGTGGTGAGAGGACTAAGCTGTTAATTATTAGAACATTACTCAATGTCATTTCCTCACAAGTAGTCAAATATGCTCCATCTGTCAAACCATAGATGTGGAAAGCATAAATGATGCCTTTTCCTTGAGCTCTACTGTCACATGAGGTATTCAGTACTGGTCACAACCTATTCCAAAGGAATCAAATAAGACTATTATAGAACCTTCTTGTTCTGTAATTGGCCAATTTATTCAAACTAGAGGTTTTTCTGAAGTGATATTCTGAAGACTTGAAAGCTTGGCATAAATGGTCTGCTCTAAAGTTAGACCTGCTACAGAGACACAGAAATGAGCAAACAGAAGTCAAAGTCACTGGAAAGATGGAGCACAGGGTTTCACTGACAGCATAACCATGCTTCTGGGGGCTCTGTAATGAGACCCCAGTATAGTGCAGGGTTCCCCTGAGTTGCCACTGTTGAAACATGCTTCCACTAACCACTGTAAAGTGGTTTTCATTCAGTGAATGTTCCATCAGTCCAGTCCAACATTAGGTTTGATACATGGTACAAATGCAGTGCAAATAGAAAAATAAATAATTGCTGGATAAAATACTTTCCATCATGGGATTTATTGCTGTAATTCAGTCAGATTATAGGTATATATGTCATATATTTCATAATATTTCTGGTAGTTATTCTTGAGGTATAAAGCAATGGAAGTTTTACTTGTTGTCACTGTGGCCAGATTGGTTTCCACACAATAAGAATAAAAATATAAATTTCTCTTCCCAACTTAGAGTGAGTCCAGTTTTCTCTGCTCTTTACTCCACCATATATATAGAAAACTGGTATCTTGAAGGTTGGAAAGAAGGAGTATGAAAAGTATTTCTACATGTTGTACACAGATAAAGAGAGGGAAAAAAGGCTGGAGCTGCCAGTAGACATTCCACTGTTTGGAGACAAAGGCAGTTAGCCCTGCAAGGTGGAAAGAAGCGCAAGATGTTCATGCACATGGTTCTTATGCACTGGGGACTAGTGAGGTCCCTTTCAACTCTATAAAAGTGCACCTGACATCCTAAAGTTGATTGTTCATTGTAGTAGTGTGGATGAAAGGATTTATCCTAAAGGGGTGGTCAAGAACAGGGGGAATTCTAATGCCAAAAAGAAAGATGCAGTGAGTACAGTTTAGACTAATAAGCCCTATTAATGTGGAGGGGAAGATCTTTTTAGTGTGGTTGTGCAGAGGCTGACTGAATACTTGAAAGCTAATAGTGTAATCAACACATCAGTGCAAAAGTCAGGGATCCTAGGCTTTTCAGGATGTTTATAACATAGTAGTGTGATCTAGCATCAGAATCAGTGAGCAAAGAAGGAGGGCAGGGATCTACATGTAGTATTTTTGGATCTTGCTAATGCCTTTGACTCAGTACCACAAAGTCCCGTGGAAGGCATTTGAGTTTTTCAGGTGCCAGATAGTACTACTAGGCTGGTCGGAGCCTGTTTTAAAGATATTTGGTTTTGCTTTAATACAGATAAATATACTACATTTGATATGCACCAAATATACAGCATCTGGAAGTGGGCATAATTACAGGGTGTGCAATTTCACCATTGGCATTTACAATGGCATTGGAAGTGATAATCATAGCTTCCAAGTGCGTTGGTGGAGAGATGTTGCAGGATGGCACTCAGTGCCCTCCTATTAGAGAATTTACTGTTAATATGACAACACTTTTGACTACTCTTCCATGTGATCAAAGGTTGCTTGACAAGTTGAATGATAATCTTAAGTGGAAAAGGTTAAAGGTTAAACTTTATCAATCCAAAAGTCTATCTACTGTTAGGGGAATGCTCATGCAAGAAAACCTTTTTTACTAATGGTACTCGAGAAGCCTGTGCAACAATTTGATAGATGCTATAATGCCACTCTTAATGATATAGAGCAAGTTGTGGTCCTGAGAAAATATATGGTGAAGGATATTAATAATATCAATGAGTTCCTTTTGCCAGGTAAGATAAAACTTTTTGTGTCTCCAATCTGTATTATTTCTTCAGATGTGGTGACGTCTGACAGCCTATGAAGGTGCTGTAAGACAAGTGGAGAAATAAAAAAAGATTATGCATAAGACCATAAGGAAGTGGTAAGGTATGCCTCTTGTCTAATTAGTGTAGGTTGGTACAGAAAAGGGATGCTAGAGCTGCCAATGTTTAGTAGAGAAATTTAAATGTGCTAAAATAAGTCTCGAGATTACTTAGTTGAGTTCTAAAGAGGTGGCAGGCTCCTGTTGTTAAAACAGGAAGGAAGTGGGATTCACAAGAGGCAGTCCAGTAAGCTCAGAGAGCTCTGGAAGACAGAAATGTCATACAGCATGTACAAAATGAAAGAGCAGTGTTTGGGTTAGGTGATTCATGGAAGGCATTCAAAAAGACAGCACTACCAGAGAGGAGGTGGATGATTACTAACTTTATTCAAGAGCAGGAAGAGGAGGGCAGGCATGCAGCAGCAGTCAATCAAGGAAAACAGAGTCAGTGGCTAAAGTGGGAATATGTTGAGAGACGAAAGATAGGTTGGTGAGCTTATGGGCTATGAGTCCAAGTCGCATCAAATGAATCCTTGCAGCTGTCCTGATATCCTTCTAACCCAAAACCTTGGTCGGTGTACGGGAAGACATGCACTGTAAACTATGTTTAAGTTAATTCTATGAGGCACATTTTATCAGGTAGCAAAGTTAGTCTTTCACATGGAGATTATACTTCAGATGCTTAAATACCTGGCATGTTTATTGGACGGTAAGCACATAGATGTTAATTCTTATTTAGGCAGCAATTCTTATCTGGAAACAGCTTTATTAAGTTTTGAAGGAAGGGCAGAGTGTCAGTGGTCAGACACAAGTTAGAAAAGAGTTTTCAGAAGTGGTTGAAAAGGCTAGTCAGTGGCTGTGGTTCAGAAGGCTCACTAAGATGTCAGTGGGGTTTAATACAGCCTTAGTCACAGGATAGGGCACAATAGTCAATCAGTTGTTGAAAAATGTTATTACAAAATGGGCTTGGAAGGGGGTGAGTCTGGGATAACAGGTCTCATTGTTTAGCCATTTGGAGGTGCTGTAGGCTTAATTCAATGAGACACTGGAGAAAGGGGATGCCTACTTGACAGACCTAATGAAAAACCTGTCATTTGATGGCCTCGAAGGTGGTTTATCCATTGTTGGGCAATTACAGTAAATGGGAGGGGGAAGTTGAGCTAGGCCTTTATATAATCCCTAATGTCTTGGCACATGTAAAGAACATCTTAACATGTGTATAATTGTATTAGACAAATGGAGCCTTGTGTGACTCATTTCACAGTATTGTAATTATATAATACAACACATGGCTAACTGACTTGGCACAGATGCTGTACAATAGCTGTACATGCCACAAGTCCCAGTGGCCCGTAGTTTTTTTGCAAAATACAAATAGCTGGTACCTGGGTGCTGAGAAGCTCAGGCAGAAGAACTACAGCCACCGTTACTCTGTGTGTTTCTGACTCGTCATCAGCATTGTTCTCACGTGTCTCTCCTCATGCACAACTTGCATGTGAACCATTTCTGCATCCTGCTTAGAACAAACATGTACATCAACGGTCTTATCAGTTCCTAGGAGATGTTTCTTCCTCTGGATTTGTTTTGACTGAGCTGCTCTGTAGCTGCAGCTGTTTATTTCTGTTTATTTGAATTGTAATTTGGATATTGACAAATTCTATGAGATGCAGCTACAAAGCAAATCATAATCACAAAAATTAGCAAAGGAGGTTCCCTTTTTCTCTGATTCAAGCAGGAGATTCCCCTTTTCTACAGGAAGGCAACATTTTTACTATGCTAATATTTTACATTATTATGAATGCAAAGCTAATGTTGTAATAATCAATGCAACAGAAATGCTGGCTAAAAGTTTCACTCCAATGAACAGATTTGGAAATAAATGTACATTGTATTTCTCTCTCCCTGTCTCTCTCTTTTCCTTCTCTGGCACCGAGTTCAATTTTATAATGCCTTTTCCCTTGCCTCCCTGATGCATGAACAAAATATTAAACAGAGGACAGAATAAAACAATATTCTAAATCAGGATCAGCACTTTGCATTTGAGATATTTTAAATGGGCAAGTGCATTGTTTTACTGTACATTAGGGCTTACCACAAACAGACAGAAATCCAGTGCTGAATGTGTATGGAGGTAAAGTACTCCATGAGTGCCAGTGTAAAGGGTGCCTGTAGCGTCCACATAAACAATCTCTGCCCTCCCAAGCCATAAACACAAGCCAGCTGCCAAATAGAGGCGTATTTACAAGAGCAAATTTTTCATCACTGGTCAAGCAAGAGGCACTAATGGGTTGTAGTCAAGTGGTGGCACTTGACCCCATTTTGTTGCTACAGCAGGTCTAAGGAGGGAAGTTTGTTATGTCCAGGGTGGATCATGCCAATCTCACGGAAAGAGTCATTAACAAGGACACCGACATTCCCGAAGGATTCTGCTATGGGAAATGTGCTCTTTTTCTAGAATCCTAGAAACTTGTGTGTGTGTCATATAGTTGTGGTATGACAAAAGGTTTATGAACCCTAGATATCTGGATATCTGATTATCTAGACTTATCTAGATATCCAGCTTAGTTTTTGTTTTCTTTTTCTTTAATCATAATAGTTAAGGACAGTCATATTTAACAAAAAACTCACATTTAATATTGCCAAGTCTTTAATGCTCAAAATCATAGCTTACATTCAGTAATTGTACCTGATTTGCAGTAACCTCAACTAAATACTTTCTCTTGATGCTGACTAGCCCCAGCACAGTGACTATGAAGTGTTTTGCCCATTCATTAATACTAATCTGTTTGATTTCAGCAGACATGTTTGAGATGTTTTGCTTGGATGGCCCGCTTCAGATCACACTTCAGCTTCCTATCAAATCCTTCTCAGATCTATCCCAGGGTCCCACTGTTATGCACAGTTTAATGCTTCCTCTGTATAAGAATAAACTCACACAATCAAATACATATCAATACCTTCATAAGATGAGAAGGGTAAGCACTAGAGTGGACTGGTTGGATTATGGAAAAGATCTATTTAGCCAGCCTTGTGATATACTGTTATTACTAGACAGTATTGATGTGCCTCCATTAACCAAAGATCTTACTTAAAACTATTATTACTCTAATGGAATATGTTCATATTTAATGGCATTTTAACTAATATAAAATGTATTAATTAATCACAAGATTTACAAATCCATCAGTATTGCCACAGTACAATGAATGACAATAACATGATTTTCTGTCAACAAATGAAATCTTTCTGAGAAATAAGTAATAATATGTTTTATATTTGTGAAAGATACAGTGAGATAGATAGATACAGTGATAGCTCTGGGTTTGTGGTTCTGTCTCTTAAAGCCTATGTGTGCAGACCACAAGATGAACACCAGGCTAGCATCCTGCACTTTTAGTCATAATAACACCGTCACAGGGGGCAGAGTTGAATGTCTTTTTTCTTACCCTAAATTTAAGTTCAATACTAGATGGATACTGTACATTCTTTAATTTTGTCTTCATGTTGCCATTTGTCACAGTTCAATAGCCTGGCGAACATGGCTGTTATGTAAGGCTTATTAGTAAATGGATTGAAAAAGTAATTGTATTTAGTTTTTAATGCATTATGTATCTAGGGTAATGTAAATTGGTACTAATTCCTGATATATAATTTCTTCACAATATGTGTATAGATTCACACATACTCACACTTAGAGTGCAGTAAGATTAAAAACACATTGAGGGACAAGCCCTCTATTACTCTGTTACTCCCACACCAAGTATTGCTTAATCCATCCTCCCACACACATATACACAAACATCCATATCATCCACAAATTTACTCAGAATCCTTATTAATTATCTCTGCTGAACTCTGCTGCAAGTCCTAACATAAAATATATCGACTTCCTGCGCTACCTTTACAGCTCGTGTCATCCCCATTTATCACAATTATCAACCCCACAGCTAAAACGTGTACGTGGAAGCACAAGCTCAAGGTTAAGTTTGCAGTGGTGAGCTCAAAGACCACAAACGTCAAGCTAAACAGGACTTATTTAAAGCTGTTTTACACATCACAAAACATAGAATGTATGTGCATGTGTTAAGCATGAACCTACCTTGACGAAACATGGCACCATTTCAGATTCCATTTATAAACTCACCAACAGATTTCCTCTTTCTTTATGTTAGCTCACACACACTGCAACTATACCTCCTGCACTCAGTGGCCCCATGCTGCCTACTTGTACACACAAGTTTTTGCATCCTACAGCTGTATCACTTTTCTGACCTACTCATTTCTTCACACGGATGGAAATTTACACATTACAGCAGCACCAAAAGTTATTTTAAAATGGAAAAAAAAAACTTAAAAGCAAATAAACAGCTAATAAACAGTATAAACAATTAGTATGTGTTGTAAAAAAAAATATATAAAGAATGTAGTCTTTTACATGCATTGTAAAAAATAAATATTGAGATATATAAACAGAATAACTATGCAAATGAGGACAAAGTCTAAAGAGTAATATGAAAATGAAGGATATGAGTAACTGTATTAGGGTATATTGTCAACATCCACAGAATAATCATAAGAATGAAAGTAGAATGTCTTGTGAGGTGGATATAAATACAGGGCTAGAGTGGCTAGAGTGGACATAAAGTGTCTCAGCACACTGTAAATTATCCTTATACAATGCACACATTTAAGGCAATGTTGAACAAGTAGAATTGTAAAGGACAGTGCATGTGGATATGAGTAGACCCAGTGAGAATCACTGAGCCTGTTCAGTGAGAAGCTCAGTGCACAATAATTGTCTGGTACAGTGAAGAACTGTTGTACAATGTGATTGGAACAAATGAACTCCTGTAATGTTCCTTGCCACAGCAGTGCTGAATGAGACTGTTAATAAAGGTGCTCCACTGTTTGGTCAGTAGGTTGTGTTGGGGTTGTGAGGTACTGCCCAAAATAGGGCAGTGGTAGCTCAGTGGTTAAGGTACTAGTAACCAGAAGGTTTCCAGTTCAATTCCCACCACTGCCAAGTTACCATTGTTGGGCCTCTGTGCAAGACCCTTAACCCTCAAATGCATTCAGTCATAAATGTAAGTCAGCTACATGCTGTAAGTTTAAGTGTCCTCCTTTCCACCACCATATTAAAACCATTCAGAGAGCAGCCCACAACCAAGCCAACCTTGATATGTTTGTTGAACCTACTTGCATCTATAGTCCTGATGCTGCCTCTCCAGCAAACTACTTCAAAGAGTGCAACACTTGCAACAGCAGACTGGTAAAAGATCTCCAACATTTCAGAGAGACAAGGCAATCAAGCCTCTGCATATGGCCACTCCTAGAGGAAGCACATTATTAAAATTTATTAAAAATGTGAAATAAGTGGGTGGAGGACTGTAGTCTGAACACATCTCTCATTAATTTCCCTCTGTTTCTCATCTCTTTTTCCCTGTTTCTCATCTCAGTTACCATGGCATCCCTGCTACCAGGCCACTGTCCAACATTAGTCACCAGCAGAGATTGGCATGATAAGAGATCAAGCTGATCAAGTTTTTAAGTGTGCCATGTTACAGGTCCTGTTACATGGAGTACATAGACTCTGACCCCAATCCTATGTTCAAGTTCTCCCACAGCAAGCTATAGCCACTATACCAGCTGTATACTCAGGACCCTCTTGTATATATCAGCTGTAAACTCAGGACCCTCTTGCCCTCTGCATAACCACAGAGCCCTAAGCAGGCAACTGGGTACGAAAATGCCAGGGTTCAGATTTCAAATGCCATGAACGGGTAAACCCGTGCCATAGGTACGGGTCCACCCTCAGGGATCAGCCTTCAAGCTGAGGACAGAGTGACCTACGTATCAGGGGCTTCAGATCCTTGTGTACAGTACACAGTGTTTTAGAAGCAGAAGAGACTGCTTGCGCCAGATGGTTTCCCAGCATGGCCTCTGAACCTTGCGAGAGGTGCACTCATTGTTACTCCCTAGCTTGCTCCAGGTCGCGACTGAGCACTACGCTACAAGTCTGGAGGCACACTGCAGGACACATGTTATTCGCTGCTATTCTACAATGCAAATCTCTTATGCTATCCCTTAATTCACTCTCTGTTTGTGTTGTGCTAGGAACAGAATGAGCCAGAATGAAGACAAAACCTCATCCCTACCATGACAGACCCAGGGGACTGAAAGTCAGATTTAATGACTCTACACACTAGCTGTATTATTTTCTCCTTAATTTATGGGGCTTTCTTTTATTTTCTGATTCTCCCAGAACCTCATTCTTGTGAGTTCGTTAACTCTGATGAAAGCCTAACCTGTGTTCAACTCTGGAAAGTATTTTAATACTCACATGCAGCATGGTTGTTGCATAGGGCCTTTTTGGCCTGAGGTCCTGTTGCCTGGCTGGCTTTATTAAGTTAGAGTGGCCACGAAGGAGCCCCAGAGGAATGTGTTTACCTCTCAGAGGTTGCTTAAGGTTGGATTAAATGTGGTTGTGTGCTGGTTGTACAAACTCCAATGTCAGTCTGGACAAAGAGTACAGCTATTGAAACCTGTAGGGACACAAGGGGACACAAACCTGTGCTTTCTCACATACCCACCAAAGCCCAATAGCCGTTGCTACAGAGTGCACAACAGCTACTGCCATGCTTATAAGCTGTTTAATGGGGAAAGGAGCAAACATTTACCCTTAGTTCATAGGTCAACCCTTTATTGATTACTCAACCCTATTTATTGCTAGTGTTAAACCCAGAAAAAGAGCTGATAAGCAGGACTGGAGAGCCCTTTTTAGAAGAAATGATGAAATGAACACACATAGTCTTGCATTGGCCAAGGAATAACACACTACTCACCCTGAATCTGCCCAAGTCCTCTCATAATGTGAAATTACTTTTGACTCCCATTTCTTTGAACTTTCAGAAACAATTTGAGGGCAGTTAAAAATTGATCCCCTGTCTGTCAACACCTTGTTCCAAATTAAGGTGCTGGGGCCAAGGAAAAGTTTCCAGGAGTGTATGGAGCATTCACTTCTGGTACCTCATTCCCCCATGAGGTCACCTTTCTGTTCTCCCTGGCCATTAAGTTGCCTCTGGTCAAATAATCAACTCTTTCTATGCACTGCCACTGGACAGAGTGAGATGAAGAAAGCAGAAATACAGAGCAGAAGTGGTGTCTTGCTGGATGGCTCATGTCAACCCCACATCGGCTGGGCAGACTATCATACTCCAGGGCCGGATGGCTCATGTCAACGCCACATTAGCTGGGCAGGTTTTTGTACTCTGGGGCCGGATAGCTCGCATCAACCCCACTTTGGCTTTACAGGCCTTCGTACTCCTTGATTAGCGTACCCAGTGGCTAAATCTGGACAAGCCTGCTCCCTGCTGATAACTGAGCTCAGGAGAGTAGAGCTGAACAGCAGTTCCTGCAGTGCCTTGCTCCCAGGCCTTCTTCTCATCTGCCCTAAGCTGGGTTTCAGCTAATATTAACACCCAGTGGACCTTTCATATAACAGCTCAGTGCTATTTTGGTCCCGCTCTTATGCTGCCAATATATTTTTACTTTATGAGTATCAGCAATTCAAGGGTAACCCTGCGGCTGACCACCTGCGATATATGAGCTACCACACTGACTTGAGTGAAACCAGGTGAACCAATTTGCCATAAATGGTTTTCCCGTTAAAACCAAGTGAACACACAAGAAATTATACACATACATCTAGTCAAACCTTCACAATTATTAAAAGAAAAAATTTCTAATGATTAATAATTTGTCAAGGCTAGGCACATCACTAAATTGATTCATTAATTTGCTTGATGTTGGGAAAGTTTAATCTGTCCCCACTGAGAGATCATTTATTTCTGCTGCTGGTGATGTTGGGGAGGATGATGAATCTGAGCACCCTGGTGCACCCTTTAACAGATTCACACAGCATGTGCATGTGCATGTGAGCAAGAGCAGTCTTTAAAAACAAATATGCATGTGCTTTGCACACAAATTGCCATATATGCGTATGCACATGCACGCAGAAACATAAATACTAATGCACATATACAAATGCATATACTCTTGTACACATGCACTCACACACACACACACACAGGCACATTTACAAATGCACACAGCATACATACTTACATACATATGGACACTCTAGAAATATAATATAGAAATAACTATATATTTAGGCATTACAGATGAATATTGTGTTAAAAATCATTCAGACCAGAAAAGAATGTCCTCACAAAGTCAGAAGGATTTCATCATGGAAAGATATTTTTGTGGAAGAGTAGTGTCTCACTCATGATTAATTCTAGACCAAAGACAAGAGGAAGCATGTATTGCACAGCTAACATTAGGAAGTAAGCATTTACCATTATTTACTGCCGAGATGACAGATAGGTTTTCTAACAGCTTCATTTCATGTGTTTGAGTGGCTTTGCTTGAAGTATTGTATCTAATTAGCTAGGTTATATGAAAGAACTGGTGCATGGAAGTGTTTGTAGCTATACTGCCTGTATTTATCTCTGCCATTATGCTATTTATCTAATATTGCTATATATTAGTAAGTGTGTGTTCTTCTCTTACCCATAGCTATGTCTAGATGAGGGTGGACCAAAGCAAAACAAAACCACATGGAGAAAATTGCCATTGATTAACAAAGATCCCTGGTATCGCTAACTGTTTTCAAGCTAATGTTATTTAAGTTGAAATGTTGTTGTTTAGATTCTTTGTGTATGTGACTCAGTCAGTCAGCATGCAAAAAAGGCCTCTTCTAGGCAAAGCTTGACAGCGGAGTTTGACGAACACATTCATGCCACAGTACATATTCGCACCACTTCCCTTTGCAATGATATGTCAAGCAAGGACACACAAACACATGATAACATAACTTTAGCTAACTGAACATTCCCTCCCATCTATGCTGTGGACACCTTTGATTGCTTTATGGCGGGTTGCACTCCTTGCAAATGCATGTTTCAACAAAGTGTGTCAGACAGCAATTATGCCTCTTCTAGGCTGGCTCTTCTAGGTGGTCTGGCAAAAAAAAAAGTATTTAGACAAAGGTTTTTAGGCAAAAAAAAAGGTTTTTAGGCAAAATCTTTAGAAGAAACACTAGATTAAATTCTACAATATATGTTTCATTATAATGCTCCAGTCTCTTTTTGTGTGGCTATTGGAAGTAGGTACATTGATGGTACATATACTGGTACAAATACTAGTATAGTATCTCATTTGCTGACAATCTATGCCACTGACTCTGTGACACATTGATATACCACAACATATTTATGCCATACCAACACTGCATGTAATAAATAATAATAATAATAATAATGAAAATATCATAAAAATTGATACGTAGAGCAATTGTTTCCTACCATTATCTTTGTAAACACAGTCTGGCAGTTGTTTTGTTATATTAGTACTCACATTCATTTTCAGAAATGCTTTAGAGAGAAAATTGGAGAGTTTTAGAGAGTTATTGAGAGACAAATAACTTAATTATGCCACATTTGCATTTGAAAGGCACTTTGAAGACCCACAGGGAACATTTGTTTAACTGTAGAGCCTCTCTTCTATTTTTAGATGACTTGGATCATTTTTAGCCATTTTAATAAGGGAGGCCTGGCACTAGGATGGCTGCCACTGACAACCTTTGATGTTGCTACACGAAGCTTTGAGGTAGTGGTTAAAAAAAAGGTTTCTAGTCATTATCACTCCTTCATTTTATCCAATAATCAGAAGTAATGCAATTAAGTAATTACTTTTTCCTTGGCTGCAGGTTGTATCGCGCATTAATTAATGTCGCTATAAGTAAATGGGGTTACTGTGCACCATATTAAATTTGGCAGCTGATATTAATAATGCATTAAGAAGGTGACTTTGGTGGTAGGCAAACTGAAATCGAGCTGGGACATATAGAATAGAAATGTACACATTCCCACACACAGATAAAGAGGGATGGGGAGGAAGGAGGGAGAGAGAGAGAGAAAGAGTAATTAAATGACTAGTGGATATCAGTGACTAGACTTCACATACTTTCACATCATTGGAGAAGGTGGTGATAACACACACACACACACACACTCAGCTACCATCTCCACCAACTAAGAAAAGTATAAAGACAGCTCTTTACAGCATGAGTTACACAGTCAGGATTATGGCTCATGGAGACAGCCCGATGTATCATTTTCACCATGTGGGGAAAAGGATGCAGACTTCCCTCAGTCTATGGGGGCTGCTTAAATCAGCCTCTGTTAGATGGTTATGTGGTCTTTTTCCTTTAAAAAAAAAGAAAAAAAAAAAAGCCTGACTAATCAATAAGGGTTCAGTGGAGTGGATACAAAGCAGAGAGGAAGATCCTATGGCCTCTGTTGACGTCGCCACACTTCCACATTTAACCTGTCCTATACATGCCCAGTGATTATCACTGACAATGACAGATTTTTGGGGTCATTTACTGAGGGGAGGCAGATGGCAGTCATCAGGCCAACTCCAACATGCAGGCATGAAAATGAGACAGTCAGTACTGTTTGCTCCCTTCTAGGTTAGTGTGGAAACACATTTAAACAAGGGCCATGTCTCTTTTGCTGCAAGGCTGTGGGAAGTGTTCAGCCATGACATGTTTCTTGTGCTTATGGTTTATTTAATATTGAAGGCACTGATAAACATACTAATCCAGTTCAATTGCTGCTGGAAACAAGGAGGCAGGACCATAAAACCTCAAAGTTGCACTTAACAACAACTGAGTCTCTCTGTTTTTTTGTAGGCAATATCACTCTTTTCACTTCTTTCTTCTTCTCTTTCTTTCCGCCTCTTTCCAATCCCTACTCCCTCTGATTAGGCTGAGAAGGGGCAAGTAGCCAAGAATTCTTAGGAGATGAAGGTGGATGCATGCACAATCCAGACTAAGGCCGCTACCACTCAGTGCTGTCAGATGGACAGGAGCAGCTGCTTCCTGGTCCTGACAGCTTAGTGGAGCTGGGCTCAGAGGAGAGGAGCATGTGAGCCATGCTTAGACAGCTCACACAGCTCTAACCAGCAATTTACAGGTCATTAAACATCCCTTGTGCATGTTAGAAGCGTACAACCAATGCTAATAAAATGAAATAGCATCAACAATAAAACAATGTGGCGCATTGTTATACAGAATACCTTATTAATTTAGATTAATTTCCTTTGCAGCTGTTTTCTTTGACTCAGGCCTGATAGATTCTTCCCTTACCTACACATCCTTGAGGCACTCCAAGCTTGAGATGTATCTCTCTGGTCCCGCAAGTTACAAGACAAGGCTCCTGTTACTAAGGAGGGTATAAGAGAGATCCAGTCCTTTTCTGGGTGTTCTACCTGGGAAAAGAAATACGGGGCAGTGTCAAGTCAGGTTAGCTTTATTGTCATCTCAGACCCATATACAAAGTAAACATAGGACATACACCAACTTACTACAGATCCTTGCCACCTTACAGCTGCACGTATTCATATATAATTCACAGGGGTGAAGAGTGAAGAAAATGCCAAATTACAGTGTACCTCAGCTGCTGTACTTTATCAGCCTTGCTTTTCATTGGGCATCCACAGTGTGGATCTGTAGTGCAGCCACTCTGTGCAGGCAAAATCATGCTAAGAACCTTTTGAGTATTAGGTGCCCATGGGACCAGTACTGTCACTACTTGTGTATAGTTCTTCTCACCACTGATCTCAATCAGCTTCCAGACCATACCACACATTATGAAACACAGCAAGGTTCAGTTCCATCCACACAGTGACTGCAATTACCCCCCCCCCCCCCCCCCACTGAATTAGTACCCACAAATAGCTGAACTGAAACATAATTTGCCTCAACACAAGCGAAGTGTACATAATTTATCATGTGCAGCCCCCACTGTCTGGTGCATAGTCTTTCCCTAACCAAAATAAATGAATGCTGATCTGGAAGAGAGCTGTGACAAGCTGCTCTAGCTGGTCCCAGCTGCAGAGGGAGAAGTAGCACAGGCCTGGGGAAGCAGCTGCCAATCACAGGCTCTTCTTCTCTGTGTGTTTGTACACCCATCCATGTCTCTGCAGTCTGACACACTGGGCATGGTGATAAGCAGCATCGATTTGTTCCTCATGTCCCTCAGCTATCTGCTGATTGCTTCTGTATATAGATATCTGTGTAGAGCACATACACAGCCTTTTTAGCAAACATGGACTTTAAGACTGCTGTAATAAAAAAAATTATTATGATAAAATGGGTTAAATGCATGTTGAAAAATGTGAGCTTTTGGTACTAACCCTGAAACACTAGGTTTGGATAGAATGTAAATGACCTAACCATTCACATGGCTCTTTGGTAGGGCCCTCAGCCCAGCAATTGGAATTGTCAGAAGACTCAAAGTGATCATGGCAGCTTTATGCATCTTGTGGTCATCAGCTCACACCAACAAGATGGAGCTGATCCCTGAGATTTCTGCTGCTTGGGGTTTGTTTGCGAGGTAACAGAGGGCATGGGCCTGCTCTAGTGGGTTATTGCATTAGACCCAGGAGGCTGCGCTTCTTGCCAGTCAGGCTTGCTTCTCCAGGGGCAGGCTAAGCTAGCAGAGGGAGTCAAGCCCTGGGCGTGTTCAGGCTCTTCTTGCATGTTAGGGCCTATTGTTAGGGCAGGATTACCCATTTTCCAGTCTGCACAGCTGCCGGCTGCATCAGTCTGTCCATGCCACTGCAGAAACTGACCACACACCATCTCTCTTCACCCCCTTCCAACAAATTCTGTATTAGTATTAATATTTATAATTTTGTATCAATAGGGGATGATATATAAAGTATTTTTGTCCTTTAATCTATAACATATAAATTCAATTGAATTTCATTATAATTATCCAGCTGTTTTATCTGTTTCATTAGTTAACAATTTTATGACACCATCATTTAATCAATGGTCATTTGGTGGTGATAGAAATAGCTAAAAAATTATTCCAGTGATTTTAATTTGTAACATTTGTTCAACAATGAACCCAAAAGAAGCTTCTTTTAATGGTTCCTTCATGGCTGCATGGAATGATGAGAAATGGAGACCATAAGGGCTAAAGCTGCTCTACCAAAGCCCTCTAGACTAGTGGCACAAGCCAATCTCTCCACAGCACTGCGCTTATTGTCTGATGGGTTTAAAAAAATAATAAAAAACTTTGAAGGCTCCCAGAGGGATTGAATAAAAAAAAAGGCATGGAGAGAGGACAGGAGACAAGTGGAAGGGGGATAATATAAAAGAAGAGTAGGATTGAGAATGAGAGAAAGCAAGCAAAATTGAGATAAAGAAAATGATAGAGAGACAGAAAAAAGAATGAGGGAGAAAGAAGGGAGAGATCTAATTTTCAACACAGTTTCACCACCTGGGCAGGGGGATTAGCTTTCTGATTATCTTCATAGTATAGACCTGTTTGGGGGAAAAAAAACTGCACTCATTTGCAAAATCACACAAAAAACTACCTGTACAGAAGCGGTGCCTGAAGTATCTGACGTGATGCTGATACAACAATATATTTACAGTCAGAGAGAGATGCAGAAAGGATCACTGTAAGAGATCTGAATTGTAGGTAATCTCCTTTATGCAATTTTTATAGGCTACTACTGTTTATACATAGGCTTTTCCGGAGGCAGACAGAACAAGCAAGCTATGGGAGGGGTCTCAGGAGCTCAGTATCTTAGCTCAAGGTCAAAGTTCAGAGATCAGCCAGAAGTTGACAGCTCCCTACATATAAAGAAGCTGTGCTGTACTATTAACTCAAAGGAAACTTTCATTCACAATACATCTTTTCACATATGCCCATAACTTTCATCAATTATCATGATTTTGCTTTGCCAGCAGAGTTGTGATAAGTTATTAATAAATGCAACCTAAACAGTCAAGGACATAAGCTTTGCGCATGTCCTCCATCATTCATTTATTCCTCATAAATACTTCATATAGAGTACTCCACCAGAAGTTAATATTAACACGTGCTTTGCCAAGTGTTAAATACTGTTAAATATTGCACCTCCAAGCATGCCAGTAGCCAGTGAAGCCTTAGTATGTTTCACACGTAACCTTTAATAACCAAAAATGTGCTGGAAATGCTGGAAATTATTGTCTCACTTCCTCCTCACTTGTGTAGGCAAATGGAACAGGCTGTGCACCTTTCAGATATACAGTATTTCCCCATTTGTCCAGCAGTTTTAATAATTTGCCAGGCTCAGGTGTTTATCAGCCTCATACCTTATCTAACCGCTAAAGCTTCCTTGACTGAAGCTGTCACTCCCTATTGTACTTGCACAAAGCATTTTACCTTTATTTTAAACCTTTCATGTCAGCCATTATACCTTCGGGGAGGAAACCCAGGGGAGCTGGATTACGACTGAGCTGTCAACCTGTGCATGTTGTTTGCAGCCACCTCCTCTCCTGCGCTGTTTTGGGATGCTTTTTGTGGTGAGAATCGCCTCAGGGGCACTCAGAGGAGGGTGGAGGTCTTCCACACTGAGCAGCGGGAGGGCCAGTGTGGTGTGTGGTTCTGGCTTTGCTCCTGGTTCTTAATGCAGTCAGGGAATTAGCTGCCACTCGTGCTTATCAGGTAGGTAAGTGCGTGGAGTTTAGTAACCCCACTGCTCTTTTCTATATGAGATTCCGTTCTCATCTCATCTTGATGAAATTGAGAAGAACTTGACCTTCTGAGCAAACCATACTTTTTATTTCTGTTCATACACATATATGCGATCACATACACACACACACACACACACACACACACACACACACACACACACACACACACACACACACACAATTTGCCTTAGTAACAAGAGGACTGCCATATACACTAATAGCATCCAGTAAAGACAACTGCAAAATAAATTTGCACAATAATGGAATTTGAACAGAGATCCCATAGGACTACATTTTTCTCAGTAAACCCAAGTACTTTCTTGGAGGATTCTTAATAGCTTAGATGCTATAAGCTATCTTAATAGCTTAGATGCTGAGGGGAACAACTGCTGAGAGACATGGAGCAAAGCATCTATCAACTGTGTGGAATTGATAGTACAAACACACAGATCAACATTGTCACATCAGTAAAACACACATGCCAGTGTATGAAGGACTACAGCAGTAGTTTGTCAGTTTGAGTGTTAACTCAAATACCACGTTAACTCAAATACCAGTATCACACATTTTTTGTTGTTTGACACATCAAGACGATTATAATTTCTTTATATAATAATTATGATGGTTATGGTGATGGTCCACATTACAAATGAAAAATGAACAAATAAAAATAACATCTTAAATTACATTTGAAAGAGCAAAGAAAGAAACAACAGGAAGATGAGAAAAGAAATGACAGTGCAAGGAGAAGATTGACATGGCTAGGGTAGCAACTGAAAGATGATGAGTCATTATGAAGTTTCTGGGAAAACCTCAGGCAGAGGCTAACCAAGGCAGATGTATTTCATACAGAAGTAACTGACAAGACATATTTTCCTATACTCAGCTTGGAAAACCCTCAGGGCTGTTTTTGGTGCTATCTTCTCTCCCTCTCACTGTCTCCACCCCAAGCTCTGAGGTAGGGGTGGGTTGCAGCAGCTGCTGGCATGTGGCTATGAAAACCCATCTGTGCTCATAGGAGGATTGAGAGATTGCATTCTCACGTCGCATGTCACTCCTTGCGATTAGATCACTGCAGCGGAGATTCCAGTCACCTTCCTCACTTCTAGTAAAATCATCATCAACCAGCAACCAACTGCAGCCATTCCAAAGTACATCCACATTCTGAACTACTGATATGTATAACATACTGATGCTTCTACTGTTTCTTCAGGAGTGCTTCAGCATGAGGGACAGTGTAGCAAAACTGGGTGATATTAGATTACCCAGGAGCTCTAAAGGCACTGATGGGTCAATTCATCATGTCATGTTTGCCCTTGCAGAGCGAAGTATAAGACTTTGGACATATGGACGTTTTATTACATTAAGAGCATATTGGTAGGTTTCATGAGAAACCTATAAAAGTGTTCTTTACTATAAGATGGTAATATCCTGGAGAGATGTATTAAATCACAGAATACAGGTACTGTCAATGTACACATATCCATGCAGTCTAAAATGCATGTCATTTTCCCCCTCATCAACGTTTCCCTACACGTGGTAATGTGTCTTTGTTTTTGTCTTCCATCACGTTGAACTCCATGTGCTATGCTGTAATCCCTGTTGCCAGTCCTCAATTTGTGTTGGTCCCTCCATGTCATGTATATTTAAACCCTATGTTCCCCAGCCATGATTGTTGGTTCTCTTTGTTGTTGCCCTTGACACGGAACGTTCCTCCCCCCATGAGTCACGTGGCACGGCCCGCCGCGTGCAAGGGGACTCACAGTTGTGTTATTGTAACCACGCCCACCTAGGATAGCACACATCTGTGCTGGGTTGAATGTTACATGTTTGTTGGTCTATTTAAACCCCTGTCAGTGTATGCCCTGTGTTGGTCATTGTCGCTACTTTACATCAATCTCTATATACATCACAGTAGTAGTAACGTGGATTTGTGTTTGTCACTCATTTATGTGTACGTGTTCATTGTTTAGTGTTAAATGTTTAATTATGTTCTCCGTAGATGTTATATGTGAGTGCCACTATTGTTGACCACGTTTTATGTTAATAAACATCTTCCACAGACAAGGGGGTCTGTGTATCCTGCTCTGCGCCCATTGGCACATTGGCAGACGTCATTACTTTTACCTGCTGTTATTATTGTTGTTGTTCTGGTGATCATATCTGTCTTCGTCAACCTTGTCAATCTCCGTTATATTCCCACGTTCAAGTTACGACTTTGTTCAATAAAAAACACAGCCTGCCCCTGAATCCCATCTCAGCAGTTCGCTTTCCACAGCCTTACACTGCATTAACAGGGAAGCATCACACCAGAACAAAGTGACTGTGTCCTATACTGCCAAGCTTCTCCAATTAAACATCTATTGTTTAAAAAAGGGCTACTTTCTTCATCTCTTCTTTCTAAAGAAAATGTGAACTGGTGTTCTTAAAGCCTACTATAAATACCTTGATAATATGAATCATTTTAGCATCAAGCAAAGTCTGTAAATACTAGATCAAATGTATCTAATATTCTGGAATGCTGATCACAATGATGCATTAAATTCAAAGAATAATACACACAGAGACACATACAAGAACACAGAAAGATTATGACGTAGACATTCTGAGTTAGTATTCTGAGGCTCATTCATGTTTGTAATAGTTGGTAATAGCCCAGTTCACTGAGCCTCAAGACAGGTTAATCGTCTGGTGTTCAAGTGCCTTGTTATTGGCAAGACTGTGCAGGAGCTGAATGAATGATTAAATCATGCCTTCTATCTTTAACTGTGTATATTCATCCACTTAACAGTATTTGCTGTTCTGCAGCATAAAGAAATAGCTCAGCGTGTTGGAAGAATGTACTATGCCTACTGTAGCAGACAGAACCCTATACCCTCAGTGATTTAAATAGCTTTGGTCCAGTAAAATGTAGATTTCTTTTGAACTTTTCAGACAGATGTGCATTACATAAAACTTACATCGAGGGCTAAGCAGCTGCAGCTATTGTATATGCTGTGCAATTATTTGTGTCCTTTGTGGATTACAGATGTTTACACACCAACACTGGAAGCACGTCAATCAAAAATTCATTTGGGGATTGTTCATGTTTGAGGCAGTAACAAATGATTGCTCTTTATGCTTAAAGTCGAGCTTAATATCCCATCTCCTGCCTTGACATGCTGTGATGTCTGGAGCGGTACACACAGTACACAGTTGACTGAGCTCAAATTGCTACTGCTAAGCGCCAAAAACGAGTGAAGCACAACACGTGACTAATGTGTTTACCACCACGTTCACGCTTCAGCATCATGTTCAGATGTGTTTGTGGTCTATCTGCTGCATATCACACACCTGTGCTCTGCTCCCACATCAGTATCCTCACATGCACTGGCATTAAATATGAAACATATGCTATCTTCTTACCACTTGCCTAACAGGAAATTTCACTGTACACTTTTCTTTCCCTTTTTTTGGTAACACAACACTGCCCCCCATCCCCCACCTGAATGTCTCTTTCACAGTCCTTCTTTCCCTGCATGCAGGTGTTCTCCATCTGGGTTACACTCATCTCCGGGGCCACGGCTGAGCTGACATGTGATGCGCTTCTGCTGCTCTCCACCAACCTCACTGGTGAGTGTGCACTCTTGTGTTGGTGAAACCATAACTGGGTCAGCAGTCTTCTTTCTTTTACGTTTAATGGTTATAATACATTCCAAGATACTTATATGAAAATATGCTCATATGTAAAGTATAGCAGAAAGCATTGATATTTATTAGTTTGGAAAAATAATTCCTGTTGTGTTTTTTCCTACAAGATTTCTGAAAATTGCATGAGATTCCCAAAGAGATTCATGGGAAATATGGCTCAGTTTTTGCCCTTGCTTTCATACTTCTTTAAACTGTACTGATCCATCATTAAAAAGCACATGATGTTACACGTAATACTATATGGAATCAAAAATAATAAAAGGACAAGTTAAGAGTTAAGGAAGAGAAGATTAGAGGAGATTTGGTGTGATTGGTGATGTGAGGGAGACCATCACTTAGGAAGGTTAAATTGGTGCGCTGACTGCTGTGCCAGAGAGCTAGATCTTTGGTCTGTTGGTCAGAGTTCATGTTTACCTTCTGTCAGCCCTGCGTTTGAGTCCTGGATAGGGTGGATTCCTTATGCCTTCATTACACATGGTGTCAGAGATGGGATGGCTGTGAGGCCATTGGGAGTGTGCCCCAGGTAGATGAACCCTGCTGTGAAAGGATGGTGTAGCCCAGTGTGAGGACCCCTGATGAGGGGCATGAGTGTAGCCCCTCTCTCTCTTATACACCCCTCTTGCTGGTGTTGTGACCTCTTGCTTGCTTTTAAAAAAAAGCTTCTAATCGGTCAAAGAGCATAAATAGAAAGCTGATGAGATACTTTCTCTTTCTGTACATTGCCTCTTTCTGTACACATAACTATTTCAATTTTATGTAATTATGTTATAGCCTATACTCTCCAAAACCCCTAAATTTAAATGAATAAAAAGTATTGTTCATTTTCTGTAGTATCCTTGCATTTTAAACAAATACCAATAGAATGCCAAATAAATTTTAAAAAAAACTATTAAAAAACATGAGTGAAATCACGTACATATAACTGAATTGTTCTTTCTTCTTCATATGGAAATATATGGATATATATATATTGTATGTTTAATGTTATCAGAAGTGCCACCAGGCCTGCACTTTGCTCTGATGGCCCCAGCCAAAATATGAGACAATTACATAAGGCCAGAAAAATTAGAGAATAATTTACTGCACAGCTGTGTAAACACACATTACTACAAGGCAGCATCAGTTCCCGAATGGTGGTGGTGTTGACATCATATCCTGCCATCCCTCCTCTTCTGGCCATCCCTAAACAGACAACAAAGCATCCACATTTTATTTGTTTGTTTTTGTTTTGTATGCACTTTGCATATATCTTGTAAAACACTTACCAAGCAAATTGTAAATCAGAGGAAAGAGGATGTAGCTGATAGAAGACAAGGACACCTGATGTAAATGCATGAAATTATTTTACTGGCATATGGCTGTGCAGGGAACGTTAACAATAACATGCTCTGATTGTCTTTGTACTTTCTTCCTGTGGTCAATAATGTCCCATAAACATCATTATGTGAACATTAGCAGGAGAACGGGAGTGCACGCATACGGGATTAGCGCATAGTACTCTGCGAAAAGATTCTGCACTTAGAATATGACTACTAAATTATTACTTATTTTTATTATTATTTATATTATTTATGAATAAATAATATATAAAAATACATAAATAAAATTATATGCATATCATTTTTATTTATTTATACATGAATTTATTTATTTAGCAATGAGTGCATGGTTCTTTTCTTAGGTATGTTTAACCAGTAACCTGTAATGGTAACCCGTAATGTGCTGTTATTTTTAAAAATATGAATGGCAGCTCTGCTTCATGAATATACAGCAGGTGTCAACTGTACAGAGTTGCCATTTATCAACTCTGAATAAGCAAAAAAAAAGGTGTTTCAATTGCTCTCCTGATGCCATGTATACCGAATAGGTAAATAATATCCAATATGTTAATGTCACCTCAGTCTCAGTATCTCTTTTTACCTTTTTACCTGTTCTTACACACACAAAAAAAAACTAGAAAAGCACATGTGTGAGCAGACAGTTGCAGAGCTCATAGTAACACCAGACTGGTAGCAACCCATATAAGCTACAGTCAATCACAGTGTTTCCCACTCTCATAACCTTGGCAAAAAACAAAAAACAACAGTTTTGACAGAATGAAAAAGAAAACAGCCTCTGCTAACCAAACATAACTTTCTAGCAAGGCAACCAAGCTTAAATGTTAAACAGTAACTTTGTACACTAATCACACGGCACATGTAGGCCATCAGTGTGTTGGTCATCTGGTAGCCTCAGATCCAGGTTCATCTCATGTTAATGTGAGAACTGTCTCCAGCTGGCTAGGATACACAGCATAGCCCACACCAGACAGCCTTAGATGGCACAGATCCAAATAATTCACAGGGATCCAAATGATTCACAGTGGCTTTTCAACACTGGAAATTAGAGACAATCAGGAATATAGTTGTATATATATATGATGTTAATATGAGGCTAATGTGAGTTTTAAGGTCTGCAGTGTCACCATCATAAACCTAAACTTTCTGAAAGACAATAACTCATGACAGTTTAGTCAGCTGTGTTGAATCCCATCTGCAGCTGCCTAAGTAGAGTTATTGCTGCAGAATTTTACATTTTAAAACCCAGTGAAATCACATTTTCACCCTGCAGAGATAAGCCCACTTTCCTTTGCCATGATTGCAACACACTGACATTAACAGGTTCAAGAGGTCATGTGTTGCTTAACAGAATGGTAGTAGACAATAACGGATGTCTTCACATCATGGACATTGCATCGCTCTGCAGCAGTACGGTCACTAAGGAAACAAACACGTGCCTCTTGCAGAATATGCACAAACCTGCAATTAGCAGCGAGCATTAGTGCCATTGGCACTAAACGTGATTAGCATCCATTCACTCTCTGACACTGCTATCATCACTGTTATGAATATATTGTTTATTGTGATGAACAGAATAAATCTATTCAGATTGCTTTATTTTTATATTTTTTATTAATTTTTTTATTTGTCTGCAAGTTACTGAATATAGCCATAAGAGGACTATGTCACAAAACCTAAAATGTATTTATGTGTGCTTTTTAAATGTTAAAGCCTCTCTTTTATGTAAAATATTTTGTTTACAATTGACATTGCAATTGATACAGGTATATGCCAGATTTTACTGCATGCTAAAAAATATTTACATTGCAAAGGACCTTATTATGTATTATGTATTCTGTCAACTTCAAAACTCTGTTAAATCTAGGAACCTTAACAATTTTTGCCATAAAATAAAGAACATTTTGCCAGTCAATATATGTGTCAGTCCAAATATAAATGTGTGTGTGTGTGTGTGTGTGTGTGTGTGTGTGTGTGTGTGTGTGTGTGTGTGTGTGTGTATTTTGCATAATATCAAATGATAGAACATGAACAGTACAAAGTATTATTTTCTCCTCTCAGTCAAAAGGAGTTTGTGTGGCTAACCCACTGCAGAACCTCACTGGAAGCTACACTGGTAGAGCTCCTGGACTCTCCCTAAGGCAGTTTAGCTCAGGTAGCAGCTATTATAGCATAAGAAATCTGCTTTTATGGCAAGACATCAGCACTTAAAATGAACTTGCCAATAGAAGTGGCCTATACCCAGGCAATTTATGAGACTACTGTACATATAAAGACCTTGTCAATAGCTTTAACTGTTCCTTTGTTACTGATAACTCCCTCTTCTAACAAGATGAGGGCTAATGAGGTTCATTTTAAAGTAATTGCCAGACACTAGAACTATATAGTACCACTGTGGATAAGCATCTCTACACATAAACCATACTGATGGTTCTTGCTCTTGCTTTATTTTTTTTAATTTATCAAAAAACCTAAATGAGCCAGGCTTCATGTGGAGCTTCCACCTGCATTCCCTCTCTTACTACTGATCCTTAGCTGACTGGTCTGTGGTGCAGGCACCTTCATCCTGATCCCCTCACTATATCAGTGCTCAGTCATCTGCACTATAACCATCTGTTCCACGGATCCACAATCCAAGGCCCAAACAGCATGATTCAGGGGTAGAGCCTGCATGTCATATTTTTGTCGCCAATAGATGTTGCGCAATGCTCACCCATCTTTTTCATTCATGATCTCCTGTAAAAGATGTCTTTTTTTGTAATTGAGCTCATAGAATATGTTACACTGGTTAACAAAAATTTCATCACATTCAAAAATATATGTATTTTATGTATTTTTGCACACTGAATCCAAATATATTTTCAGAATTTCTCTATTGCTAATAGTTTTTTTGTTTGTTTGTTTATTTCAGTACACTAGTATATCATTATGTATTGTATAGAAAAGTGGTACCAATCCCCTCTATATTGGCAAGCCATTGCTGGACTAGGAGGGATGTTCCTGAGGGCAAATAGCAGGGAAATATCTGTACATGTTAGAAAGACGTTTGTGCATATTTTTAAATGTAATAACAGCCTTACTGATAAATATGTAATATATGTTTATTGTCAAATTTAATTGCTCTGTCACTTAAAAACCATGCATATCAAATTAAATAATTAAAAACAGATTCAAATTAAGCATAAATATGTGGGACAAAAAAAAGTTCACATTTTGTTTGTCTAGTGTTATCAGACTGTCTAGTGTTATCAGATTGTCATGTTTCCTCAGCTTTATGTGAGGCTTGTTATGTGCCACCGTAGTAATACCAGTGATTGTCAGAACTCAGTGCCTCTATGAATACACCAAGAGGCTGTCAGGGATCAGTCATAGATGCACTCTTCTAAAAGCACTTATCCCTCAGATTTCCCATACCATAAATCAACTGTGTCAGGCCTGACAGAATGTCAGTACTGGTAAATGTGGCAGAGCATATGGGTCTCCATGAAATTGGTTCACTTAATCTACTTCCAGCCTGAGAACTGAAATCTGTGCTATGGGAATGCTCTGCATGGGTCAGAGAAGAACTGATCCCCAAGTGCCAGACCCATGTGGCCTGGACTACAGTTCCTTTCCAATGTGCAGTAGCTCTTTCAAGACTCAAGGGAAATAAATGTGTTTATCCCCTGAGAACCAGGCTGTCCCCATAAAGCCCCTAAATCTAAACACCAAAATAGTCATCAAATCAAATATGAGCTTATCTGGATAGCAGCCCATTGATCAGTTTTGTGAATGTCAGACAAAAAAGCAAACATGATTGGTCTTATTATTTAAGACCCTTTGGTAGTATCCACTTGCATGGGGGTGACATAGGCAGTGTCAACAACCTCATTTCACAGAACCTCGTAGCATCTCTTTTGTGCAGCATATGATCACATCAACTGGCCCGTTTTGTTTGGGTTAGCACCAGGATACAGGTGGCACACTCAAACCACTGCAGCAGGTCAGACTCCAAAGCCTGGCCAGCACAAACCACCACAGTAAATCCTGCTGAGAACATGGCCCAATGGCACAGCATAACCAAAGTCACACCATTGGCCTGCATTAGCCATGAGGTTGCTGTCATTTCTAAAAATAATAGTGCAACATGGCTTCATGCAGTGAGGCACAAAAATAAATGAATATGTGAATAATAAACCAATATTACCCATTTGTCTTATTCTACTAAAATCAGAAATTCACACAGTCACTTAAATGATTTGCCCAGTTACCAAAATGGCTTTTGACTGTGCTGTTCAGCAGAACCATCCGCAGATAGCGTCACTGTAGTGGCACTTATCTAATACAAAGGGATGAGTCAATAAACAGCGAATATCAATCCAAAAGCACACTGAATTCTGTGACTGCTCATGGCCCTGCCTTTGGGACTTATTTTCTCTACTTCAACTGATCCCAAATGATGATCTTTAAAAAAAAAAGAAAGGTCACAACAACTTATGGGAAATTACATTTGCTAGTATATGATCAACATTAATTAAAAGCAGCCACAAACCATTAAAAGGCAGCCTTCCAGTTAAGTTGCACAGACTTACATTTTTAAGCATGAGGTAGCTTTGATTTCCACCCTCTCTGAACATTTTACACATCTGGCAAACACTCTTATCCACAGCAACTTATAATTTTAAGCTTATTACAGACATAGACAAAGCTAGATGTTAAGAGCCTTGCCAAGGACTCTTATTGGTACTTGCTCAGATGGGGTTTCAAGCCCTGACCCCAACAGGAGAGGCAGCATTGTTACCCACTACACCATACCAACCACATTGTATTACAGTGTACAATGTTTGGTTTGTTGTTTCTTATAATGACTGTTGTTTGCAGCTGAGAGTTCAGGATAGATGACAAATCACATATTGGATATGATTTCACTGTTCCACTGTTTTGTTGAAGACCTCTTATAATGCCAAGGATAACAAGATGCACCATTGCAAGTTCTCTGATGTCTGCTTTTGGCTATTACACCATCCGTACACACAAAACTACAAAGTACGGGTTCTGACACAGTTTTCAATATGATACACGTCATAGATTTTATCCTAGCCACCCCCCTCAGCATCCCCTGGGGCTCCACAAGCCACAGTTTCTATCAAAGCCAACAAGGGAACTTAAAGGACGACACTGCAGTCATACATACAGGAGAAGAGAACAGAGAATGTATGGTGCAAGCAAGCACACTGCAACGGCAAGTCCACCGCATCACCTTGGGCAGAGATTTAGAATATCACTGTACTGTTGTTTTCTGGCCTGATGCACCAGAGCAGATTAGAGCACTACTTAGGAGGCCTGTGTTTTTTCTGCTCATGCACACTTGGCGCAGCTCGATAATTACTGTTGAGAATTACTGTTAAGTGCATTGCAGTAGAAAGGTCAGAACAGAGATTGGAAACAACCAGGTCATAGAAGGAACATAGGGCTTTGACCATAACATTTTTTGCACTGATTGAAAAAAAAAACATTTATTTGTTTACAGGACAGCTGTAATGTTCCATTTCATTTTGTTCTTTTTCCAGCTCGCACTTTGTTACTGTGGAACCAGACATCCAGCTCAAGTAATAACACAGGTGAGGTCATTCTCCATCTCCTAACTTTGTTCACCTATATACATACTAAATTAACAGTGTTCTACAGTGTTTTTAGAAGTCAAGCTGGGCCCAGATCGATGTTGCATGAGTTCATTCAACCAGTATGTGAATGTTCAATTTCAGTTTCTAAAAACAGCCAAAGTTCTCACAGCTGATATAAAAATGTACCATTTCTACAGTCAAGCTTATTGCACAATTCCCTCGATAATGAATAGCTTGGCTCAGTTTAGATGTGGAGATATTTTTGAATCACATTTTGCAGCTTCAAGTGTCATAACTCCTACGCTGCATCACTGTAAAGCCAGCTGCTGAAATGTATAGCTCTTTTATGAAAGAATGCTTCGACATTAAAGGTTCCCTTATCTAACATTCTATATAGTATTCATTTCGATAACCACCATGAATTTCAACATTAATGAACCATTAGTAAATAATGAGGTTGAATTAATTGACATTTTCCAAATGTAATGGACACCAAATATTTTTGATTTAGATACTGATTTCTTTTCTTTTCAAAATGTTTAAGCATGTAATCGTAACCTGTTTGCCCATGGCCAACACTTAAATCTGTAAATGCAGGTGGTAATTAATTTGTTAGTATTATGTATGGGTAAAGTTCATGGCATGTTAATATTACATAATGCTGTAAATAATGTTATTTAGGAACACCTTAAAATACTATACTCAGGATAAAATTTTCAAACTACATATAATCCAAAATAAATATAATCCCAGAATCAACTTGCATTGTAGATTTCATCTCACAACCACTAAAAATCTCTTGTGCTTAAAATACTCTTATCAAGAAGACTGTGGCACAACTGTGGTGTGCATTTTTGTAAATCTCATACTTGTGGTCACATTTAACCAGAACACTGAGACTTTTTTACCCACTGTTAATCAAACACCTCCAGCGTTAAGAAGAGTTTCTTTATGTCTGTGTATCGTTTAATCTACTGTGTATTACTGTATTATTTCTTAAAGAACATTTGACTGTTTTGACATTTGAAATGCTAGTTTGTTTATGGGAATTCCAGAACATAGTCTTTCAGTAACTCTTACTTGTAACACGGTGGCCCGAGTGCCGCAGGGCATGTAGCAGGACGCACAGACTTCCCCGACATGGACAAACATTTAATTGAAACATAAAGACAACGGCACTCACATGTATTACAAACAATGAACGCAACATGGTTAACAGTGAACAAACACGATGAACATGGATACATTTAACAATGATAAGAAGAACATTTAACATTCACATTAACACGCTACATTAACACATTACGTCAACAATAACCAACAACACTGCACACAATGACAAAAGTTTAAATACACAAAGATTAACACAATACAGGTGTGTGCAGGTGTGGCTACAAACAGGATCCTCCCATTGCACGTGGCGGGCCAAACCACGTGACTCGAGAGAGGCGAGTGTTCCGTAACATTACTTCTTGGTTAATAAATAAGAATTGAAGTTTTTCTACTTCTTTTTCTTTCTTTGATCAGTGCGAGTAGGACTTTAAAGCCTAGTTCTGTTTCAGGCTATATGAGCTGCCTGCTCTGATTCTTGCCTCATTAATTAGTCTAGACTTCTTCCAGACTCACTGCAATGGAAGAGTAGCTAAACCAATGTTATTCTGAAAAAGTAACTTGCTTCATTAACAACATTGGAGTAAAGGTACAAGTGATCAAGGGATTAAAATATACTACAAATTATATTAAGGGAGAGGAGAAGTTCTAACAGTTTGTCAGGTTTCATGCTGTTCATCTCATTTTGGTGTACTGATTACACATAGCACTGTTTAACTGTGAGTCTGCATCACACCATTCTGTATGCTCAAATCTTTAAGATTAATGCATCTAAATCTTTGTGGATCCCTGTTCCTTCACTCATACACACACACACACACACACACACACACACACACACACACACACACACACACACACACACACATATACTCTTCCTGTGTGTGTTTTCCATCACTATTTATTAAACCTTTTAATGGGACAAACAATACATAAATAGCAGTCTTTAAAAATGGGCTAAGATTACCATTACTCACTGCCAGGTGCAGGCCATTGGCAGAGGTAATTAGATGGTGTAGGTTAGCACTCCACATTTCACATGGCCTATTCCCATCCATGCTAAGCCCCTACTAAGAGTCCAGACCACAATAAAGTGTAAAAATCAATCAGGACACTTAACAACCATGTCAAGACAAACACAGAAAGATTCCACAGCCACCATATGACTATTGTCTCATATTGCAAAGGACCACTAAACCAATCTTCACAAACATGTATATGCAGCAATTTCAAGTTAACAATGTATTTATCCTTGAGATTCTTTTTGTTGATGTTGTTTTTGTTTGGTTTATTTTCTTTCCAGTTACCATATTGAAGTTTGTCTTTGGCATTTTTCAATACAGACCAGGAAGACCCTCCTCTTTCATATTCTAAAGACACTGAATTGGGGTGGATGGGCAAAGACTACAACTAACACTGCCTGCATCTTACTTGAATCGTACAACTCTTTATTTTCAAGACCATGGTTAAGATTCATTGCTTCTCCACACACCAAGGAGAAGTCTGAACCACTCCATACGTTCACCTCATTGTGTGCCCATGCTAAAGTAGGGAAGGAGAGAGGCGTCATGTGGTCTATATCTTCTCAGATGCTGCAGCAGCACATCCCTTCAATACTGTCAGTACTACTGGCAACACTAAGATGGATTAACAAACCCTCATGATACTTGGGAAACAGCACCAAGAGAAAGGGCATTTCATACTCTGTGGGGGCATGTTGAACACTATGGTTTCAGGGGCAAGATGAAAGTGAAATGGGGTGTGGTTTCAGGGGTGGATTAGGAGAGTTAAATGACACTGAGATTCCTTTGCCTACAGAGACTACTATGGATGATAAAATGTGATTTGGTGATTCATTCAGTATTTGCAAATATGTGTACTTTAAGCAGAAAACAAAAGCAGAAAACAAAAATGTACATGCATACACACACACAGAAAAGAATGTGCACACAGGTGGACACATACATACCCATACACTCGCAAAGGATTGGATAAAGAGAAATAAATCTGGAGTATCTTTATGAAATTGTTGTCTCTCTGGGTCATTACTTTTAGCGTGCTCAATTTTTTGTTTGCATAAGGTTTATTAGCCAAGGATATGAAGATTCATAAATATAAAATGTATGGGTGTGCAAATAATATTTTATAGAGTTCAGAATACAGCAACCAGATACAGGATACACGGTAACAGATACAGGATTAAAAATTAGTTTGCATTGTATATTAGTTTGCTGTGAAATAAAGATAAATTACACTTGTGCTTACAAAAATAGCATTTACAAAGCATAGATAGTAATGTGACTTCAGCAAGAGTTAATGGCATGAAAATCTTCCCTTAGCTGTGGGCCTAAATAATGCCCAAAATCTCTCTCTCTTTCTCTTTCTCTCTCTCTCTCACTCACTCGCTCTTCCTCTCTCCTCTCTCTCTTCTCTGCAGGCTTATTCTGTAATATATCGATAGATGGCATTGGGACATGCTGGCCCAAGAGCAGTGCGGGTGAGATCGTATCGCGGCCCTGCCCGGAGAGCTTCCTGGGTGTCCGCTACAACACCACCAGTGAGTCCAACATCACTCATCTACACTGATGAATAAATAAAACAAAGGAAGCTATATGACAGGACTATCAAAAAGGGAGGGATTTAATGGGAAGGTTTAATATTACATCCGTTCAGAGGTGTGCACTGATCCTCCATGCAATGAAAAAGAAGACTAGAAAGAGAATGGATCCAATTGCAAGAGGTTGTATTGAAGTGTTGGAACAGGCTGGGGAGAAACCAGTATTTGAAGTCAGTCCAGTCTGGTCGGTAACCAGAGGCAGAATCCAGGTGGTGTTTGAGGGTCAGGCAGATGGCTGGGTCTGAAAGGCAGGCAGAGTTTGGTAACTAGAAAAACTAGCAGACAAAAGGACAGCTCGATACACAACATGACAGTGTCAATATTTCGCAAAATGGTTAGGAAAGGAAGGAATATAAATAGGAAGCCCTGAGTAGGAGAGGAAATGGGTGCCTCATCTGTGCCTCATTAGCATTGGGGTGAACCTGATTGAATGTGATGGTAGAGAGAGGAGGTGGGCATGGCAGAACTGCTGGTGTGAGTGGAACAAATGACATTCCATTAAAATACAGAAGAAAAAGAATTTACAGCTCAAGTGCTTTGAAATGAATTCTAACTATATAGTTTATAATTAGAATATTTGAAATATAATAATATCTCATAATAGTATATAGTTACAGGGTACATTTTTACAACTTCTTTGAAATTTGAGTACATCTACAATACCAGTACTGTTCAAAGCAACCCAATACATACAGGCACACTGACTATGCCAGACTATGTCAGACTATGCCATGCAGCAGTGACAAACACCTCAACATGTCTGATGGGGAACCCTAACTGTCTCAATTGTAATTTGATCAGAAACCAAATAGCAGTATAAGTTCTTGCTTGGCCTGGCCTCTGCGCAGTTACACACAGCATTGTGGATTCCTGTGTCCCTGGCACTGGGAGATAAGAGCTGAAACAATAAAGGCTATGTCTGCAACCCAAGTACACACTGTGTGTGTGTGTGTGTGTGTGTGTGTGTGTGTGTGTGTGTGTGTGTGTGTGTGTGTGTGTGTGTGTGTGTGTGTGTGTGTGTGTGTGTGTGTGTTTTTCTCACTGCAGAAACCAGTATATGTTTTAAAACATGAAAAGGGCATTGATTATAGAAACACTGAGATAATGCAGGTTATTCCCATGACACAGAGGTTAGGAAACCTTAGTCCCTGTGGATCAATGTGTAGGTTTACTAAATGAGTTTGTTGTATTTCTGTGGTGGTTGTTGTCCTACCTCTGACTCTCTCCCTTCCCTGTCTCAGCCAGAAGGACCTCTGCACTGAGGCTTACATGACCAATGCTGTTCAACACAGCTTTTGTGTCTTTAGACTGTATCTGCAGGTTTTCCCCAAAAGTCCTCTCTCCCGTCTCTCTGTTGTAAATCAAAGCTTTTTGTAGCTTTTAACAGTGTTGTCATGGAAGGCAGGGGTAGGATAGTTTGGAAGTACAACTGACATATTCTGGTATCTTATGTCAATAATGGTGTGGCAAATAATAGGCAAAATGCTCCAGTTCAATCCAAAAACAAGAACGGGAAAGCAAATATTAGTGAGGAAATATGTCACTCTCTCCCAGTCACAGTAAAAATGCATTAATTTACTCTTTTTTGTTCAAATCCTAAGCAGACCACAAAAGCTGAAAATCTAATTCTGCATAGGTACAAAAGACACTCATACAAATATATGCACACATACCCTCTGACAAAGAAAGCAACATTTGCATCTATTAGTGTCTACTTAAATAGAGCTGAAGCCCTGATTGATTATACAATTCCACCTTAAGCATCTTACCCTATACCCCCAAGCTATTTACTTGATACTTCCAAGGATTAAGTACACCCAGTCAAGTCCAAAAAAATGTAATAAGAATCCTGTCCTCTCCATAGCAGTTTAATGTGTGTGTCTGTGTGTGTGTGTGTGTGTGTGTGTGTGTGTGTGTGTGTGTGTGTGTGTGTGTGTGTGTGTTTGTGTTGTGTGAGAAGAAAGACCGGTGTATAGGTGTGTTTAAACAGCAGAGAAAAGGCTGTTGATAAATGTGTTGTGAATGTACTGTGAAGTATGGAAGTAGGGAAGAGTGAGATGACACTGAATTCCTCATATAATCAAAATGATAATATTTTCCATTCACGGTGAGAAAGTAGCAAGAAATCTTCAAAAATTAATTGTAGTCATAAAAAGGATCTGTGTCATTTCTTAGTTGTAAAGTTCATTGTGTCATTGCACTGAAGACTAGGTCTGCTCAGAACTACATGGGTTTTTCTTTTTTCTACTGAGAATATGTTTACACTGCTACACTAATTAAGTTTAAATATGTTACAATTCTCAGGTCTCAACCCATAAATTGGTTCTGAATTGTATTGTTAAGATGCTCCTTTACACTGAGCAGCATCATGGAGGGGGTAAAGGAGGTCAGTCTTGTATCCATCTAGAATTACTCCTTGATGACTCCTCAATGACACCCTCATTATGATCATTATGGTTATTATGATCGTTCAGAAATACACTGTGAATAAGCAGTGCGCTATAACTCACCACCAATGAAAACAAAAGGGAAAGAGCCTCATTTGTCTATGAACCAGTAAACCCATGTTTGTTTTTGTTAAAAGTTGTTTTTGACTTAGGCGATCTACACAAACTTGTGCTCCAACAAGGAAGAAATGTATATTTCCTGCACCCTCTCCACTCCCTTCATATGAGTCCGTCTCGCCTTGCTGTAGTTGTTTATTACCTCCTCTGTGCTTGGCGTGCGGTCGGACAGCACTGCACTTGCCTGATGTGTTCAGGCTGCAGGTAAAGAGCAGCTCAGCATGTACACATCTCCATGATTGTTTCTACCTCCATGGGTCAGCACACATTGCTGCTCCCACCCACAGTGCTTCGCTTGCAGAAGTTAGGTAGTTCTTCCTCCTGCTGTCCCGATGTCTCTTTATCTTCTCATGCCATCCTGCTGTACATCTGTGTCTCACTGCAGGACAACAGTTTGCACCCCAGCAAAGCCTGTAGTGGTGGGCGACAGTAAATGTGGTAAATATGGGGGTATTTACTACTGCTAATGATTCAGTTCTCACCAGTTACATATACAGGCACTACTGTGGTGTCTTTAGCTTCACTAATAAACAGGGAGTCAGTCCTAGGGAGCCTACAGTTTTGGCAGTTGCTGACTAGAACAAGAATCAATTAGTAGCCCAGTTTCCCAGCACGTCATGGCCGTAGGACTGTTGTGAGCCTTCTGCAGTGCATCAGAAGGGCTCTGGTCTATGTAATGTCCACACATTTTATGTTATTGCCCCCCACAATGTTTATGTTCCAACACATCATATTTACTATAAAATAAATGAATAAAACTGGGGGGAAAAGTCTCACAGCATAGTAACTGTACTAACGCAATACTGTTTTAAATATAGTAGGAGCAGAGAGAGAGGGAGAAAGAGACAGGAAGAGAGATATATGATCTCGTCTTCTAATTCCTCAGGATTCTCTTGCTGGAAATGTAATGAAGCAGACAAAAGAAACTCTGGCTTTACTGGTGAGAAACAGTGACACTGATGATTCTCATTTTCACACATGCAGAGTCCAGCAGCAAAAACAACCTGATGAGTGCAGAATGCCCAGTAACCTCGCACAAGCAATCGATTTCTGAGCCCCTTCCAGGGTTGCCTCTCTGGTTTTCACCAAGACAGCCAATTTTTAGGCTATATATCCAGGCGTTCACTTTTGACTTCCATTTATCCTTTTTTTGTGACTGACACAGGACTGACTCCCTCCTGAACTGTTGGGGATGATGATGAAACAATACAATAATATTGGTCAGGTTGTTTGTCACAACACCTCACTTTCCCTTCCAACTGTCAATTTTAGGCCAATCAAAAGGTGGAAGACAAATTAGTGGTGAGTCTAATGGAATAGGAGTGTCCGGTTTTGGTCTGTTGAAAAGGTGAGAAGCTTAGTCTTGTGTCAGAACCTTATCGTAATCAAGGTCTAGCTCTCCTTCACTTTTGAAGATTATGTCCTAGCTTCACTCTTCCGAGAACTGGGGTGAGGCTAGTGCCTCGTACTGACAAGTATTTCTTTGTTCCTGTCAACACACAAGTCATCTCCATGGAAACCCAGATACGCACACAAAAGACAGATATAGAAGATGGTGAATCTTTCCTGGAATGTGGGTTGATGATTAGCGGCATGCGGTGGTTGAATGTTAATATGCATTCAATTTAAAATGTAGAACAATGTGGTCAAATAGGGATGTATTGTCAGAGGACAAACATATCATGAGGTCTAATACTGGTCGTGGCTAAACAGTATGAGCGGATATTTGATGGAGCATGGATTCATAAGTCTAAATAATGCCATAGTAACAAGGTACTTTCTTAGGTGAAACTGTCAGTGGGTTAGAATTGAGCATTACCCCAGGACAACAGATCCTGTACCCAGAGAAGAAATACAGGTATAAGATAATAAAGAAACTACTTGGTAGTTAATGAGAGTCCATTTCAGCTATTGTCTTAACCCTTATCCCCCTATGTCATCTCTGTGTAGTTAAAAGATATTATATTGGTCTGTGATGATGGTCAGTAGTCATGATGTTATTTCTTGCTGTTATACAGTAATCCAATTGTGAATGGATGTACCTACATGGGCTAACTAAGGCCCACACTTCTTTCAAAGGGAAACACCTACCACACCACTGTGGGAGTTTCAACAGCACAACCCAGTTTTAGATCAAGACCTTAAGTAAGCAGCTAGAACAAGGAGCATCATTTACTTGATCAGGTTCTTTTATTTTAAATAGAAATACAATTGATGTAGTTTTTCACTGCTTAAAGGATTAAAATAGTGTTATTTTAAGTTGTAATTACACAAGGAACCCAGACGAAGTGCAAAAGCTTTACATTTATTTGAATTTAGGATTCCAGTCTTAAAATTGTAAAAGCCAAAATACCTTTAAATATTTTATCTAAAACCATAGAAAAGTCACAAGCCCAGAGAGCAAGCTAGTAGGTTTACCCCTCTATGCTACTCTCCACATATGTGCTCGTGTCCCACACATCCATCTTTCTCTCTCTCTCTCTCTCTCTCTCTCTCTCTCTCTCTCTCTCTCTCTCTCTCTCTCTCTCTCACACACACACACACACACACACACACACACACACACACACACACACACACACACACAGAAAGAGGGAGTGTAAGATCCAAATAAAATGACAGGACAAACACATACAAATGGAGTAGGTCTAGTTCCATACCCACTTTGAAATTTTCCACCACCACCAAAACATGGAAGAAATATGTACAAATGGCATTGTCAGAGTAACATCGCCCCCCCCCCCCCAAAAACCCAACATAACCTTCTTTCATAACCATTTCAATAAATGATAAAAGAAACTACAACGCCGCCTCCTCAGATCTCCCAAGACAAAGAATGTGCTGTTAACAAGGTTCCTGTAACCTCAGCATATGCACAGGCTACTGCACCCAGTTGTCCAATTTTCATTGCTTGCTCAATCACTGCAAGAAGCAAAGGAGGACTGTGCATCAGTAGCCTACTCTGCCTGGGATGAGAATGCTTAACCAGTAGAGAAAGCACTGCAGCAAGCACTAAAACTTACTCAGTATAACCAAAGGACAGTATAACCCAAAGGCTTTCTGAAGGCTATTTAAAAGGATATACAACATGGAAGTAGCAGTAGTTATTATGAGGACACTCATAGTAACATTGCCTTAAAAGTAACCAGTTACACATTGTTGCTGTCATCTGGCAATGTCTAATTACAGGAATTTTTCCCTTCTGTGATTTTCCAGATAATGTCTATAGAGAATGCCTCGCCAATGGAACTTGGGCAAAGAAGGGGAACTACTCGCAGTGTCAGGAAATACTCAATGAAGAGGTATGAGTGTGCACAGCTTGCCATTCTCCACAATGTGTGTTACACACTACAGCCAAGATGTGGGGGTTTAGTGCAACCTAAAGTGTGCTCCGCGGCATACTTGAATTTGGTATCACAATTGCTCATAATGCAGTTAAATTACCACTGACTCTCAGAGGAAAAGCAAATACACTCTTAAGCAAGTGAAGTGCTGTTCTCAGTTGCTTTGGAATGTGAATATGATACAGCTGGTCACTCTCAAGCACAAAAGTGTTTTATGTATCCCTGCCCTGGTACAGACAATATGTACCATAAGTCTGAAACTCTTATTTCTTAACCCAAATATGTGAAAGTTACAAACCCTTACAAACCAAGCATTTTCATTCTTGCTTTGTGAATGTCTTGCTCATGAGTAAAACATTGATTGTGATGTAGACTATGAATACAGTTTTGAGTGCTTCTTCATACTGTGTTCGTACAGCTACATTGTGAGAGCCAAGATCATGTTCAGATTGTTTTATAAATGCATGCATTTGTCGGGATGATAAGTATCCAGCTGTAGCTGAACATTACTTCAAAGGACCAGTGTGCATTAATCCCTCCAGTTTAAACTGTTTTAGAAAGACAAGTACACTGTTCAGTCAAAGATACAACACTGATCTTGAGCTGCAAGATTTATCATCTGCCCTCTAAGGTGGATTGGAGTAGAGGGGCTGGAAAATAAATAATGTATAGGATCATTATCAGCTTTCATATTGAGCATTTACCCATTCATAGTGGGGGTTTTCAGAGTGAGGCTCTCCAAATGAGAACCCATTCACTTGCAATGGGATCAGCCTGGTAGAAAAGGTTAGCCATTCAGTACTCAAGCTATCATTCACAGCGCAGTTTGCCATTACATTGAAATATTACCATAAGCACTGTAAAGGTCTTCTTGTTTATAGAACAGATGGTGGTTGTTTGAACATTTTGTGTTCTTCAGTAATCCTACCTATAACTGTGGATCAAGGAAAGTTCTGTGGAGAATGACAGCAACCTCCTGCTTCAAATGAGGTTTGCAGTAACACTGCCACCAGAGTCCACAGAGCCTGGCCCCTCCTGCACAGCCATATGTACACTCTTAGTTATTCAGCCAGCATCTGGATCTCAGGCATTATCATAAATGTAACTTCTCGCAACACATCAATGCTATACAATTAAAGCAAACTGTCCATTTAAGTCCCATCTTATTTTTTACCTCTTGGACAATGGACATTAATAATGTGGTTAGCAAACATTATTGCAGACAGCTGATACCTGAATGCTGGACTAGGGCCAGTTTCATGATGCAATATTGCAGATTGTGGTTGCAGTTTTGGCTGACCTGGGCATGGTGGTCAGAAGAACTTGGCTAGGAGTGCACAAAGCATTCTTGATCGGCCACAGTCATGCTCAGTTTGGTGTTTACCCTTACATGTGACACACTAGAAACAAATCACCAATTTCCAGGCCAGGCCTTCCATAAGGATATTAAGAGAGTTACATCAGGGACAATTCAAGGCCAGGAGGTTGTTTTAGAGTTAGGGTGTAAATTTGTGAGACTGGTTTCTTTTTCCATCTGCTAAACTGGGACTAAAAAGTGTCCAAGATATTATTACAAGTAAAGAGTCATCCTCAATCTATGTGTCTGACAATATGGAAAACAGAATATGTGAACAAAAGTGACATGAGAAAACACAGACCAGGATGCTGTCATTAATACAATTACTACTAGTAGTAATAATACTAATACTAATAATACATGTGAGTTATATAGCATTTTTCAAGCACCCAAAAATGCTTACAGTTACAGATAAACCCTTTCGTCAACGGGTGAGCACAAAGTGAGGCGAGGGGTCGGATGCAAGTGCAGATGGAATTTATTAACAGACAAACACAAACAAACACTAACCAAGGATGAACTAAGATAACAAAGATAACAAAGGCTAGGGCACAAAACAGTAAGAACCATACATACTGAATGAACCGAAGGACCAGACCAAACAGACATGATCACCAAAATAACCGACAACCAGAATAACAAATCGCTGGGAGCAAGAACAAACTGGGTAGCTTCTTCCATGCCATGAATGGAAACTGGCAGGGCTTCAGGAAGTGCAGCAGCTATTATGGACTGACCTGTGGATGCAGCTGCTGCAGACGAGAGGTCCGGAAGCACAGCTGCTGCTGACAACGGGTCAGGAGGCTGGTCATTGTGTTCCTCTCTGGGGTCTGGAGGCTGGCTGGCACATTCCTCTACGGGGTCTGGGGCTGTGTTATAGGAGAATACACAGAAAGAACAGCCCTGGCGTGCTCCCTCACGTCCATAGTCCCCCCCTACCACACGTTCTATGGGCAGGTCTGATGAGTCTTGAGAGCCTGACACAGTTGCATAGAGCTTCCCCCCAAAAAATACTTGGATGCCAGTACAATGAAGGCTAGGGATGTGGGCTGATAGACTAGAACATACTTTTGGGGTCGGTTATTCTGTAACGTCAAGGGATGATCTTGATGTTAGGGGTCAGACACAAGTGCAGAGGGAATTTATTAACAGACAAACATAAACATAAACACTAACAAAGTATGAACTAGGATAACAAAGCTAACAAAGGCTAGGGCACAAAACAGCAAGACCCATAAATACTGAACGAACCGAAGGGCCAAACCAAACAGACATGATCACCAAAATAACTTCACTGACAACTTCAAGAGAATGGTGAAAGATCAAACTTCCAACAGACAATAAAAAGTGACAACCAGAGTAACAAAACACAGGGCTTAAATACCGAGACTGATGTAGACTAACAAGACACAGATAAACATAATTGCAGGAAAGGATACAAGCAAGGGGGCGCAACAGAATAAAACCAAGACAAAGAAGCACAGGGAAACAGAACCAGGAATGAAACAAAACAGCATTGCCATGGAAACCATGATGCCAGGGAGGGACAAAGGTGACACAGTTAAAATGATTACAATTATAGATAAACTCTTAGTGTGTGTCATATTATAATGTCTATTATGTTTTTTATTGCCTCTTGTTACAATGGAAGAGGCACCAGGAAGCACAATATACATAATCATACCTGGATAACAGCAATGAATAAAATTTGGAAAGATCACAGTGGAAAATGGGTAGGTTAAGCCTGAGGAAGGTCATAGACTAGAGAAAAAATTATGTTTTAAGGTTGGATTTAGATATGGAAAGAGAAGTAGATTGCCAGATATACAAGGGGAGAGAGTTCCAAAAGCATGCAGTACATCTGGAAATTGCTCGGTCACCGAAACTGTGAAGGAGACCATCAGAAGAAGACCTGAGAGAGCGAGTGGGTTTGTAGTGAAGAAGATGGTAGATAAGGTAGAGTTAAATTTTTGAGAGCTTTATATATGAGTATAACGTTTTTGAACTGCATGCAATACTTAACAGAAAGCTAGTGAAGATCCTGTAGAATGACTGTAATGTGCTGGTGTGACTTAGTGAGAATGAGAGGATGAGCAGCAGAGTTCTGAACTATTTGAAGCTTGTGAAGGAGAGATGAGCTGATGCCAGCAAGGCGAGAGTTGCAGTAGTTCAGGCAGATAGAGATCAAAGCATGAATGAGAGATTCAGCAGCAGATAGAGAGCAGCATGGTTGCATTTTTGAAATAATGCATAATTGAAAGAAGGAAGTTTTAACAGTAGTGCAGATATGGGCATCAAATGCAACCGTTGCATCAAGGATAACAGCCCAGATTTTTAACTGGGGCTGGGGCAGACAGAGATATAGCATCAATACGTAGAGGGAGAGAACCAAGAGGGTTAATTTTGAACCTATGAGGATGAGCTCAGTTTTGTTGCTATTTAACATAGGGAAGTTTTGTTTCATCCAGAGTTTATTTTCTGAAAGGCCTTCTTCTAAATTTTTGTAGTGGAGAATATTTAATTGATTTATTCCTGAGATAGATCTGTGGGTGTCATCCACATAGCAATAAAAGTCCAAGTTGAAACTACATATAATATATCTGAGGGGGAGTATATAGATGATAAACAAGGAAGGTCCCTCACCTGAGCCATGTAGGACCCTTTGAATGACAGCATAGGTGGAGGAGGTGTGTCCAGAGAGTGATAAATTGCTTTCTGTCAGTTAGGTAAAAGGTGAATTAGTCCAGAGCAGATTCATCAATGCCTAGTTCATAGATCCTTGACAGGAGGATGGAATGGCATAAATGTCAAAGGTGGCACTTAGGTTGAGCACAATAAGGATACTAAGTGCACCCTCATTGGCAGACAGAAGAATGTTGCTAATGACCTTAATCCAGGGCAGTTTCTATACTATGGAAAGGATGGAATTCAGACTGAATGGTTAAAAAAGATTGTTAGTTTGCAGGTAGCCTTGGAGTTGGCAATGGTTTGTTCAAGGATTCTGGACAAAAATGGAAGATTAGAAATGGGGCTGTAGTTGTTAAGATCAGGTCAAGGCCAGGCTTTTTAAGTATATGGCTAATTGCAGCCATCTTGTAGGCAGAGGAAACTTGGCCAAGAAGTAGTGATTTACTGATGATAGCTGGAAAATGAGGGACCAGGGTGGGAAGAGAAGCTTTGGTAAGGTAGAGAGGGGAACAAGAGAGCAGTTGGTAGTTTTAGAGTAATGATGTCAGCACTGAAAGAAGAATCAACAGTTTTGAAAACAAGAAGTTGGAAGGAGAGCGAGTTGCTGGCTAAAGGAAAGGGAAGTAAAAGAAGAAACATCTGTGGGGGTAGAACTCAAGGAGTTGTTGATGTTAGAAAGTTTTGTCATTAAAGAAGTGTAGGAAAAAGTTAGAGTTCAGAAGAAGCAACAACAATACATTAGAATGGAAAGGGCTAAAGATTTGGCAGTACAAAAGTGACACGAATGTAGAACCAATGAGTGCATGCATGCCTTAAACCACCCGATAAAATATTCTTCAGCATTCAGCTTGTGTTGCTAACCAGGATGAACACGGTGTATTAGTACTCCATGCAGAACTGTGTACATGCTGCTAGAATAGTCACACTGTTTGCTTATAACCAAATTGGGTCTAGAGTTATTTTTGTCATTGAGATTAATATGTCATTTGCTGCATATAATGCAATATATTATCTTCTATTCAACTGCTATGCTATTACAATTAACATTTTACACTTTAATGCAGAATATATTATTAACCTGATAGCCAGCAATGCTATCGGAAGTGCAGTGATATTTGATTTGGTAGATTAACAGCAGAACTGAGGAGAGAGTCTGTTGGATTGCAATCACCTTATGTGAGGGATGAAAGCAGCCATTCCTACCTTGTGAGCCCAACTGTACTTTTTTGTTTCAGCAAAGAGAAAAAAAAAGGCTGGCTCCTACTTCAATGCTTCCCTCACTCAAATCAGAGCTGATTCCACAGCTGTGTCTCTGCCTGTCAAGGTGATACCATCACCTTCATATCAAAGCTACTTTGTTGAATATGACTGTCAGGAGATTTTTGCTGAAGAACATAAACTTGTCAGTGGCACAGTAGAAATATTATAAGCTGAAGGATTTGGAAGAATAAACTGTTAAAACAATGTGCACTGGAAGTACTAAATCAGGGAAATCTGCTGTTTTCCTGGCTGAATAATAAATATTATTATATACATTAATAAACTGACCAGTGTGCAGGTATTACCTCAGAATAGACTTCCACAATAATGCACAGCCACTACTTTTAATATAACTATAAAGCAAGTCATCTACATCATTATGGTTAAGTTTTGGGTTTTCTGTTACAAGCTATAAAACCATCCTTTTTACCATCCTTTTTAGATATGGTATAAGTAATACCCATGAAAACATGCATCACTCTAATCACACTGAGAATTCTTCAGACCTGTTCTAATGGAATCCTGTGGTAATATATAAATGCAAATTCAGACCTGCTCTAATCAAACACTATGGTAATCAAGCCAGATGTAATGCATTTATTCATATATACGTGTACAATACAATGAAATGCAGTCTTCACATATCCCAGCTTCTTTGTGCGCTATGGTCAGAGCAGAGGGTCAACCATCGTACAGTTGCCCTGAAGCCAAGAGGTTAAGGGCCTTGCTCAAGGGCCCAACAGTGGCTGCATAGCAGAGTTAGGATTCGGACCCACAAATTTTCACTAGCTCAAATTCTTACCCACTAGGTTTGTAGAGATTTTTAAAATTATGTTTTCACAAGAATTGTAATTGTTTTATGGGTTTTTTTGTTTGTTTGTTTGTTTAAAACTTGTTATTTTGTTGCTGTCAGTTTCATTTGAAACAGTCTGTAAATTTTTTTGTTGTTGTTGTTTGTGCCTGTAACATCCAAATTCATGACAGCTAATAGCTATAACTTACTGGTTGGTCAATATCGCAGAGCATGCAGTACAACTTAGCTTGTCAAACACTTACAACACTGATCATGCAACTGGCAAAAAGAGGCACAAGGTTGCTCAAAGCCCCTCACTTGTCTAAAGTGCACAGACACACACAAACACACACACACACACACACACACACAAACACACACGCACACACATACACACACGCACACACACACGCACTCATGCATGCACACACACACAAGCATGCACACACACAGATGGACACAAAGCCAGGCAGACAGGTGCTAGCTACCAGTTATCTCTGCCATCTGCTTCCTGCAGGACTATAGATTTAATAATTAATAAGTTAGCTCACAGAGAGGCACATGTGGTGGCACCAGACTGCTCACTCTTTAGGCAAATGTAGGAACTGCCCCAGTGGGAGACACAAGCTCTGCCCAGGGGCATGATATTCCAGGTACATCGGCACTAGCTGGGGGGAAGTACAGCAACAGTAAACAGGCAGATATATAGTTGCTCCAGAGGCCTCTCAGCCTATACCACTCTGAATTTCATTCTATAATTATTGCAGTTTCATATTTTACAACACTGTTTATTGTCTAATAGTTTAGAGGAAATAATGATTAATGCCATAGATTAGCCTATAGACCATGTTCGCCTGGAAATACAATTTGTTAGGTTATTTTTTATATAGTGCCATAATTAAGTAGTCTTGTAGAAAAACATCTGGATCATGCAAATGCTTTTGAAAATGGTCATCCATGCTAGATTGTAGGACTTGCTCATGAGCTTTCTGCAGGAAGTATAATCAGTCTTTCTACAATGTAAGTATCCAGAGGGAAAGAGTGGGTCAGCAAATTCTGCACACTTAAAGATTTACTACTACAAAGTAGCAAATATTTATAAATGGCATCTGCAGTGTAAGGGCTTCACGTTTTGTCTTCAAGTCCTCTTAAGACACTTTACAGGAGTAGCCATCAGGATCCCCACTATTTCCTATTATCTCAATGTGAATGTTCTCAAAAATGCCATTTAATTGCTATTTAAATGTGTGATAACTGGCATAACACCTGCTGATCTAATGTTATTATACACTCATCACACTCATACGATTTTCATTTGAGTGATTTTCAATTGAGTGATCATCACATTCATATCATGGATTAGCAGTTTCCTTCAGCTGACTGGGCATTTCTGCGTTCGCCTTCATGAGAGAAAAATGGTTCTCTCTTCTTTCCATTGGTAGAAATAGTTTTGTCTTACATTTAACCTCCTTTCAGTAACACAACTGAGAAATTATTGATGTGTTTTCAGATCTAATCTTCAGAATAGCCCCACTGATAGTTAATGCAGATATATTATAGTATAATAATAATGTCATGAGATGTTTAGACATGTCACCCTTACCTTCTAGGATTATGTTGGGACAAATACAGGCAGCTGTCCAGGTGATATTTCTGATTATATAAAATTCTTCACACATTTATTCTTTTATACTTCTTTTTTTCTGCTTTCAATTTTCTCAGGTCATGGAGGCATAAATTCATTTTGCTAATCCCATGAGCTCTCCAAACACAAAAAAAGCACTTTCATAGATCTGGCAAAGTTGATGCTCTTGTTTGGAAGGAGTGAGGAGACAGCGATGCCAGTGGAGCCACTGCAGTACAGGAGCTCACTACAGACGAGACAGGTAGACAAGGTGTTAACTGTTATGGGCCAGGCAAAAATCAGACGCTTGCGGATAAAAAACAGGGATTTATTGTAGTAACAGGTAGTGGAAATGGTCACAAAAAAAAAGGAGTAACTTGAAAGTAGGTTGTCCTGGAGCAGCTGGCCACTCTTAAGAGACCTGTCCAGAACAGCCCCATTAGCCCTGACGGGCAGTAGGGCAAGCTGGAGACGGAATTGCACAGCAAAGAATACTGCACCATTTTCCCATGGATTCAATATTTGTTTTTACTGTGATATGCATTGAGAATTAAGGGGAATCTTAGGTACAATGCAGTTCTTATACCACAGCATATGCCTTTCATTTAAAGATATAAAGATAACTAGAAATGCACAGGGAATAATAAAGGGAGGGAGATTTTGCACATACAATAAGGGAATTGCACAAGATAAACAAGTATGCCAGAAAACAAGTAACAATATATGTAGAAATTGCACCAACCAGTACAGGTGGCTGGCAGGGAGCATATATGTATATGCTTATTATTATGAAGATATCTGCTGCTGTTACTAAAATAACTGCAAAATCCCACACAGTACTAATGCCACCAACAGCAATAATGATAAGCATTTTTTCTTGTGCTGTAAAACCGCAAACAGAAAAATGCTTTATTTAAAAAAAAAAAAACACCTTTCAAAAGAATCAATTATGTTTCAGGTTTTAAGATGCTGATGTCAAAGAACAGGTGACATTATAACTGGATGACTGGAGTTAGGAAAGAAAAAAGGAAAATAACACAGGGGTGGCTGCATGTGAGTGTGGCCAGTCCCAGTGCCACTCTGCTGGTCCCAGTGCCACATGGCCATTGGGGAGGGAAGACAGTGGAAAGTAGGGCGAGTGCATCGCCAGTGTGTCAGGCATTCACAGTGACTAGATCACGTGGAGCTGCCTTTGAAGAGCCCCCATGTTAGGGTTTAGCTTTGTGTCGAAAGCCATGCAGACTACAACACACATCAATCAACATCATTATGTATGGAATGATGTAAATGACCCAGATTTAGCCAAATGTCTAATTTTCTTCTGTTGTCCCTGGGCAGGTTGATGTTGAAAAATACAAATGCTTACAATTCCACACAAACACAAATGAGGGAACAAATGAGGGAACACAAATTAGAGTACAAGTTGAATAAAACAGACATATACAAAACACACGGAACAGAAGCAACAAACATGATTAAATGTTGGCACTTTTAGCTTTGCAATAACCATATTCTTAATGACTAAAATAAATTAATAATTTTCAAATGTCTTAAATCAGAGGGGAGACAAATCCAGTCATGTGATACTCTAAATTTGGTCAAATGCTGATTGACCAAAAGCATTTTTCCTTAATGATACTACATAGTCACCTTTCTTGATGTCCCTGGTTGATCTATTTGTAAGTTTATGTACAAACTGTCCTAGCACTAATGTGCAAGACCATTTACGAATTTAAGAACTAATATTATATTTGAAAATTTTACCAGATTTTCAAAGCTTAAGAAATTATACTTAGGTAAAATATTAAAGTGATGATAGCAATATAATTGATTGGTACTGGAGAGGACAGCACAGAGAGGATACTACTCCTAGCCATGAATTTTTTGTTTTGGTTGAGTCTGTCACAAATCGCTCACCTCACACAAGTTACATGGTTTGGCCTGCCATGTGAATTGGGAGAATATTTGTTTGTGGCCACACCTGCGCACACCTGCACTTTGTCTTGTCTTTATGTATATAAACCCATGTCAAAGTGTGCACTATGTTGGTCATTGTTGGTGTAGCATGATGATGTTATGGTTAGTCTCGCCATTGTTAAATGTATTCGTGTTCATGTTCATCGTTCATGTTATATGTGAGTGCTGCAATGTTGGGTGTAATAAATGTTCGTCCAAGTTGACAGAGTCTGTGCGTCCTGCTCCACACCTTTTGGTACTCAGGCAGCTCCGTTACACGGTCCCTGTTAGTCCCCTTATATTGATTTTTCCAGCCTTGGATTGGTTTCACCTTTGTCTAGTTCATATTCATTAGGCTGCGTATAAATACCCCTGATTGCTGTGTCTTGGTATATGACTTGAATGATAGTATGTAGTAATGTGAATTTTCCTGTTTTCCATTAAGAACCTTAATGGGTTTTATCCTATTTTGGTATCATTAATTTTCCCTTTCAGATTCCTGTCTGGCCTGTGTGTATTTATTTTTATTTTTTTGTGTGTGTTGTTGGTTTTTGTATTTGTGTCTATTCTTTTTGCCAGTTGCCATAATAAATATCCTTCAACTGCGTGCTTGTGTCCAGCTCTGCCAGCTGCCACGTCACTCTGAGCCTGCCTCATTTTATGCCGATGAACACCTGTGTTCATTGTCTTTGAATCTGTATAAAATATGACTACAGCAATCAAAATTTATTTTAAATCATCTTATTTCACTTATTCCTTCCTACAAGCCTGCAGTCATGCAAGTCTGATTTGCCCTTGAGCTGTTGTCAATATGACCAAATGACATACTCATTAGGAGAATACTTAGGGTTGCTGATTGACTCATATCTCATTATTTTTTTACATGTTTCCATTCATTAAATCAGTGGAACATTGTCATTTCTTGCTAAACATCTTGCTCTACTAATCTTTTATAGAAATGGCAAGTTGCATGAGGCTACAATCCAAGAATGAATCACAAGGCTCTATTATAAATTTGTACAGATATTTCTGTGAAATCAATGCACAGTGTTCTCTTTGAAAGCCAGCAAAACTCTATCATGAGCAGTGAAAGGAGGCTCAAACACACTTGCAGGGGCCAAAGGACATCAGTGACAGATTTGTGAATCACAGGAGTGCACAGCCTGGAGGCACAGGGAGGGGGTATCGGCCCCTGCGATCACTGAGCACCTGATATCGCCAAACACCCGCATGCATACGTGCATGCAGACACACAAAGCTAATCATTACGTGATCAACATATGCTCCCTGGAACCCAATTGTGCCATTTGTATAGTGCAAAGGGACAGGCAGCAAGGAAGGTAATTTCCCTTTGAACAGAGAACACAAACATTTCAAGCTACAAAACCTCATGTGTCAGAGACCATTTGGCATCAAAATCCAACTGCACAAATAATGAGATGGGGTCAATGTTATGGTTGTTTATTATGGTTATTTATTTACTACTAACTATTTAATATTTGGAAATTCATTAGCAACATTGTTACTGTCAGGCAGGACTGTGTAAAATGATCTATGGTTTATCATACTGCGTGGAGACTGTTCTTTTTGTAAATATCCTTGCCTCCCATCCCAGCATACAGTTCTAATCTAGTCTTACTGTTTCAGTCTGATCCTGAAAATCAACAGATTGTAGAAAAGGCAGCTGAAAGCATATCTATCCAACATGCATTGAATGGCCACTTTATTAGAGACTCCCATATAATAGCACGTTGTACCTCCTTTGGTCTTCAGAACCACAACAATGTATCCTGGCTTAGATTCCAGTAAGTGTTGAAATAGTTCTGCAGGAATCTTGGCCCATGCAGACAGGATAGTTTCTCTCATTTGCCACAGGCTCTCTCAGGTTCTGGCAGGCTCTGAACAGCCCGTTTTACCCTGTCCCAGAGGTGCTTTATAGGATTAAGATCTGGAGACTATGAAGGCCATAAAGCAAGGAAGACACACTTTCAAGTTCCTGGAACCAATCCATGACTATACAACCTTTGTTGCATGGTACATTGTCCTGATTGAAGTGTCCTTCTGCCATTTGATAAAGAGCACACTCTAAATGGTCTTCTGCTGTTACAAGTTATGCAATCAGACACATTAGTTTGTGCACCAGCATTGTATTTGGCTACAATTTGCTTGACTGTGCACTGCTGGTCGTCAGAGAATTCTTGACATTCTCCTCTGACTCCTTTCATCGACGTGTTGTTTACATCCACAGGATTCCCTTTAGCTGGATGTTTTTCCTCGATTACATTTTTTGGTATACTCTCAACACCACTGCAACCCCCCCCCCCCCCCCCCCAACAAGATTGGCAGTTTTTTAAATAATGACTCTGGCCAATCTAGCACCAATGACAATGCCTCATTCAAAGTCTCTCAAAGCCCGCATTTTTCCAATTCTAATGTGGATTCACACTGAAGCTTATCCATGAAAAACTTGCTCATCTGATTTTATGCTGCACGCCAGGATCCTGTGTCTGATTTCCATACAGGGATGCTCCAATCATGAAAGTATCTCTAATAAAGTGGCCATTCAGTGTATTTTAGTCATTACAACTATTTAAATTGTAATAACCGAGTAAATATCAGTAAACACCTTTTAGTAATAGTTTGCATGACCTTTATACTAAAATGAATTTATTAGTCATGCCAGTATCTGGAATATTATCTGGCTGAATGCCTTGTAAAGTCCACTGACATAAAAGAGCTGTTGTATTTTTCTCCAATACTTCATCAGATGAAACTAGGGACTTGTTTCCCATCACTGGCCCACTAAAGGGTTTCCAGCAAGTCCTCACAAAAGCATTTAGGAGCTCACTCATGTTTTGCTTTTATATGTTTTATGACTTGGGAAGCTTTGCAATGCTATTAGATGTCTATATTTGTAAATGTAAGGCCCAAAAGTCAGCATTGTTCCTGATGAGTCTTTTTGTGTCCTCTTCTGTGTTCTTTCAGAAAAAGAGCAAGTTGCACTACCATATTGCAGTTATTATAAACTACCTGGGCCACTGCATTTCTCTGGGAGCTCTGCTGGTCGCCTTCATCCTCTTCATGAGGCTCAGGTCAGTTGTCTAGTTCAATTGGCCTTTTTTCATAGCCTGAATTATATCAAGATTTCTATAAAATATGTCCATTCATGATTGAAAGCTTCTTTAGACAATGGAAATGATCAATGGGTGTTTCTTGAGAAATTTCAATAGACTTTAATATAGAAATTACATAACGTAACAAGCTGAGGCAAGGTGCAGATGTGTAAGTGAAAAGCATTTCTATTAAGGGAAGAGCATAGTTCCAAGAGCATAGTTGTAGTCTCATAGTCTTTGGTTGGTAAGCCTGTACAATGGAATAGCAGGACTAAAACATTTGGATCCAAGAACCCACAAGCAAAGACAGGCTAAATAAGTAATGACTGAAACAAAAACATCAAGACAAGAGGTATAAATTCACAGGTAAATAGGGGGAAATGAAACAGGTAAAAACAATGAAAGGCAAGGAAGACAAAACATAAAACTAGATGAAACCAGAAGAAAAAAGCCATAGGAACCATGACTACAGAGGGGGGAAAACCGTTACACATTACAAGTAGTAGCACATTACTTTGGACACTCGACATAACTACAAGAGTTAAAACACTTGATGTCTTCAATATTATTTTCCATTAAATACATTAATATACAGCATGATATACAAGCATTTTGCCATGTGAAACAAAGGACAACCTGATCAGGTCTTAGCTTCTACTCTGAGGTTCTTATACTATGGAGAACTTTAATTAAAATTAGTAATGGCATGTCATAGACATACACAATGTTTACAGTGTTATTTTAGCTCCACAGCAGTTTATCTTAACACTTTGTTTAATTTCATTTTTTTGCGCTTTATATATTTTATTTATTATATTTATTTGTATTAATTTTTTTCTATTTATTACATTTTTCATCTTTAAATTAACTTTATATTTCCATTTAAACTATATTTAACTTAATTGTTTTTAAATTGTGTTTAAAAAGTTGTTGGTTTTTTTTGGCAAAAATTATCCTGAGGTGATAGATGTAATAAAATTTATTGTAACGGTGAGCGGTAACGAGGCGGACGCATGTGCGGAGAAGAGCGAGATTTATTAGGGGCAAATCCAAAATCCAAAGTCGATGTAGCAGTCCAGGGTCATTGAGCCAATACGGAGATTACGGGGATACATTACAAACAAACACACGAAGGCAACCGGGGAAGCAGGCTATAACATAGGCCAGGAAACACGAAGGCTAGGATAACAATACAGGCTAACAAACGAAGACTTGGAAACAGACAGGCTTTCAAACTTCGCGACATTAAACCAAACACAATGAACCTAACACAAACGCAACCATCAAATATTTTTTTTTTAATTAATAAAACGAGAAAACCGAATTATGGCATGGAACTAAAATACACATGGCAGGTTAAACACGGAACACGGAAGCTGGGAGGGACTAATCGTGACATTTATGATCTCTATCATAAGATGTAATAAACTTTATGTCTATATGAAGCACTTTGAATTGCTACTGTATATGAAAAGTGCTATACAAATAAGCTTGCCTTGCATTGCCTTGCATTGCCTTGCATTGCCTTGCATTGCCTTGCATTGCCTTGCATTGCCTTGCATTGCCTTGCATTGCCTTGCATTTCAACCTGTAAGCCAAGCAACTGCTGAAAAGGACAATGCTTGAAATAGCTGATGGAATACAGAAACCTAAGGATATGAGCCAGGGCACCACAAATGCTACCTTCCTTATCAAGACTGTGCCACTTTCCTTCTAAGACATCAGAAAGCATGCTCTGGATCCTCACCTCCAAGGCTAGCTTGTCTAGATAAACTCTCAGCTTGTCAAAAAATCATCCTACTGCAGGTCAGTGAAAAACACATCTTCAATGACATCTTTAGAGCAATGTCAAAACTCTCAAGAGCATGCCACTAACACTTCAGAAAAGCAATGCTATCCAATTTTATACACCATAACAGCTGCACATAGAATAATGTTTAAGATTACAGTCTGTTATTGGTTAGTTTGAACCTACACTCAAAATTCAACCCCTGGAACAGATGTTTGAGTGTATCTTCAATCTTTTATGTTTGTTTTATGGCAGATTAACATTTGTGAGGAGACCAATACAGCTTTGTGTTATCCAGGCCAGATTTACTCTGCATTAGACTATCTTTATTAATTTGACCAAGATAACCCATTCCAGGTATAAGACTTTTAATTAAAGTATCTGATTCAGAGCCACAAAATTGAATTTTCTGGGTTATGTCTCTTCGTAGCTGTTTCTGAGAAACATAGTGGACACAGGGACATCCACCATGCCTGTCGCCATTGCAATTTCTCCATGTCATTGTGTCATTGAGAGACTAAGTGCCTATGTGGCTTAAACGGAAAACAGAGGTCATAAAGTTGCAGTCTGCTTGGTGCTGGTCTTCTCACTGAGCTGCAGTGTAATGAAATAATTATCAGGAACAGATGCCTTGGCTTCACACTGCAGTGCTTCAGACCTCCATTCCATATCTGTCTCTGGCCTAAGGGACTTCATGTGGGGCTGTGGAGGTGGTCTTTTAAATGGGCAAATCCAGGGATATTTATCTGTGTTTCCTGAAAGATCCCCTTTGGATCCCTTCACCATTTCTGGACTCTCACAGAGCTGAAGCAGCAGCAAAGGTTTGCCAGCTTAGAGTGTTTTGTGTAAGGACTAAAATATCACCAGCAAGTAATTTCTTGGATTACATAGTGTTGTCTAGTCCAATTGTGATCTAAATATGCAGAATCCCAAAATAGCAACCTCGAATAGCTAAACTGAATATTACATGTAGTGAGATTAAGTGCAGCCTTAAAAATTGCCTTCATTCTCACAGTCTCAGCAGTCAGGGGGAGCTTGAAATGTTCCTCTATGTATGAAGCAAGTGATTCTAGGACTCAGTAAGTGCCAACATTCACTGTCACTCAGGCATTCAAGTGTATAAAACAGAGAGCGAAGCCCAGTGAGCAACTCTGTGAAGGCTAACCTCACTGCACCACAGTAACAAGGCTCTGTCCACATACAATCGTATGTCTCATATCGTATTTCATGACAAGTAGCTTGGTTGGTTTGGAGTCAGACTGCAACTGTCTTTCTTTGCTGTGCTATATGAAATGCTTCTGAAATATGCTCTAGAGCAGCTGTGGTGGACAGTAAGGAAAATTAAGGACATGCAAATACATTTCTTTGCATTACGTCACAGTATGAAATGCTGTAAACAAAGCACTCCAGGGCATGCTTTTGGCAGTCCAAAACCAAGAACTCTCCAAACAGCTCCTGAGAAGGTTTCAGCCAAGTGAACAGCATGGTCAAGGTTTGAGCTGTTTCAGCTGTGTTTGCTCATTCACTCTAGTGTTACCATAAAAGAAACATGCTAGAACATGTTCTCCAGCATTAAGTTCATCTTCCATTATTGCAAGCAATCAAAGTTAAATGCTCATACCTTTTGTCCAACCTGTCATCAGTGATTAAACAATGGAGGCTTTCACATGCTTGTTTGTGTTCACAGTATCACGTTTTCTAAAATAGTTCCTGCTTCAATGAGTTTTACCAGAAACTCAATTAAAGCAGTGAAGGGTTATAATGTAACATAGATTACATTAAGAGCATTAATGATAATGTTTTTAATGAAACATATCTTAATGCTTGGGAATGGTTTAAGTAAATTAAATTAGAGAACATCTCAGTTGTTAAATCTTAATTGTCTTCCATAATCACCACTTCTCAGAAGACACAATAAAGGATAATATACTCAATTTGCAAATGTCTGTGTTTTGTATAAGGAGGACCTCTACGCTGCTATTTGTGTCTATGCTGACGTAGGAGAAAGCAGCAGGGTTAGATAGTCAGCAGACCTCAGAGCACATGGCCCCTGCATGAAGCGCTGGCCCTCTGCCAGACCCCTGCAGCGACCTGCCTGCATTCAGGCCAGGCCCCAGTGTGGGGTGTTACCGGTACATCTGCACGCCATTTGGGTTATGAGACGCTCCAGGAGGCCCTTCCGTAAGCACTCTGAAGCCATAGGAACTGAGCAAAGCAGGCATGGCTATCTAATGTAGGACCCTGGCAGAGAGAGCGGAACCAGAGGGTGTACACGTTTCTCTCCTGCCTCTACACTTTACTCTTGTTTATCCTTTATATGGCCAGGGTAGCATAGAAGCCTCTGGTGTTGAGCCTCTAGAGGCCTTTAACTGGCCAGGCACATCACTCCAGATTATTCAAGAAAAGGAACAGCACAAATGGAGAAAAGCCTGGTACACTGTATCCATGGCACCTATGTATTAGTGGGCAGGTCTTCAACAAACTGCAGTAAACATAGCACTCAGTTAGTGATAAGCACTGAGGAAGGCTGTTTAACTCTTCATAGTATCAGAAAATAGGAGGTCACAGGCTCAGTTACAGTGATTTAATGTTTATTGCATGCCTTATATGTTTTAAACATAATGTAAACTACCCCACCTCTATCACTAATCTGATGTGTTGAATACGTTACTGTAATATTATGTAGCACTGTCCCATATAAGATGTAGCAAGAGTCTGATCCATATAAAATGCGGTTTCCCTCAATGGCAGCATCAAGATTTCAACAGCTAGACTTCCAGACACCATTGATATACAGCAAAGTCAGACTTGCTTCATCTAGCAAAGTCCATTTGTTTTCATATGCCAAAGCCTACTGTTTGATAGCAGTGATAAAGAACAGGAAATAATTACTTAAGGGGTGAATCTTACAGAGCATGGCAAAGAAAAAGATAATTGCAGTATCAGTAGTTGCAAAACAAGGCTGATCTTATGCAAAGTATACCATTTTGGTTAGCTGTCACTAAAGTCACGTAGTGTTTTATGCAATATTGAATTTGGTTAATTACCATTGCACTGGAAGACGTCTGTCTCCTTATAGTAAGACCCTTTCCTGCATTAGAGTCAGTTTTTATTAGATTGGTATTAATAATATTAATGGTTCCTTTCTTAATTACTCCAGTAGGCAAACAGCCATGTTTCCACTGGGGAGAGCTTATGTTGGAGTTTAATATGTTCTCCAATTCTTGCCAGTGTGGTCAGTTATGCCACCATCAGGATTGTGACCATGGAGATGGTTGGCACGGAGATAATCACTATTGCTCTGTTTGTGATCAGTAAACACCTAGTAAGGGACATTTTGTACACATACCAACATGGAAACATCAGAGGCTTTAATGAATATGCTTGGTTGAAGACTTGTCAAAAACAGTTTAATTTATACATATGTTTAAGATGTACATGAGCTTGAGTAAATATCTTAAAGATATGTCAGAAAATATCTATATATACGCCCATATTCTGAATTTTAAAGAGTTGTAAGATACAAAGGCATTGTTTCAGAGAACACTTCATTCATTCATCCATAACAATTTAAAAAGGTCTCCCTTTTTTAATCATGACATCAAAACCTACTTTAAAAGGAACTGTATAGCTGTGGCTGCTCAGCTCTGTCCTGTCCCACCCATCCTCAGCCACTCTAGCAGAGTACCAATAATTACAAATTCTGAATTTTCATGCATACCCACCCACTGTGTTCATTTGCTTACCTAATTACTTTTATTTATTTATTTATTTATTTATTTGAAAGCCCTGAGAGCTCCAAATATTTATTTATTTGGAAGCCCTCAAAATAACTTATTTGTTTAGTTTTTGTCAAGGTCAGATGAGAACATGGCTGTGATAAGTGAGAGATTGGGTGACACTTAACTAGGGTCCACACATAGAGCATTTTCCCTTAGGCCGCACGTCCTGGTGTTCCTGTGCTTTTAACCTTGAATTGAGAGGAGACTGCATTAACACCATACACAGGTTTTCATGGTGCTGGGCCAGTATCTCACACTCATGTGCTGTTATGCTCAGCTGTCTTGTTAATCTGCAAAAGTACTGGAACCCAGCCAACCAGAGGAAAGAGCCCACAGAAAGCTGGTCACTGCTAAACTTGGTGCTTTGCTTATTCTAAGCAGTGAAAATGTGCCTGACTATGAAAAAGTACATCTAACTGATATTGTAATAATTTCTTTCATTTTACCTTGCAAAGTGATGCTCACAGATGGCTGTGATTATTTGCTCAGTTACTCCAAGCTTTGTATAAATGACTCATTAAAAATAATACTGGAATTGAACCAAAACAAATGCCCACACACAGACACACAGATCTCTATGCTAAAAGTCCACTTTTTAAATCTTACATTCATCATTAGAATTGATTGTGGTTATATGCATCCCAAATAGGGTTAGGATTGGATTAAATTATATTAGGCTAGTTCTTTTAAAAACCTTTAACAATTTAGTGCTGTTGTGAGCCTAAATCTGCCATTCATATTTTGAACCTTTAACACTGTGACAAAGGGCTCATGTTGATTCCTGATCTCAAGCAAAACACTTCTACCCTTCTCTCCCCATCAAAGCTACAATTACAAAGCTGCAGTTAACCAAAGTATCCTCTTGTCTCTTATCATTACATATTTTATATATCTATTGATCTGAACCTGTTTGCATCCTTTATCCATCTCTCCACAGAGATTTAAAATGGATCTTCCATGACTTGAACAATATACACAGACCCTTATGCTGTGGTAGTGAGTAAAGCAATTTCTAATTCCCACATAATGGGGATGAAGGACTGAGGCATACGCTGGGTGGTAAACATGCCACAAGGGGTTCAGCTGCAAGGCTAAAGTTGAGATATGCATGAGAGATCATGCATCATGCATGAGAGATCATGCATCATGAGAGAGTTGACAGGGTCCAGTCAGGAACCAGCAGAGTTAAGAGGGTGTACACATGCAAAATTGTAGTAGATAAGTAGAAAAGATAGTAGATAAAAGCAGTTGTGTCCAGATGTTTCTCAAATACCACACACACATACACGCTCACACACACACACATGCACGTACACACATACAGAAAGGACCACTGAAGTTAGAATTGGAAACTGCAGCTAGCAATCTGACAGCACATACACTCCATAATTAAGCCTATTCTTTTGAGTTATTTTTGTATTTTACTTCTTTGTATTGATCAATGAGATTATGAACATACTGGCTGAATAAAGAACAGTTTGAAGGACATACAAGCTCTTTCTAATTATGGCAAAGTGTCAGTAGTAATGGTGATCTGGGGCCATGGCCTCTGCAGGCCATGCAACACAGTACACCAGTCACTGATCCAAGGCTTTGTAAGGCTGGATAGGAAATCAGTTAGTACAAGTTTAAGGCACTCTTTTAAAAAAAAAGAGCTGTCAGCAATTTGCCACCTTTGTCCTTCACAGTCACCAGTCATAAGCCATAATGACAAGGCTGATGGGGTCTGAATCCAGACGTCAGCTCCCATTCTTCAGACCCATTATGCAAAATCTGCGGTATTCCTGATTGCGGTCCAGGAGACACCTGGGTTCACCAGCCACCACTAGGGTAAATTGCTTTGTCGATTCTCACAGCACACTTGGCAGATGGATCTCTCCTTGCTGTGTTTAGCACGTGCTACAAAGCTGGGGGAAACGGGCAGAGGTTTTATTTATAGCATAAAATAAGCCAGCAGCCGTGCGAGTGTCACCGTCAGGTTGCGTGACTGCTGCATGCTGAAGAGCCTGTTGAGTCTTCCGTGGTCTGAAAAGCTAATACGCTTGCCTGCAAGTGTGCAGGTGTAATAGCCTGCTGCTGTCACTCCATGGCACAGATAGAGCAGCAGGAGGATATAAACTGGGCAAGCCAAAAGGGTTTCAAAATGCAAGTGTGATTAATAAAAAGATAAATAAAAATAAAAAGGACATGAAGGCATCAATGCTGCATACCACTACCTTCGTCCGTCCCCCACCCCTCTGCTATGATTCTTCTTATCAAACTCCCCCAAATATTCCTTCTTAATTGTCTTAATTGGACTTGGCAGATATTTCAAGGTTTATAATCAGTGTGATTGTGTTCAGTCTTGGAGCAAATTTGCCCTAATGATACATAGTTGTAATATTAGTTTAATGAGAGTTGTAATATGTGTCATGCATTTCTGGCTTAATGATCTTGCTTTTTTTTTTTTTTTACTCTGCCCTTCTCCTCTTAAAGAAAGATCTTTACCTCCATGTCAATCCCAGCAATGTGACTCATCCTTACCCCTTATCCTTACATACTCACTATCTATCTATATCTCTCTATCTCTCTCTCTCTCTCTCTCTCTTTCTCTCTCTCTTTCTCTCTGTCTATCTTTCTATCTCACATGCAGAGGTTCTTATAGGGGTGCAACCAATTACTAAAGAGTTATTACTCTCATTAAAGTGCATATTTGGGACATTAAATTAGTAATGTCCACCTGATCTTTATCCTTTTTTATCTGTTCATTCCCCTATTCCCCCCTTTCCCTCTCTGGCTCTAACATAAAGTCTCACACACACACACACATACACACACACACACACACACACACACACACATTCTTTTTTTCACAGCTCTGCTACGAAAGAATCACATGTTAACCTGTGAAATGCAGTGATGAAGAAAACAAAGAAGCCGTTTGATGCTACCATGGTGAAAACAGCACTGACCAACTAGCGCTACTAATGATGTCACGAATGTCATCCAATGGCCTGGTGCCGTTTGACAGCCAGTAGTTGGGGGGGTGGGGGGGGGGTCAGTGTGTCCCTAGTATAAAACATGTGCCCTCCTATCTGTCTCTTGTTCTTTAAAGACAGAATATACAAACTTTTATGGAGCCATAGCATTAACAAAAAGCCTCCATCTGCTGCATTTAAATGCTCTGAGCTGTCCTCCTATACACAACAAGCCCATCCACACATTGACTCCTGAACAGGCACATCATTTCATTTCATACATTTTTCAGTGGAATGAAGGGTGCTGTGACATTTGAATGAGTATAAATGTGTTTATTGGATAGTTGCTGTAATTTATGACAGCAGTATAAGAAAAGAAAGCAGGTGGACATGAATAGTTATATGATGGAAAGAAGGGGGAGTATCTTACTAACATTAAGATATGTGTTAGTGTGCTGTTGAATCGGCCCAGCTGGATATTTTCTTCTTGCTCTGGTCTTCTATTTCTGTGTTTCAACAGAAGTGTTGGTGTGTGTGTGTGTGTGTGTGTGTGTGTGTGTGTGTGTGTGTGTGTGTGTGTGTGTGTGCCTGCAGTCAACATAAAAGACAGAAGAGCAGATATGCAACATAGAAAAAACAAACAGAAGCTCCACTGAGAGCTATCCATTTATATCAGCATAGAATTAATTTAAATATTCTAAGAGCTGTGGGAATAGACAATGGTAGAGAAACAGAGAAAGGAGACAGAACACAAATCCATATGTGTTGTAACAGAGACAGTAGAGAAAGATGGTGAATATAAAAAGGATGAAGTGCAGAAAAAGTAAATGCTGCTGATAAGCAGTAGATGATGGAGTCACCCTGATTATAAATTTTACTCAGGCTCATCAGAAGAACATTACATTTCTTTAAGTAGATTTTTCTGGGCACCACATTAATAAGATGCGTTTGGTGTTTTGTGAGTCCACTGGGAAAGGAGAAAAGTGTGTGGCAGCATCTGCATCTGAATCCCACTGGCTCCATAACATCTTTTCTTCTCTTATTAACCCTCCCCCTGCTTCACCATCTTCCCTCACTGCTTAAGATTTTGTCACCTTCGTTAATGAAAAGATTAAGAAAATCTGTCAATCCTTTCCTCCTACCTCTGCTTCTAAATTACAGTATCAGTCACCCCCTTCTACTTCCTTTTACTGTCTTTTTCACAGAAGAAATTCAATAACTTTTTTTGTCCAGTAACCCTACCACCTGACCTTTAGATCCCATTGCTTCCACATTGCTCCAGTACATTTCACAAGACCTGCTACCCTTCTTCACGTCCGTTGTGAATGATTCCCTGTTATCCGGTAAAGTACCGAGTGCCTTAAAAACAGCAAGCGTCATACCCATCCTGAAGAAACCCCCACTTAGCACTTTAGCCATCTGCAACTATCAACCAGTATCACTTCTTTACTTTCCAAAGTTCTTGAATTGTCTGTCTACAATTGACTGACTGTCTGTCTTACAAAGAATGAATTACAGAATCCTAACCAGTCTACATTTAAAGAAATAGCACTTGTAGTTGTTACTGAGAACAACTGGTCTTCTACTGAGAATCACTGGTCTTGAAACTTCTTGATCTCTCAGCAGCCTTTGACACAGATCCTTCTGTCCATCCTCACAATCCTTGGTATTACTGGCACAGCAAGGCGATGGTTTGCTTCATATCTTGAGGACTGGTCATATCAGGTGACATGGAGGGGATCCACATCTGTTCCATGCAGACTCTCCACTGGTGTCCCACAAGTGCTTGGTTCTCTCCTGTTCTCCATATATACCCACACACTTAGTAAGGTTATTCTCCTTTCCACTCATATTTCTTCTCATATCTTGCCATGCCTAGTCTACATCTCTTCATGGATGGTAGCTCATCATGGATAGCAGCTATATATCCCTGGAGACCCTACAACTCATCCAGAATGCAGCTGCATGGCTTCCATATGGGTTCTCCCATATCTGCACCTAAACATATTTAGGTTACAGTTTATATAGACATGTATAAAGAATACAATAGTTTATACAGAAAAGTTGAAAACATTAAATGTCCACAAAACAAGTTTATTTAAATGAATTTACATATTCAACCAATGTTTTTATCTGCTAATTGACAGTTAACTTTGAACTAGGTCTGGGTATCAAAGATGAATACCGACCAGTACAGAGCTGTGAAAAAAGCATGCAAAGGGAATCACTGTCAATTAAGTAGGGTTCAGTTATGCCATTCAGCCCCAGCTTTTGTCAAATGTTCTTTAACATGGAAAAACAAAGTTTCCTTGCTTTTTAAAATTAAATGATCTATAAATGAGCATGAAGACATATATGTAGATAACGTTTTTATCCTTTCATTCATCCCTCTGTCCTCCCATAGGAATCCATTGATTTAATAACTACCTTAATTTTTAAGTTATAGCCATCAAACCTGGTGAAAGGTCTCAACAGCTAACCACAAGCACCAAACTGTATTTAATGCTGATTGCATTCATCTATCTACCAATTCTATCTTAGGAACCAATTGATTTTATAATTTCTTCAGCTGTAAAAACAGAACAACTAAATTTGCTGTACTACTGGTCCCCACTGGGAACTACTATACTGATTTTCAGGTAACAGAGCCATAAATTTCATGCTGTTACAACAAACTTTGGCAAGCTAAATCAAAGTTTATTCATAAACTGTACTTTCTAGTTAATACATTAAAATGAATTATTTTATTGGAGTATGCTTCAGTATGTAAAGAAATACCTTCCTTGAGTTGTACTTCCTAAGTTGTACTAAAGAATACTTTAAAAGTCCATTTTTAAATAATATGCTTAAACTGACATGAAAATTAAATAAACTTTCATTTAAGTATATTTAGTATATATATAAGTATATTTCCTTATAGCTTACTAAAGTATAACTTAAAATGTGTTACTTTAAAATATACTTTTTAGATAGTTTATTTGAAAAAAAACAATAAAGAATACTTTTGTACAAGCATGTTTTAGTTTGTTCAGATATATATTTATTAAAATGCATTCCCTTGCAGCATACTAAAATACACCTTAAAATGTATTACTTCAAAGTACATTTTTTGAAAATACAGAAAAGTATATTTGTGTATTTTTAAGAAGTACATAATGTACTCTTAGCATTCTTTGAACACTTCAAATATACCATTAATGTGCTTATTTTTCATAAGGGATAAGAGGATCTGTATTTGATAGAGACTACAAAACATTGCTGTAAGTCACTCTGACAAATGCTGTAAGTGTGTGTGTGTGTGTGTGTGTGTGTGTGTGAGAGAGAGAGAGAGAGAGAGAGAGAGAGAGAGAGAGAGAGAGAGAGAGAGAGAGAGAGAGAGAGAGAGAGAGAGAGAGAGTGGATTGTTTTTAAATATATGATTGAATTATTGAATGAAGTACTTTCCGTTGTTTTTTTAGTTAGGTTTTTGTTTTGTTTTTTTTTAATAAAAAAAACAAATTTTAAAATGACCTCACACAGCAGACAGCTTTATTCACATTTTTGGAGAAAGCAGCACCTCAGATTAAATATATGTGTGAATATGTAAATAAAAGGAAAGCTTTTATGGATCACCAGAAGAGCTTCTTGAACATCCAAAAATAACCATTTCAAGGTCCTCCTGCATCTCTGGCTGGATATTTGCAGATTTCTTTTTCAGGTGTTTTTGTGAACTACCATTTATAGACCAAGGGTTAGTTTTTGAGACAAATCTTGCCGGTCTAAAGTCGCAGTTCTCATTTTTTTTATCTGAATGTGTGGGACTGGTATATAATATCCTGAATTTTGGCTCAATATCAGATACTGCATTGATTTTGATGTAATCAAGGTATCACATGTAAATCAGATGATTTTGCAACACTACAATCACATTAACCAGTTTAGTGACTGTTTGCAGATTGTTTCTGACAGCATGACTTAACAAAGGGGCCAGGCTGAAGAATTTTACAGTGAGTTAGCTGGCCTGCCTTCAAGACCAAGATTTACCTTGAAGCTTCAGAAATTGAGTCAAAGCACATGACAATAAATACTAATCCTTCATATTCAGGTCAAGGGGAAAAGATAAACATTACTTCAAAGTAACCACAAGTGTGGAAGTAGTGTGCTTGTCTGGAAGTTGTTCTTGTGAGTATGTTGCTGTTGATGATGATGATAATGTGTGTGCGCTCACTCACCATGTCAGAACTGCCACTGTAGGATAATTACCTTGTCTGTTGCTAAGATACCTAAATCTAAGTTTATAAAGTTCCACTAATTGCCTTATCTGTTGCTAAGTTACCTAAATCTAAGTTTATAAAGTTCCACCATACCAAATAAACTGGTTCCCTGGTGGGATGGTAACCAGATATGTTATACCAGATACCTTTCAGACAATACCAGATACTTTTGACACATTTAATGACACCTAAATACACAATGCACATACAGTGATAATAGCTGTTTAGAGATAACCTAGAAACAACTTCAATACCAGTGTAACAGTAACTGTGTATCCATGAAATGTAGTAGAAAAAACAGCTAAAGTTGTTCTACTGAAAAGTTGGAGGGGGTATTGTTGATTGAAGTTGTGGTGTGTCTGAGGCATGGTAAAATAATAAGATTGTCTTGAGTACAAGTGCTTAACCAAAGGTACAAAAACATTAAATGGTTTTAAATGTCATAAGAGCAGTCATCTGTCATTAATGTGCTGAATGGGGTTTAAACAGGCTTGTATATAAATCACTACAAAGACAATGTAATAGAATTACATTAGAATTAGTAAAACATTAATCAATCAATGACTATTATCACAGTTTAGGTGCTTGTTTCTGGGTGGCAGGCTGCTCTCATTCCAGTTGTGATATTGCCTTGTGTAAAATCCCATAAACACTTTTTAGTCTGCTACACTCATACCAGCACAACACCCACTACCATGTCACCACGGTGTTCATGCAATTACTTTGCTGAGAATAGATGGTCTATCACCTAAATAATATCCAGCAGCCCTGGAGAAAGAGAGTGATGAGTGATTACCTGGGAGGAGCGTGTTTAGACAGATTGTGTGTGCTATCATGTATTGAATTGTTCAGTAAATGTAGTATGTGAGTGTAGTATGCTACTCTTCCTACTCTCATCTTCACCTCTTTCACTGGCACTGGGCAGGAGTATTCGTTGCTTGAGGAACATCATTCACTGGAACCTGATTACAGCATTCATCCTTCGCAACGCTACCTGGTTCGTAGTGCAGCTTACTATGAACCCCAAGGTGCATGAAAGCAATGTGGTGAGTGATAGGACATGCATGGCTGCACACACATACACTGCATGCACAGATATACTCGCATGGTGCACACACTGTCCACACACACACACACTGTGCACATACACACTCTGGCCACACAAACTATGTGCACACATACACACATGCTGTGCACACACACACACACACACAAACACATGCTGTCATCCATACCATATAAGTTTGGACTATAAAAATAGTAAAAAATGGAAATTATAAACACAGAATTGGGTTAATGCCATACAGTACTTTCTGTTCTCAGCTCTCAGTTACATTATGTATCTGGTGTGTTCTTTAATATGCAAAAACGCAGTTAACGACAAAATCTGCAATAGGGAATACAAAGAAATGAATCTTTCCACATAAACAGAGCTCCTCAGAAAATCCCAAGTGCCGAATTAACACCAAAAGTTTTCATTTAGGTCAAAACGGACTCAAATTAACTGGAAAATATACTTGAAATTCTACACTAGGGATGTGGCTAATGTATAACTCTCACAGTCTCTCACACGCTCTCCTTTTTCGCTCAGTAAACTCATACCCTATAGCTTCTGCCTATATACCCCTCACAAGCAGACACACACACACACACACACACACACACACACACACACACAGTCTCTGTATTAATATTAATTGGATTGTAAGCATGCCTTTGCTGTTTGGTGCTGTGTCTTTGTGGCCTCTCTCAGTCTCAGTAGGTGTAATACAAGCAATACCAATGTGATACCAGTAATACTATAATAATAATGTGTAATACCAGTGTGTGTGTGTGTGGGGGGGGGGGGTGTGCGTGTGTGTGTGTGGACATACGCACATCAGTAAACAGTCCAATCTCTGAGGAGTTTTCTGATGTGCTAGTCAATTACCCCCCACTTCTGGGTGCTTCATTAATTACAATATTACCCTGTCAATAACAAGCCCACAGGATCCTTTCAAATACATATCAACAGAATTCAATGTACACTGTCACGACCACCTCATGGTTTGAAACTGCTGCTTAGATGCAGGGGTATAACAAGTAATCTTAGAATGCATTTGTGTTTTCACAAAAAAAGGATGCCTGCATTTGTATTGCTTCATCACATCATGATTGTCTACAGATTAAACATATATACTAAGGTTAACGGCACTTGCCCGTCTTTTTATTGCTCACTTTATCTCTTCTTTTCTTTCTGAAAAGATCAGCCTTATTGATAGCTTCCTGTAAACTGTGAAAGATCAATCTCTTCAAAGCAGTTTTCCTGTTGTGCTGTGAAATGCAAATTTAGCCATATACATCTTTAACTGGAGTGTTCCTTAACAGCGTGGGGTCTGCCTGCATGTCCAGCAATGTTCATGGTGACAGCACTATTGGAAACATCCTGTCTAGTGCCTAAGCATCTGACAGAAGCCTCTACATTTCACTCTTCTAATAGAGCATTCATGCCCAGAAAATCTGAGACTGTGAGACCAAAAGAATCCACGCATACGTGGAGACGAGTGAGATTTATAATGGGCAAATCCAGAATCGTAATCATCAGAGTAGTCCAGGGTCATAGAGTCAATACGCAGAGTATAACAATACATGTTTAACAAAAGGAACAAAACACACAATGACAAAAGGGGTAGCAGGCTATAACAAAGATAAAAGCAAATAAAAGAAAAAACAACTAACATTAGCAAGAACAAGAGCTAGATATCATGAACAACAGGCAGAGAATAACACGAGGTAAGATGTCACGATCAGTCCCTCCCGGTTTCCGTGTTTTCCCTGTCTTGTGTTTTTTAGTTCCGTTCCATAGTTTAGTTTTTTTCCGCCCCTCGTTTGATTTTCTACACCTGTTCCTCGTTCAGTTGATTGTATTTAAACCCTGCCTTGTGGCCTTAGGTTTCGCTGTTCATTTGAATTTGTGAATGTGTTTCGTTGTGGTTGCTTCTTGAGTCTGTGTTCCAAATTCTTCATTTATGTTAGCCTGTCTTGTTTAGCCCCGAGTGTTTTCCTAACCTTAGTTATAGCCTGCTTTCCCGTTTGCCTTCGTGTGTGTTTATTTTGTTTACTCATGTATCCCTGTGCTCTCCGTGTTGGCTCTTTGACCCTGGACGGCTTTAACGATTCTGGATTTGCCCCTATTAAATCTCACTCTTCTTTGCACATGCGTCCGCCTCCTTACCGCTCAATGTTACATAAGAATTACAAACAGAGGCTAGGATTAACACAATGACCAGCAAAGCAGACAGGGTTTAAAGACACTTACCAATAAGAATTAACAAGACACAGGTGCTATAAATGATGGGCGGAGAAAACAAAACATGGAAGCAACACAAATACACACTAGGGAGTGGCCATCATGACAGGCTTTAATAGCATTTAGAACTTTAAAAATTATTAGCCTTTTTACGCAAATTAAGATTCGGCTGGAGCATGCTTTTGGTGCAGCTGATTTTTCAAATCTGAATTCACCTTCAACTGAAACCCTAAAAACAGTAATCGTATATCTCGGTAATATATAATCATATAACTGTGTAAAAACTAGATTAGTAGAAAACAGTGATAGTAAATCGAGCAGTCATGCCAATTTCAGGGTGTCTATCTAAACCTGAATCTTGCTCACATTTTATAGAGGAGAGAGTCATAACAAAGAGTAGAACAAGATTAGGTGAAAATAGTTAAATATTGTTAATAAGTAGAAAGTGATGCCATGAAACTTCTCAATAGTGCACTGCCTTTAAAAACTTTATTTATTATTCAATATATCTATAAAGCAAATAGTACATAAGCTTGATCAGTGGACTGTTACCAGGCATAGACAAAGTTACTACAATGCATGTGATTTCCCATTGTAACAGTTTGTGATAAATTGCTGTTGAGGCTTTTGCATCATAGCAGACGTTTTATGAACAGTTAAAATCCTCTACTTCTTGGTAATTTAAACAATTTCATTTGCTTTTAAACAATTTAGTGATCTTCTAATTTAAGTCAGGAGGCAGGCAATGTGGAAGTATAGTGTCTCTAACCCCCTTGGCCTGACTCAGTTTGGAACAAAATAAGGTTAATTCAAGCTGAGTTTAGAATTCAGTCCATTATGCTTGGAGCATCATTTTATTCATTTATTTAAGGCCTGTTTTTGAACTTTTTTTAAAGCCTCCACTGTCCTGTAGGTGTCCCATAATGTGTTGAAGAACAGACCTTTTCCTTCCCATACACACACCTGCAGCAAAACGTGCACAGATCCCTAAGGGTCTTTGATTTCAGTACACATATTTGTCAGCATATTGTCATAATGACATCCTCTGTTTTCAGTTTTATTGGTAGGTGGATCAACTCAGAGTCATCAAATTGCTAAAACATTTGTTTACCGTTCAGTACCTAATCAAAATAATTAGCTATCAAAAACCTTACATACTCACATCACATACAAACACATAAATGTGTTTTAGTGTAATAAAGGCGAAGTTCATCTATACAAGGCTAACTCCATAAAGAGCATGCAGTACTAGGATTCACGTGTAGGCAGTAAGTGCATTTATTGTACACTACTTTAGTTTTTGTATTATTAAAAAGGTAAGCCATACTTCATTTTTTTCATTTTTCACAAGTTGTAATGTGTTTTGATAGCATAATTAATTGTATAAAAGAGTAATGTCTTTGCCATGAAATGCTATCATTATCTTCAGTGAATAATCTTCAAAGAAAGTTTTATATCACCTCTTTCTGTGTCTGTGTCTCTTTCTCCCATCCCCAGATCTGGTGCAGGTTGGTCACAGCAGCGTATAATTATTTCCATGTGACCAACTTTTTCTGGATGTTTGGTGAGGGTTGCTACCTCCACACAGCCATAGTTCTGACCTACTCCACTGATAAGCTAAGGAAGTGGATGTTCATTTGCATCGGCTGGTGTGAGTTGCCGTTGATCATAACTCCAACTAACCATAAATGGGAACCAGAGTTTTTACAGTCCTGTACTCAGGCAGTTACAATTCTGTAATGACATGTCATTTGAAAAGGGGAGGAAAGAAAAATAGTTTCTGTTTTTACTATTTTTATTGTTTTTACAAAAAATAATCTTTATAGAGTCTGTCACTCTGAACTCAACATGTGAGACACAGATTAAACTTGACATTCAACAATGACATTCTTATCAGATTTCCTACTTAACAGTCTGCCACTGGATGCCATATATATGAACTGTGTAGATAATTAGTGCTTGTAGCAGCACTTTCATTGTACTAATTGTATTGTTTTTGTTTAACATCGAAAGTGATGTCAGTACAGTGGCATTTGATTTGTTTTTCTACTCTCAGGTATCCCCTTTCCTATTATTGTTGCGTGGGCCATCGGTAAGCTGTACTACGACAATGAAAAGTAAGTACCTTTCATGCTTGAGTTCTCTTGGTCTCTACATTTTTCTCCCGCACATGCATGCACTCATGCATACACACACACACACACACACACCAAATCTACAATAAAATAAATATTTTTATTATCCTGCAGGATATTATAAATTTAAAGACAATTTGTTAGACAGTTATGTATTTTTCTATTTCAGTCTTGAACTTTTTATTGCACATCTTAGTTCTATTTTTTCATAAACAGCTCTTTATCCCAAAAGTATTAAATGATACATCAGCCATCAAAGCCTTTGAACATTTTTCTTCTGCATCTTCTTTCTAATACCTCACAGAACAAACAGTAGTTATCTCATAGATGCTGATGCATTTGTGCCTTTTACTCTAATGTTAGGCCAATATTTAGCAAATAGCAGCTTCAGTGTAACTACTGTGGGATAGTTTGTACTTCCTGGTCCATGCCATGCTAAAGAGACACACAGGTTCATTTCCCATAAAGGCTGTGAAATTAAGTTAGTGCTTAAAACTGGTCTTTAATTCAGCTAGATAGTCATTGTGCATGGCCATTCAGTCTTTATTTCATTGCCAGGCAATTGTTTTATCGACTGCATGCTGGGGCCTGACCCACAACTACACACACCTGAAAAAGTCGAACAGGCATATGGTCTTGTTTAGTCTGTAACTGGATGAACCTGTGAATCTTGTCCTTCCCAGACCATGAAAATCACTCCGACAAATAATACTAGACTGCACAAAACTTCTCTGCTTATTTTTCTCTCTTCCTCTCATACACACATACACACGCACACTCATGCACCCACACACACACTCATACACCCACACATTTTTGCGCATACACACACAGAGGTACGCACACAGGGGCTTGATCCTGCCACCTGCCGAGAAGAGTGTAGGATCTGCAGTATCTGCCCAAGGGACAGCTTCCTTTATCTGCTGCTTTACTTTTTCCTTCAGAAAGGCTTTTCTGTTTTGCTTTTAGGTGATCTTTATTATGTAATATTTTTGTCTTTTTTGGTCTTCATTTATTTATGTCATACCTTCTTTATCTTAACCTCTATTCTAAGCCTGTTTTATACTGAACCACTCAGACTGCCTAGGGAAATGACACACACATTGTTAGAACCTCTTGAATGCAGTCACAAAATGAAAAAGATCGTTGCGTGAACAGGGTAGTCCAGTCATTTGGCCAATTGCTGATTTTAGCTGCAATACCTATCAAGAAATTCACTAGCTTTCTTCTGTGGTCTGCAACTGCAGGTGCTGGTTTGGGAAACGGGCCGGTGTTTACACTGACTACATCTACCAGGGCCCCATGATTCTGGTTCTTCTGGTGAGGCAGAGCACAAACAGAAAGTATCCATGAACATCCTAACTTCAAACTCCAAAAATGAGCCATTACTATAAACTTAGCACAAGAGCAAAATGGTCTGTAATTCCATTTAGTCTAATCGCCACTACAGCTATACAACATTCATAACACTATTCTGTCTACCAGCTTTCTGTAGTACCTAACTGTGCTTCTCTTTCACTTTCTCCTTCCTGCAGATCAACTTTATTTTCCTTTTCAATATTGTGAGAATCCTCATGACGAAGCTGAGGGCCTCTACCACCTCAGAGACCATTCAGTACAGGTGAGGCCATCTCAGAGACCATATAGTACAGGTGAGACCACTTCACAAACCTTTCAGTGCAGGTGAGACCACCTCAGAGACCATTCAGTATAGCTGAGACCACCTCAGTGATCAATTAGTACAGGTGAAACCACCTCAGAGACAATTCAGTACAGGTGAGGTATGCCAAGCAGCAAACACCAGCTGAACTCAGCACATAGTGCAAAAACATGAACTGATCTGTAGTGACCTGAACTACATAAGCAAAAGATTGTAGAAGGTATAATGGGAAACCATGCACCAGCATTGGCAATATCTTTGTCTATTCTTAAGGGTGACTGTGGATTATAATCTTGTTGCTGACCATTACATAAACATAAACACCATCAAGGTGTATGTGTGCTTTGTTTGTTTGTTTGTTTTTTCCTATATCTACATTGCCTTTTCTATATCTGTCATTCTGTTTGTCCTTTAAAATACGATACAATACAACTTTATGGTCAGCCTTTTCTGAAATTTTCATTGTGTCCTTGTGTCAAAAACACATAATTACAACAACAGCATGCATAATGATACGCATAATACTCAGTGATAAATGTTCTTGACAGGCACATTCATGCAGTTACCCCAGGCAAAAGAAAACAAAAGGTTAATGCTATATTTACATTTACATTTTCATTTATGGCATTTAGCAGACGCTCTTATCCAGAGCAACTTACAAAGGTGCTTTGTCATTTACATTTACATCCTAGCCAGTAAAGTAGGTTAGAGTCCAATATACCAATGATCTAGAATACTGCAGAAATACAAGGGTCACTGCTATATTATCACTATGCCAGTGTTTTTATCATGCAGTATGATATTCAGTATAATATCACTGGTCAAGAACATTAAATCAATTCTTGTCATGTCCTACTCACACTGAATGTTGAGATTAATTCTGTGTAATTTGATCAGATCATTCATAAATGATTTTGCAATCGTTACGAAGCTAACATTGCAGCATTTCCCCTATTGATTGACCCTGTTGACCCTGTTGATTTTTTCCTTTTATTAATGGATGATTGATTATAGTCTGGTTGTCTTGCTAATTGAAATATCCAATGATGTGCCTAAGTTATATAAATTAATATTAATATTACTGTACATTAAATACTACATTCCATGACAACCTCCATGTTTAGGTTTATAACAGTTTACAGCAAATGAATTTACAAATCCAAGAGCAAAGGTGGGATCAGTTGCTCCAGTCTCAAGCCTCATGCAACCCCAAATATGAATACATCTCCACAACTCCACCACAATTTGGAAGCAGATGAAGCACTACCCGGCCCACCCACTACGTCCTGCCCCAAACATCCCTCCCCATCATTCTGTCTCGAGTGTCCTGCTCCAAACACCACTCCCCCAACATTCTGCCCCGAAAGTCCCTCCACCAGAGTCCTGATGCCATTTGAATGGCATCTCTGCACTGTAGTGGCACATAAGATTCAGGGCGTGCCTGTGCCAGTGTGGCTCATATTCGGAACAAAATGACAGACTTCCTTTGCCTTGCTCTCCACCGTGGGCTGACACCAGCAGGCTGATACACTACAACACCTCTACCTTGTCTGATTTTAGTTCGTGTTCAGGAAGCTAATATGGCAATATTAGCCAACTCATACATCCTATGGAACAGGTTTTTTCATAACCAGATTAAAGCATAAGATTCACTACTGGAACTGCATTTTAACTGAAGACTAAGTATATTATGTGTGAACAAAATCAGCACTATTAAGTTATTAGAATCTGGGGAGAAAACAAATTGTTCAGATTGGCAGGACAGAATACTATGAAACTTATCTAAAGACACATGACCATATATGAGCTTTGCCCTAAAAGTAACTGAAGTTGGAGTCTGAATATCTCAGCCTGAACTGGAGTGTGATGTTTTTTTAATGAAATCTCTTCCCCCTACAGGAAAGCAGTGAAGGCTACTCTTGTTCTGCTGCCGCTCCTGGGAATCACCTACATGCTGTTCTTCGTCAACCCTGGAGAGGATGAGATCTCCCAGATCGTTTTCATCTATTTTAATTCATTCCTCGAGTCTTTTCAGGTAGGCGACAGGCTTGTGCAGGTCCTATTTCTAGCTGTAAGGGGATTTGCAGTACTCTGGTGAACAGGATCAGAGGTTTGCATGGTTGAAAGACAAAAAATAGTTTTCCAGACAGATTTTGTATGGGTGAAAAGCTGATTTACATATGTACTGGTAGTGTAATTCAGTCTGTAATATAATTGGTGTATATATAATAAAACCAGACTGAACCGAAGGTTTGTCTTAAAATCACTTTCAATAGTGAAATGTTTATATCGTCATCACCATTGTTACAGTCAGGTTCATCCTGGAAACTCATACTGTATTAATGCTGGCTGGATAGTACACTAAGTGTTTGGAATGCAGAAATGAATTTAGAATTGCTTGCATCTTATAATTTAGCCAAATGCCTCCCAGCCTCCCCTTTGAAGTCATTTATACTAATTTTTAGATGTGAAACACCTCATGGAACTGGATTGTATCTCACTCACATATTCACTCATTCACTCACAGTTAGCAAACAAGAAATTCTGTGTGACAGTGGTGCTTTGCATCAATGACACTGTGTGTAAATATTTATTTTTGAAGTACTGAGAAAATAATTTAAATGTTACTGTTATAATTGCTTGTGTGTAGTTTTCTATTTCTTTTTCTTTTTTTACATATCTTGATTTTTTTATACCTGTCTGTGTCACATTTGGTCCCCGCTCACTTTGATGTTTTCCCTGTGTATTTTAGTTCCATTCTTTTCTCCACTCCTCGTTTGATTGCTCACACCTGTCCCTCGTTTCTACCTTGTTAAGTTAATGTATTTAAGCCCTGTCTGATGCACTGTGTGGTGGCTGTTCATTGTGTTCATACTGATTGTTTGGATGTTTGAAAGTCTGTAGGTCTGCATGGGTTTTGTGAATGTATCTAAGTAGGTTCATTGTTTGTCCAAGTCAAACCGCTGTGTGTATTCCATGTATGTAGTAGAGTTGTGTTATTTTCTTAGCCTGTATGTTTATTCTAGCTTTTGTTTACTCAACTTTTCTCCCTTATTCTGTCTCCTCTCACTCTCTCTAAAGTTAAAAGGCTATTGGGAAGTAAAGTTGCTATGGACTATGACTTCAAACCTATCAGGAAAGCATTATATAAGACCCCAGTGACCAAGTCATTGAGGCATTATAGTACAGGGCATTCTAGGATTAATTTCTAAATTAATGGCATTTTTCAACCACAGTGGCACTTCTATAACACAGAACAATTGTTACTAAAACATTTACAGTTTAGCAAACCCTTTAAACATGATATAATTTATATGAAACACAGACTGTACTGAATGCATAATGAATGCTTACACTGTGCAATAAAGGCATGTCAAAATTATAAAATGTTTTTTTTCTCCATCTTTCACTTCAGGGCTTTTTCGTGTCTGTGTTTTATTGCTTCCTGAACAGTGAAGTAAGTAAACTCTCTTTGTCTCTCTTCCTCTCTTCTTCTTTTCTGTAAGCACCTGCACTCTCTATACAACAGGAGATGCATGTCCTCCCCTGCATGCCCTGGGGAGGAGCATGCTCAAAATGAACTGGAAGTCGACTTTCCGAAGTGCAGTGCAAGCAACCCAGAGGAATTTGATCAGCGTTCATTCCATCTGAGAGACCTGGCCAATCAATATGATCGCTCTGGGTTAGCTGCACCACGCCCAACCAACTCAATGATAGTCAATAGTGTAACAATTACTACCAAGAAAAACTGAATGTTCACAAGGGCAAAATCTGGTTTGAGTTATATAGTCTAAGGCATTTTGATCTCTCTCAACATCCTGCTTTATAATGGAAATGCCCAGACTGCAAATGCACCAAAGTTACAATTACAGAGAGGATCTATACTTTCATTCCTTACTAGATCATGTGGTTTGTTAACTGATCCAATCAGATGAACAAATCAATGAGAAAAAAGATGGCATGCATTTGATCAGAGGTCACCATGAAACATAAATCGTAATACAAAATCCAACAAAAACATGCGAATTACATATGTCCTCACCCACACTGTGACATCACTGACCTGTTCCAATAACCTTCAACAAAGCAGTACAGTCTGAAATTCAAGCTATTCTCATTTACTCTGCCAACAATATTATAATAAAACATCCTTGAGTCAAGATGACAAAGCACAAAATGTGATCTACTTTCCAGTTCACTGGCCCATTTGTAACACCATGTCTACACAATTAGAAAGAGCTCAATAACAATATTATTGTTATAATGAATAACCAGGGAATCATGTAACTGTAACACCGATATTGAAATGAAGCATGTAAAACTAATCATTATCTAACTCTATACAATTGCCAGTAAATTATTTATGTCTTAAGGCATCATGCACACAGCTTAATGGAGTTACAGAATAACAAGTTTTGGAGAAAGACTGCACCTGAAAACAGCTTAATGGAGTTACAGAATAACTGAAGTTTTGGAGAAAGACTGCACCTGAAACTCTGCCCTTATTTCCTCTTTATTTATACTCCCATGCTTCCACATTTTTTTTCTGTGATGAATCTCATAACCTTCCTCCCTGACTCCACCCTGGTTCCCCTGGTTCTCTCCCTCATTCTAACTCTCCATCTTCAATAATGGGAGCTGGTTTCTCCCACCCAGGGAGTCCACCCAGAACTCCACTCCAAAGGTTTCTCAGTTGGTCTCTCTATTATAGTCTCTCTAGTCTCTCTATTATCTCTACTTCAACCTGTATAGAAGGCATGATCTGCACTTGCAAACAGTATATTATAACCATGCTTTAAAGAAACCCTGGTTAACGTGTTCAAAAAACATTTATCTAAATCATGTTGCCCTCATGTACCTTTAACTATTTCACAATGAGAAATTATCATGATCATGCACCAGGATTTTTATATATTTTATATGTTGCACTGAGTTGAAAACATTCTCTTCCAGAACAAAAACACAATTTTCTTCAGCTGTTCAGTTACGTAAATTATATACTGATTTCTGGCAGAGAAAGCCCCTTTAGATCATACATTCTGGATCTAAATTGCACATGCTTGCAATATACCCACTTGTGCCCTCTGCCAGAGGATCATGAAGGAAAACATCATCTTGATCAACGAATCCCTACAGTGGCATATTACCATTCTTCAACTCCCAGCAGAAGCTCATTATCCGTGCCCCACCAAAACTCTGCTGCTGATAAACAGCCCATATTAAAAACCATTCCCTCTCCTGAATCTGCTAAAATCAAACATTTAACCACCACAAGAGAATCTATGAATCTTATCTTGGCTTATTTTATTGAGCAAATTCTTCCAAGGCCAATGTAAAATACTCCTGATGAACTGTTGACTTCATTGACTTTCTCTGAGATTAACTACAAGTGCTTGTTGATAGGGAAGGAATAGTTCATTCCAACAGCACATAGAGACTGGCTCATCTAGTCTTTTTATGGTAATTGATGATAAGTCATTCTAAATCTGAATGCTTATGTAAGCCATGGCACCTGTTCTGCTCCTGCCATATTTGGCTGTAATATACTGCTGCCATTTGCTTCTGTGATGCTGACTCAGAAAACCTAGAATTTTGAGCAGAAAGATTGTGTCAGACCTGTAGCAAGGGTGCTGCTGCCTGCTTCTGACCTGCCTTCAAGCCTACCACCAAGGCGAGGTTAAGAGTTTCAAGTTGCATTCCAGTGACTGACAGGGGACATTACTTGGAGGACTCTCGCAAAGACAACTACCAACCCCCCACCCTTGGGAAGCATGCTGAGCTGAGATGAAGGCAAAGAGGCAGGTTGATATTTATTACAATGACATCCTTGTCATTGATTTACTGAGATGGAGCCTTTTCAGAGGGCTGGAACACTTCTTTTTAAATGGCTTTTTTAACTCACTGATTAAAGAGCAACACCAACAGCATTTTTGCACCGCCTCCATGGTCGATGTAACCAGTAACTAAGATCAGATAGTTGTGACTCACTACAACAGTGTCCTTGGTCCTGTAAACAGGCTAGATTTTTTGGCACCTTTGATACAGTTAACTTTAGGAACCATGAGAAAAGCTTAGCAAGCTAATCTTCTTAAGTACATTCACTTGTCTTATAAAGGGTTTGATAATTCTCCGTTGAATTAAATAAGGTGTAATAAAGCAGCGAAAAGACAAATGTATTCAAAGCACTGGTCCCTTAATTCAAACATCCTCAGCTAGATGGCTATGTTAGTATTTCGTCCAAGACCAATAAAACCTAAAATCTTGGCAAGCGAGATTGTTGCCCTACAAATAATTTAGGGTGTTTTTCACACATGCACTTTTTAGTCTGGATAAATTGGACTGTAGTTTGCTTTCACCCTTGGTGCAATTTGTTTAGGCAGGTGTGAATACCCTGATTGTACTTGGATTTGGACCAAAACAACTGTACTGAGACCCTAGAGAAGGTGGTCTCGGCTCGGTCCCAAACAAACTCTGGAGCAGTTCATTTGTGGTGAGAAAGTGATCTGATCTCAATCTGACCAATCTAAGTTTGAGCTAAAGAGCTCCCATTGCCATGTTTAACCTGGTATATTGCCCAGATAATTACTACAACTATGAACAAATGTCATCACTGCCATTGTTCACTCTAAGTTTACCGCAAGAAAATGCTCCAAATATATAAGCTCATTAACTAGAACAAACAAACTATAGGTGTGAAAATATACATATGTAAGCTGTGCCTCTTGGTTTTGCTTATGTCATGGCACATGACTTTAACCCAAAGCAATGCAGAGGCTTCTCTTCAGAGATTTACTGACAGAGACAATCATCTACTACATTACAATGTTACCTTTTTTTGTAGTTTCATTGGTATTGCCCTTTAATTAAAACAACCAAATCATTTGAATGGCTAGAGCACAAAGTGACACTTCCCTCAAGCACATTTAAACTGAACTGTATACAGACATTGAATTAAACAACTTCCTATACTCCATTTTCCAGAAACAATTTTATTAACCACAGCTTTTACCAATATAAACTTTTCAATGTCTGTGTGTGATACTACTAAATGTTACTGATTCTGCTGTCAGGAGTAAACATAGTTACAATGCTAGCTTCTTGCTTAACACCAGAAGGTATCAGATATCTAAATTATATCTAAATATTAATTTTGTGGACCTTTGTGCATGTGACGTACATCATGCCATGGTATCAATGGTTCAAATGTTAATGACTTGACTCTTAACTATAAGATCGGCTCATGGCAATAGTTGGCTTTCTGCCTGCTTAATAAACATTAGCGCTTAATCTTAAACCTCCCAAGAAAAAGTGTCCAGATTGGTCACAAATCATAGCAAAAGGGCATCATTTACCAGCAGAAGTAGATTGTGTCCATTTGTCTGCATACATCTCTCTTCACAATTAAGAACAGGCTTTACAGATCACATACAACTTCAAGAGCTGAGGACACATTTAAAGGTCACATGGAAATTAAGATGACATTTTCCTCAACTCCATATAGGAAACTAATGCAATCCAAAAAGCATACCCTGAAACTTAATTAGTGCATTTTGCCTTCACTTCATACCCTTGATAATTTTAATTATTGATTCAGATATGGGCTTGAAATTTCATGTAGTTTCTTTTTTAAATCATGGGTGTCACGGCACGTCCCCCTCCTCCTAGACTCCTCCCTGTGTGTGTGTGTGTGTGTGTGTGTGTGTGTCTCTATCACCTTGCCCCTACCTTGTTAGTTGGTCATGTGTTACTCCTGTCCTCAAATATGTTCCTTGTTAGTATGTATTTAAAGTATGTGTTAATATTTAAAGCCCTGTTTTACTGTTGTTTTTCATCTGTGTTTGACCCTGTGCGTTGTACTGACACATTGTACTCAGTTTCCAGTCTTACTGTTTGCTACATCAGTTCAGTTTAGTGTGTATTGTTCTTGTTCTTCGTATTTTGTTTTGTTTCATTTTTGTTTTTGTTGATAATAAATAAGCTTTTCATGGAGACTTGCACACCTCAGGAGGGACACTGCCAGTTTGGTTGATGCAAGGCTGGCCTGCCTCAGTATGGACATGGATAGGCTCATCCAAGAGGCAGATGAATCCCAGTCAGACGTTCCTCATAGTGACCCAAAGCCTCCCGCAAGCACCTCCCTCAATAGCCCTAAGTGGGATGGACTCGACTCTCCTCTCCCTTCAAAAAAGAAAAAAGAAGGGAAAGAAGAGGAACAGAACCCGCCCTGACCTTGTCGTTGTAGTGAAGGCCATCTTCCAAAGTGTTTAATTCCGTCCCTGCCTGGAGGAGAAGCCTGTACTCCAAATTGGCTCACTCCATCCCTGCCTGGAGGAAGAGTCTCCTGAGAGGTTAAGGGAGGATCCTGGGGATTCTGGGTCTGATGCTATGGTGGTCGATCTGTCTTCCATGGACCATTATTATGAAAGCAATGCTGAGGGGCAGGAAGACTACTGCAACCCTCAGTCGGATGCGGGATCTGACTGCTCGGTTGCTTCTCATCTGGACAGAGAGAAGCTTTGCTTGGAGTCAGTTTCTGATGTAGAGTTAGAGCGATCTGCAGACTCCTGCATGGAGGTTGAAGCCTCAAATGCACCTGAGTCTGTGAAAGGTGCACGCCGCTCCAGAGCCCGTGCGCTCCTTTGTAAGAGCTCCAAGAAAGTACATGTGTCATCCAGCGCACACTGCTCCATAGTCTGGGCGTCTCCTCACAGGTATGCTTGGAAATTGGAGCTCTCTACAGTGCACAAGCTCATGGCGGGTGGTTCATCTGGCATGCTCCCTCATCATGTGCTCCCTAGCACATCCGCCAGGAATGCAGAGGTGTCATCACTGCCCAAGCGAGCAACAGGCACCCCCTGCTGGACTTGTAGAACTTCACACCAGCCAGCACCAGGAGGGTCGGCTAATGTCCCCTTCTGTCCAGTCACTGGACCCCCGCCTACCCTTCCCTTAGGGCCCGTTAGTCACATTCCTGTTCCTGTTACTGTTACTGTGCCAGTCCCTTTACCTCCCTTTGTGTCTGTTCTCCTTCCTGTTAGTGTGCCTGTCCCTATGTCTGTTATCATCATGGTCCCTGTTGTCCTCCCTTCTGTCCTGTCTGCGCAAGCCCATGTCAGGTCACTCAGTACTCTGACCATGCCATTTGGTGTTGGTCTGAGGGCCGGGGCACAATGGTCTGGCGCGCCTGGAGTTGCACTGTCGGGGGGGGCAGGGGGTTTTTCACGACATGGGCTCCTAGACTCCTCCTAGACTCCTCCCCATGTTCATGTGTGTGTGTTTGTATGTATGTTTCTCTCAACATGCCCCTACCTTTTTAGTTGGTCATGTGACACACCTGTCCCTAATTATGCTCCTTGTTAGTATGTGAATTTAAAACCCTGGTGTTTGACGCCATTGTACGGCATGTACTCACATTCCACACGTTGGTTTAATGTGGCGGGGGGGGAGGTGTACGGGTTTTGGGGGCGGGGGGTTGTTCTTGTTAATAAATAAAAGAGACATGCCTCAGCATCCCACTTCATCGTCATGCCTCGTGACAACAGGTAGACATGTATTAGGTTAACCTAAATTAATAAATGTGTTAGCACCTTTGCTTTTGTATGATGAACAGGATCAGGTTGCTGTGCTTAAACCAGTCTCTCATTTTGCAGTCACTGCTTTCCCTCTAACTGCAGTCAGTGCCTTCCCTTTAGTTCAGACTCTTCAGTGGTATGCTAGTGGGATTTAATCAATCAAAAACATTGCAGTTAAATCCTAATACACATCAATAGAAAAGTATATACAGAGTTATACAGAGGTATAACAAAAATGAAGTAAATTACTTGGAATTTATTCCCACAGGAATTTAAACAGCTCACAAAGAATTAAATTTGTCCTCAGGACTTCAAAATATTCCCTCAGAACTTTATCCGGCTCAGCAGGAATAATATATATCTGGTGCTCACTTGGTGATTATTAGAATTCAGGATTTTATGAGGCAAACAGTCAATCACTTTAGATATTTAATCAGAACAGTTACTCCCAGTCATAATACCTCCATGAATGTTATCCCCCCTCCAGATTTAATCACTCATTAGTGATTTGCATTCTTGTGTGATATAATTAAAGTGCACAGTTTTTGTGTCATTGTAAGCAGCATGTGTTTATTTCATGTAAGTCACAATATGTCTGGAAAGTCTAAGCATTTAGACCCTAATGATCTGGATGCACCCAAACCCCTAAATCACCCTAGGATCCCTTAGCAGGATTGAGTCCTCACTGTCTCTGTCTGTCTGAGCTGGGGGGATTTTGTTTAATTCAGCTGGTTTTGTTTATTACATCCAAAGCCCAAAGAAGAAAAAATCACAATGTGTTCTCTCTTTACAAGCTACCTAATTCAATAGAGCTGGCTTCCTTCTTTTAGTTTCCAAGTATATGTGGCACTCTGACAAGGTTAATTGGTTTTAGAATTCTGAGTCACTCCATGTAGGATGTTTGAGACAAAATCATAAATTTTTAAAGTTTCAGGAACAGAAAAGTTGAACATATGTAGTAAAAGAAATGAAGTTAGAAGAAAAGCTAAAAACTCAAGAATAACTCAAGTTTCAAGAATATTCTGTTGGACAGAGGTTTTTGCTTTCTTCCTCATTCTTCATTTATGGCTCTTTACCTTTTGATTATGTGTAATCATGCTTTCATTTGGTCCCTGCCTTGTTCCATACTTGTTCCCAAAAGAGATGCAAATGTTGATGACTTAGACTGTGTTGTGAATCATTTGGTGCAGTACTTTAATACTGATGTAGTATACTAGGAACCAACTATTCTTTGTGTCTCACCATAGGTGCGTTCAGCCGTTCGGAAGCGCTGGCATCGCTGGCAAGACAAGCACTCCATCCGAGCACGGGTGGCACGTGCCATGTCAATCCCCACCTCCCCCACCCGAGTCAGCTTCCACAGCATCAAACAGTCGTCCGCTGTCTGACTTCAGCTGATCCCGACCCCAGAACTTTACACAGAACTCACCTCCTCCCCTCCACTCCCAGCCTCAACACCAGCTCCTCTCTCTAACTTCAGCTAACCCTCAGCTCCCACAGCAAAGCTAGGGTATGAGGGCCAAACAGGGTATGAGGCCTTTGACTGAAGAACACCCTGAGATGGGGCACCTACCCGAGGTAAAGACTCGCCTTCAAGAGAACAGGGGAGGAGCAAACTGTAAAGAGGTCAGACTCAATCAGCCAATCTGAGGCAGATAACAGGAGGCCAGGCTCTAAGGAAAACACTACAGTGGAGTCTGCCAAGTAGAAAATGATCAAAGTTTAATTGGGTTTCTTCATTTCCCCTGGTCAGCCCTTCCATCTGTGTGATGCCCTCACTGGGACACGGCTTTCCAGGCAGAGCCTTTGGAGTACAAGGGCAGGAGCTCAGAGGAGGAACATGTATAATCTTCCTGAAGGTTTCATATGAAGGTACTTGTCAAACTTGGACAGTTGCTTCCCATCAGTCTGCACATGTGACGATAAATGGTAGGTGATAAATCACCAAGCTTTTGCTGATTTTCCTTTTGGGGGTGAATTTGCTGTTTCTGGAGCACTTCTGAAGCAAGGTGTGTCACAATGGATATGTGTGCAATGGATACACAAACCGTCTTTTGAATACAAAACTACCACAGATCTTTCAAACTACTGCCTTTTAATATTTTGATTGAGTTCACATTTGTAGACAAACAAATGCACCCATCTAATTGAGCCTCGTTGTCAACCTAGGCTCAGAGACTGAGTCAGTCATCAGAGAGATAGGGCATGGAAGTTTACTAAACTTCCAAATTTCTTCATGTCACATCATCTTATGAAGTTCTCAAAGTTCCCAACTTTAAATATTTCAGTTTGGCAACTTTATCTGAGGCAAAAACATGCCAATGCACAAACATTCATATTGTTTATTTAATGTTTAAAAAAGGTGTTTTAGAAACAAGTGTCAGTTAAAGTCAAGTGGACATTCTATATCACCATTGTGTATTTTGGTTACAAACATGCAATCAGTCCTTTCACTTACAGCTGACTTATAATTAAGGTAAACTCATCACATTTTTAACATTATTTTATGTTTTATAATCAAGAAGGGGCCCCTGTTCAGAACATGCAATACAACAATTTAAGTCTTATAAAAGAAGAGACCAGATATATTCTAATCCTATGAATAAAGTATACATATTGTCGTAGTACTAAATGGAGGAAGTGTTTATTTTTTAAACTGTCAAGTTCAGGCCTTCCTGGTGAATGTTGTTTTAAACTAGCTCTAGCCAACTCCTTTCTCCTTCATTCAGGCTGGGAGTAGAACTTCATGTCCTTAGAGAAGTCCCCAGAGACAAGAACAGACTCAAGTTTTAACATCAATGAAATGCTTCCCTGCCTGGTTAGGCAGAGCCACATCTGAAACCAAAAAAAAATTGCTTGCAGAAGCTCATACTAACAAAGGGCTTATCTTATTAAACAAAAATGTGAAGCACCACATTGTGGAGCACCGTAAAAACCTCACACTAACACTCAACTGAACATATTAAATTGTCATCCAGATCACTATTTAGAGCCACTTCTATTATCCAGATTCAAAATCACCTGCGGCCTAGCAGCCTTAGAAACAAGTCATTGTGGATGTGAGGACAACGCTTTTCTAAAAGAATGATGATTAAGAGATGTGAGTGGGTTTTGTCTTAGTGTGAAACCATGCCACTGTGTATAGAAACGAAAACACAGGTTGATATCTGTCACTCACGGTATTTGTGCAGGTAAATGACACAAATGTCAATTACTGTGGACAGGGGCAGTCATGATGTTAATTAAGTACAATGTTTTTGGGTCACCCTCTCCAGTTTTGTTGTTTTTTTCTGTGTTTTTTGAGTGTGTGTGCGTGTGTGTGTGATAAAAATACACCAGACTGGCAATGGCCTCCTGCAGTGAGCTATAACCCTTAAGCATTTTTGTTCTCAACGAGGCTAACTTTTGCAAACACCATTTGAATGTATATGCATTCTCTCACAAAGGCACGCTTCTTCAAACCCTGAATCACAACCCAGCTTTAATATGCTAAAAGAGATTCTTTTTTTCTTTTTTTGCTGTGAATATTTAATCAGTCAAGGCATGTTATTGTGTTATAAATGAACACACTTTAAACAGAGATTGTTAAACAATGCCATTGTGACTCATTTGTGAACTAATAGGTTATTACATTTACAAAAGTAACTAAATCTGGTGCAGCTGAAACCCCAAAGCAGCCTATTATGTTTCCTTCGATGATCCAACATATCTGGTGCCCCTAAGTCTTACTAGAATTAGGCTATGTGCAGGCATTTTCAGAAAAAAATAACGACTAATATTGTGAGTAAAAGCACAGACATTGTCCACAAAGCCAAAAGTTTCACCCCAGAATTATCTTGGCCCATCTATCTCTTTGGCTCCAATTGGCTGGATGAAGCAATGGAGAAACAAAAGAAAAGTATCTTTTCTCAGTGTTGTGGCTGCTGTCCTAGTCAGGTCTGTACCTCACTGTTCCTCAAACATCTGAATGTAAAAGTATGCAGAGCTCACTGCAGAGAAAATCTGCACACTTAAACTTTCTTGAGGAAAAATAGGTTTTGGATTAAGATAGAGGGGAGGGAGTGAATTAAGCGAATTAAGCAAATTAAGCAAGGAGAATCAAGTTTGAATGAGCAGAATCAGCTTAAACTAGCAATATGATGCCAGTTTCCCACTTATATTAAGATGAATAGATGCAGTGGAGCATTTTCTGCATTCTCTGAATCTGATATCCACTAACATCGTCACATCCTGCCACATTACAGCAACCCCAGCAGGGCCATAAAATGGTACACAGAGTTCTTTCAGCACTATTTCAAACTTTTCTAATGCTATTGCTGTGATGCTCTCGGGAAATGCAACCAGACCGCAACTACAAAAACAAGGCCAACCCATTTGTCCCATTAAGTCATATGTCCACACACTTTATTTTTACAGGGCCTTTGACAAATAGCAACTGATTATTATTATTATTATTATTATTATTATTATTATTATTATTATTATTATTTTGGCTACTTTTCATTCTACTTGGAGGCAGATCACATTGAAAATTGAAAAAATTGCAAAATATGTATCCACTGTTAAAAGACATGAAAAACCCCAGCAGTCACGCCATCAGTTCACTTTCGGGATTTACCACTTCCATGCCAGAGTCTAGGTCTGAGAGTACAGAGGCCAGGTTTGGAGGACCAACACAACTGACAGGACATAAAAGCCATAACACACCTCCCCTGTTTTGTCAAGTAAAGTCTGTGACATCTTCCTGCTGACAGCACTATGAGAGCAAGTTCTCATTCAGGCTCACCCTGTTTCAAGAGCAGTCCTGTTCAAATGCTCAGGATACATAGCTGTGCTTCTATCCCCACCTTCCCCAAGCCACCCTCCGTCCTAGCATCAGGGTTAAAGAATAGGTCCACTGTTCTTCAATCCACACGTTATTAAATCTGTAGCTTTTGATCATTTATAATTATGTGCATCACAATATCACTCGTAGCTTTAGTGTTGATAAATGTAACACTCTTCTGCAGTTTCTCACTGGGTACAAATTTAGTCTATTCAGCCTTCAAAATTAAAGAAGGGGAAACATGAAAAAAATATAAAGATAATATATTGAAGAAACAATTCACAACACTTTTCAAGTTTGTCTTTATTTATGCATAAATTTACAATAGCTCAAATCTACTTTGACTTTGCTTTTTTGTGATCATGATGATTCATCTATAAAAGCCAGCCAGTTTATTGGCATTTGAAATGAATCACCTTTCTACTAATGACACATCCATTTCAGTCTGGTTGGAGTTCCAGAATATGTGCTTTAAGATATTATTTGCTGCCTTTTATTGTCACCAAAATCATCCCAAATGGCAGAGAGGGGAAAAAAATAAAAATACAAATACAAATGTTAAAATATGTCCAAAACAATTATCTTGTTTGTCAGCTGGCATTCCAAACCGTTTGTCAGCTTAACCAAAATGTGTCTATATGGTAGAACATAATTGACAGTAAAGTTGTAATGCATTCTTGTGCTCTTTCATTGAGCTGGTCTTCATTGAGCTTACTCTGGTTGAGCTCCACTGGCATTGATAAAATAGGAGGCAGGCGGAGATGCTTGAGCTATTGTTTGTTTGTCAAATGGCTCGCCAGTGAATGGGAAAGAGGCTGGAGGGCATATGAGCATCTCATTCAGCAGCACAGCCTGAGGACTCCCATGGCAGTCCTCATCTCAACCCAGGCACACCTCAACACAGCCTTCTCTTTACTCATCCCACTTTAATGGAATGTTTGAAAGTGGTTCAAATAGCCCCACAAATTCAAAAGGAATGGCTATATTCCAGCAATTTGAAAGGCTGTTTAATCTCAATCAAGGATAATAACCTTCTACAACACCAATTATATATTTGCATGATTGTATCTCTCATCACCAGAAGCTTGCACTATATCCAAAACATTCTTTCAACTACATTTAAACCAATGTCTTATTTAAGAGATATTATAAGATTGTTCCAGTGTTTATTCTAACAATTAGTATCATTAAATCTCATTACTGTATGTATATATGTATAATTACTGTCTCATTATTATCAAATGATGCCAAATCTTTCAAGCTGTGTGTTGCTGGATTTTCCATGTGCATGCATGTGTATGAATGACTGTGTTCATGCATGTGGGTATGTATGGATGTATTTATGTGTATATGTGTATGTGTGTGTGTACTTAGAATGTTTCTAAGAAGAATGTGTGCAGACACAATCATTAGACAGCTATCATTCCAAAGCAATCTGCTATAATTAGTGCTCTCAAAACCATCTGTACTATCCTATCATATAGTGCCCTCCACAAGTATTGTCACCCTTGGTAAAGATGAGCCAAAAAAAAAAAAACTTCTCAAAACCACATATGTTTTACATAATTGTTGGCACCACTAGAAATTGTTATGAACAAAAAATGACGACTATACATATACTTAATTTTGTTTTTGCTGCTGAATACTCTTTTACATGCTTGGATATTAGATTTCTTTATACACATTTTTGAAACATTTTCAGTGCAAGATCAAGTCAACAAACAACACAGCTATTTCTCATCACGCTCTCGGGTCATTTTTTCCACATATGCCAGTAATACTGGAGGTACTGTATGGCTTGTTCAGTGTGCTTGGCAAAAAAATGCTTTACCAGTAGCTCAAATGCTTCTTAGACAGACAAGAATACACAGGATAGAAAATCTGGATAGATGCCCTCAGCTAAATGGTAAATCTGTCCATGCTATAGCCACCAATACATAAAAATACAAATCTATATTTATGTTTTGTAGTCCAGTAGAACTATTGTTTACATATAGGGTCAGTGTGAGTATCAGACTTGTCAGCTGTAGTCCTGTAGACTGTACTTTGGCAGAACTGCCTTGATTTCTTTCTAAATCAGTATAATTTTTGTCACTGTAGTGTCTGTTCAGTTCACTTATGAGGTATTTTTATGATCACTGCTTTGTGCTCATGTGTTTGTTTCCACAGCTGCTTTCTCTATTTTCCAATGCATTTACTTCTTCTCAGCAGACATGAGCTATTGAAGTCTAAACTGATCTCAGTGATCAGCAGGTTTGATTTATTTGAAAGTTTCAGTCTTTGTGTTCATTTAAATTGTGAAGATGTACATATGAAATATTTATTTAAATGTATATGGCAAAGAAATCTATATTTATCACATTATTTAAATATGATCAGTACACAGGCTGTGACAGAACTAATAACATATAAATTGAGGTCCAAAGTGCGTGGAATATGAGAATATGTGAAACCAATGAAATATGTAATTTTGATTTCATGGTTCAGTAGAACCAAATCTCAAACATTTCATCTTCTGCAGTAGTTAACAAACATTCTGTTTATGGCATTTGTTTATCTGTTATATCCATTGTATAACTTTGATGTTTGACAGAATTGAAAAAAAAAGATATAATTTGCACAAACTCTACTTCCTACCTTGAAGGCCTCAAGATATATGTAGTGCTTATAGAATTGTGCATTAAACTTTGTTTTATATATCTTCAATTGGTGTGGTGTTTTCACACTGTGTTCACGCTAAATATCTATGAACACATTTTCTATATGTCTAATTTTTTTTAATATTGTTGCTTTATAAATTTAGAAAAATAGAATTTATATATTTAGAAAAAATAGAAAAATATTAGCTTTTGAATCTATTTGCAATGCATAAATAAAGAAACTTGTTTCTCTACAGCAAACATTTGAGTCATATGGGAATTTAAAAAATACAGATATTGGAAATTACATTCAGAGGTTAAAAGAAAAATAAAGCTTTTCTCAAAAAAAAAAAAAAAAAAAAAAGATTAACACACAAAACCAGCTAAGCACAGGTCTCCTCATAGCACAGCAGCATTAACATACAAGACCAGCCATGTACAGGTCTACTTACAGCGCAGCTGCCTTAACACCCAGGTTTACTAGTAATTACAGGTACTAACTGGTCTCGATCAGTCAAATGATTGCAAGAACCACTCGATTTGCTTTACAGAATCACATTTAAGACTAACCAAACAGCCTCAGTTCAAGTCATTTCCTTTTAACAACCCTGATTATGAAGAACTGCTGAAATCATTTTTTAAATATTCTTTTGCTGTTCTTGTTATGGAAAAACAATAAAGTAAATGGATGCATCATTCAGTTTACATATGGTATCAAAAGTAGAAAGAGAATGTTAAAATTTTCATACACCTAAACAGTGGACAAACCCTGGTTGTTGCTATGACTACAGAGTATATTTCTTGGTAGTTGGTGAATAGCATTACATATACTACATACGATACCACCTCCAACCTCCTAGAATCTTACTTAAGATGAAACAGTAGACCCAGCTGCCAGCCACCTTTCAGAAGAGCAGAAAATCACAGCTTCCATTAGCACCATCCTGTGGGGCACTTGTGGCTAATGTAGGCTGTTAAGTACATGAATGGGTTGTTCTCATAAGAGGAATAAAGGATAAATAAACCCTGGCCTGACCACAGTTCTATACACTATAATGAGCTCAAAGGAAGCATCAGGGAAGGCACAGACTCTGTTTAACAGTGTTTAAAGTATCCACAGTTTGAGAAGAGAAAGGAGAAACAGGGGGAAAGGCAAAGCTTTATATTTGTTCTGATAAGCCTGTCCTTAAAACCTAAAAAAGGAAGATATTTTATCCTGCAGGTCTTTAGAGTGTTTGTGAGTATGTTTCATCTTAGGGGCATTGTGGCTGGCTTTCCATCATCTGTTTCTCTTTCCTTTTTGTTCTGTAAATCACAGTTTGATCTTTGCAGAAACATGTCTTGTTTTACGCTTTGCTTTGTGAGATGCTGAAAAAAACATTTAATGGGTGGCAACAGTCAGCAGACATCCCAAAATTAATCTTCCTGTAATGTACAAGGTTTAAGATTAAATAAGAACAGTTACAAATAACAAATCACTTGGACCAATCTTGTTGCCCCAGAAGTTTTTTTACACTCCTGAAATGTAAAAAACTAAACATTCACTTCACTTACCAGGCTGGTTTTAATACATCAGCCCTTAGAAATGTCTGTGAACACTGGAGCTCAGTAACCAGGGAGAACATCACACTGTAACACTCCTGTAAAAAGTACTGGTTTGTGAAATTTCAACATTTCATCATTCTGTCACCTTAAGGGAGGATAAGCATGATTATTTGTGTTAGAAGAAAATTACTGACACACTAAGAGTTACACACAAACCACAAAGCACTGTGAGGATTGGCATGGAGGAGCCATGGACATTTTTCTTGTGGGTCGGTAGTGTAATAAGTTACCGCATCTTTCCAGGATGACCTGGTGTGGCCATAAAAAAAGTATTTACAATAATTTGGGCTAAAGCTATTGACCTTGGAAAAAGGAAAGATACCAGCATGCACACACATGGACAGCAGGGAAAATATTATACTTTCTCCTCTCTAACACATTTCCTTTCCATGCTGTCCTTGTTCACTCAGCTCATGATTCAACACAGAAAGACATTTGTCTCTCAACATTAAGCAAGAGATGGAATATAGCTGTAATGTAGTTGTGAATTCATGTAAATCTCACTTTTGTCAATTGAATAGAAATGAAAAACACATTTACATTCAACCAAAATACTTAGAAGTGCCGGGTGCCATGCCTTAAAGTTTATGTAATAGATTCTGAAGCACTTAACATCTTCTCTGCCTTTAATCCTGCACATTCCACCCAAATCTTTCTCCAAAGCCCCAAAGACATGTACACTTAGCACTTTACCTACCCTTCTATGTGCTACATACACATGCAATAAGCACAGATGCCCTCCTCATGTAACAGAAGTTTCCTGATTGACTATTACAGTTGAAGTATCTTGAAATTTTTAGTTGCTGATTGGATGCTGGTAGTCACAGAGGCATCTTTCCTTCTCAGAGCATATGTGTATAATAATGATGGCTATCAGGATGTTAAAACAGTTCAAGCCAAATAGTAAAATAGTAAATTATAGTAAATAAAATTGCTTACATCATCTTTTTACTACTCTGTGGCCAGTGGGTGCTTATGTAATGTACTAAACAGCTTTACACTACTAACAGCTGCAAAAGCATCATCTATCTATGATTCTTGCCATTTTTAATGTTAAATGATTGCTTATTCATCCAGCTCTTCCATTCAACAAGACCACCAAAGACATTGTGACGATACTAGATCATATTTGTTCTTGGCATAACAGACTCATACTGCCAATTTTACTAAGTCCAAAGTTGTTCTTTAGTATCAATGTTCAGCAGTTAGCAAAGATATATGATCAAAGTAAAACTGAATTTCTTAATAAGGATTTAATTAATAATGATTTTTAATTAGATACTAGAATTTCAGTGTAATAATAATAATAATACTGTTGTGCAGTACCAACCGGAGAGAACACTTGAACGGATGTCACAAAACTTGCATCCGTGTATTGAAGTACCTGCCACAGAGTACTGTCTAGTAAGAGAGAATTCACTGAGAGAATTCAAACTAGTCATACCGTTACACAATGTGCCTAGCTTATTGTGATGTAGGCAGCACAGAGGAAGCGAGATGCGAAGTCGAACGAATATGTTCTTTATTTTCCATGGTCTTGTAACAAAGCAATGACGAGCCTAGGTAATCTCCTGGGTCGGAGCAGCGTTGCACCAACAGACGCTTTTGGTCCTGTCCGCTAATACGTAGCGCTGTCCGAACCTGTAAGAATATAACTAGTGTGAGGTGTTAATGAGCAGCAGGTGTCTCCTGTCAGTAGACAGGTGATTGTGAGTGGGGGAGGCAAGTGGTACGGTCCTGGTCTGGAGGGGGCGTGTCCCTCCCGGTAGGGGACTGGCCTACCATGACACTTATGCCTCACTGAGTAGAATAGAGGGGTCCTGCTTGTCCTTTCTTTCCCATGTTAACACTGAACTGCTTTTTCGATGTATTCATTGAGGTTCCCTTACTGCAAGCACAACAGGCAAAGCTAGGCAATTAAACCCAAGATATATGGCTCACATTTGTGCTGTTAAGCTATGTGTTTACTGCCTGCTTTGATCTGAGCATCTCAGCTCATTTGCATGATGAGTGGTCCACTGCACCCACACATAGCCTCTTAGGTCATTACAAGAGAAAAGATGCTTTATGAAAAATATTCATTTGGATTAATGGCAGAATTCACCTTCATTAAAAGTTAAAGAACTGAACGGATCTACAAATGTTATCAGGCATTAATTGCGAGTGTTGAGCAGTGTGGGCTCAATGATAAAAAAAATAATAATAATGTATTTAGTAAGTACGCATTTACATAGGAAAAAGCAACTTGTCATTATCCCTGAGAGCAGATGACCATGCCCCTCTTTTCTGTGTTGCTATATGATGCACTGGCCAATGAGGTCACACAATGGACAAGAGTACAGATACCATAATGTACATTAACCCATCATGCGGATGCTATTGTTTTATTGGCAGTGCACAAAAATCTTAAACCTTTTGAAAATACAAGAGGACAAGGCTTGGTAGATAGTAGTGCTGGGTGATCATTTCTGAAGTTCCATGTGCAGCGACATCACTATCATACAGTAAACTGAAAAAAAATGGTTTTGTGCATAAAAAAGTGCTTTGATAAATAGGATTAATTTTCCACTTCTGCTGGTGAAAGAGACATTCATTGCTGTTACAGGAAGCTCGAGAATAATCTTCGTATATTACAAGGGCAAGAAATCTGAGCACTTACGATAATTTACCAGCAAATAACCTACAGCTTTGCTGAAGTGATTGAATTTTTCTACAGCTTGCATGTGCCAGCTGCAATAGCTCACTAGGTTAAAGTGATGGAATGCCAGAAAGTGATGAGTTGGAGAATTTATGGCTGGACCTTCACTCAAAGCAATTTCATATCCAGTTCCCAATGAAGGAATGTTGAGGAAATAGCCTGCATGTTAACAGGACATTCACAGCCATTAAATACGCTTCAAAGGCATTAGAATTATGGCACATGTTTCACATAAATCAGCTTAACAGACAGAGTTAATGAAGGCTTAAGGAAGTTCCAGTGCACATTTGTGACTTCTTTACCCATTTTAACATGACAGCAATGCATTCAAGGCTCCTCTGCAGGCCAGCATGACCACCATCATGACTTTGCACAAGGCCTTCTCTTACTATGCTGGTTTGAGCTAGTTTGAGTCACTCACAATAGATTTCAAAATCAGTAAAAGACAAAGATTTAATGAAGGAGTTAAGGATTTAAGGATTTAACACCTTCAAACCAGTACAATGGTTCGACGGCACACCTCTGAATTATGTTCATGATTGTAGTCCTGACTTTAGAAAAAAACAACAGCTACTGCTTTACTCTTTGGCTGCTGCTATTCACTTTGCACTAAATGTGTCTTACACAGTGTGGCAAGAGTTAATAGCTACTGTAAGATGAATAACGTAGTAAACAAACTTCTCCACTGAGGGTCACCTTTACCTCTGGTATTTCAGGGTTTCCCTGACCTAAACCAAAATAGGTACATTATTTATAGTCACCCCCACCCCTACTGGTCCTATATTTACTGCTGCCCTCACAAGCTCAGTAAACAAAGGCAAGAAGATTGATCTCCAGCTGCCTGCCAATGACCTTGGCTGTTGGTCATGAACTGTGTGTGTTGGAAATCCAAACCCCTTCCCACAGCATACCACACAACAGCCCTTCTGTAAAGTCCACTGAGCAAATGCCTGGCCCTGTATTTACCTCCACTTTAGCCTCCAGGGACCTCCACTCTGATAAAGGAACAAGTGGTTGTAGTGGCAGATTTGGATCCTGAGCTGTCCAGCTGGCTTTCCAGTGTGTACTGTAAATCAATGGCTCTTTTGACTACCAGGCTTTCCAGTATATGAGGTTTATTTTAGTTGCAATAATGGCAAAGTAGCTTTAAGATTTGAATGTGGTCTTTGTTTACAGTGCCATAGAGGGACAGGATAATGACAACTTATGGAATATAATGAGATAATCTAATGAGGTTTAATAAAAGCTGGTCACTGGAATAATAGTACCCACACTATACATCAAGGCAATAATGTCATGTCAATTACAGAGTGAATGATTCCTAAAGGGACAAAGTAATTAACTAAATTAATGCCTATATTCAAGCATGCTGGGGTTCTGAATTCTACACATGCACATGTGTATGCATTAGCACATACATGCATGCAAGTCACCATTCATTTGTTCATGGTAATTTGTTTGCTTGAATGTGTGCACATGTGTATTTTATAGTCTGTATGTGTGTCTGACAGCATTTCTCAAAACACATTATTTAGATGAGGCCAGCAGTGCACAAAGTTCCATACCCACCACTGAGAAATAAACTCTCCATTTCCTTCTATTCGAGATCTTTTCATCCCATCCCTGAGCAAATGAATGGTGAGAGCAGCAGTTCTCTCTCTCTCCACTATGGCTGTATGGCCAGAGCTTGCTGTTTGTTTTTGTGTCTGTATACAAAGGGCATCCTTGTTTGGAAATGGGCTATGGGTTGAAGGACAGCAATAAGTGGTCAAAAATACACTGATGTGAAAGTAACTAAATATAGATCTTACTGTCTTCAAAAAGAAGAGTGGCCTATAATATGCAAATATATCAATCCTCAAGTCAATTGATATATTTCAAAACAATCACCCAAATGGTAGACCTAGTTTGACACTACCAACAATATAGGCTAAAAGGGAAATGAATCTCTTCCCAGTGTGCTGCATCTTCTAAGCTGAAATAGTGGCACAGCAACTTTACTAGAATATCTATGAATTTCACTATATTTCTGCAGTGTGATATCTGCAACTATGAGACACACAGGCTGACTGAACACAGCATGTAGGTGAAATAGCTAGCAAGTAACTATGCTGCCAGTGCCAATGTAGGCTAATCTTCCAGTTAAACAAATTTCATATCACATATTGTGAGTCCAATAGGGGAAAAAAGACAAGTAAAATCATAATAAACTGCCTCACAGTTATGAGGAATGCCACCTGGTCATCTTTCTTTTCTTCCTGAAAACAAATAATGAACAAAAGCACATAAAAGCACACTATTTGTGTTTTGCTGAATATGTATTTGGATTCGGCTCCACCCCTACTCTCCATTCGTAAGGTGCCGATATGGCTCCACCCAGGAAGCAGCTGTTATTAGTCTGATGACCTAAGTGTACACTGCAGGATACAAGAGGGTATACACTGCACCACAGATCATAACTGTAGTTGCCTGTGTTAGTGGACAGAGATAATCCAGCATGCAAGTGAGCCAGTACCTGAAAAAGCCCATTTGGTGTTTTTAAAAGCAAAAGAACTATGTAAATCCATTTTTTACTTGTAGCCTTTAAAGTGACTTTTTGTACATTGTCATTAATTAATTTATCACTCTGCACTTATCACTTTAATATTCATATTAATTTCTATTAATATTTCTTGTCACAGAACGCTCGCCTCTCGCAGCCACGTGGTGTGGCCCACCACGTGCAGTGGGAGGGTTGTTTGTAACCACATCTGCACCTTGTCTAAATGTATATAAACACGTGTCAAAGTGTGCAGAGTGTTGGTCATGGTGGAGGTAATGTGGTTGTAGCATGTTGATGTTAATGGTAACGTTAAATGTTATTCTCGTCATTGTTCGATGTATCCGTGTTTATCGTGTTTGTTTAATGTTAACCGTTTCATGTTCATGTTCCTCGTTTGTAATACGCGTGATTGCCGTTGTCTTTATGTGTTAATAAATATTCGTCCCCGTCGCTGGAGCCTGTGCGTCCTGCACCTCGCCCTTCGGCACTCGGGCCAAACACGTTACATTTCTGTTGCATTTAGTGGCAAAGGAAGGTGACAATCTAAAAAAACAAATGTTAACTCATATTTAGAGTTCCTATTTAGAGGCAAGAATTTTGAAGAACAGTGCATTGTGGTGCCTAAATTCCTTGATTAATTTTAATGGTTAAAAAAATTGTTTTCAGTCAGCAACACAGTCTCATAAGTGCACTTGAAGAAATCTACATTTCCTCTACATCTGAGCATCTGGATGAATCTCTCCCTCTCAGGGAATTAATAACATAATTCTTGAGTATCTTATGCAATGTTATGCACTAGTGCAATTTTGAGGCCTCTCCCAAAGCTGCCACAGCACTGAAGTATCTGTAAGGCAAATCAGTGGCCACAAACACTCCAATAGTTCTGAGAACAGATTACTCAGACATCTATAAATAATGCAGATGTGTATTATATAAAATATATATTTTTTTTAATTGTGTATCTGTGCATACATGGGTCTGAATTTATTTTTTATTGGAAAATTTTATTAATTAAAATATACACACAGAAGAACACTAACGTCCATAAATGCATAAATACAATTCTATGCAAACATATCGAAAAAAAAAAAAAAAAAACATAGGCACCATTTACTATGATCAGGAAACTGCTAAACAGAACCTTAAAATGCAGCATGTGAGGAATACATAGCTGTTAACCATGCTTTTGTCAAAGCACTCAGGTCTTTGCCATTTTCTAAAACATCTTTATGAGACATTCAAAAATGTAGAGGTTTGCCATTAGCTGTACCTTATTCATTAATGGCAACACATGAATTACACTGCCAGATCATTAGCATCCTTGCAAATGGGTAATGCTGAAAGCTCACAGAGCACTGGAAATGCAGCAAACTCTATAACCATAGAATAAATAAATAAATCACAAAAGTTCAGTCTGTAACTAATAGTGTAGGATCAACTGCTAGAACTTGGCTTCTGACATGCAGAAGTTAAGTGCAGACTGTTTTTTTAATGTTGTTTTAAAATGCAATCACTCCTGTTGAGAAACATACTGTTAAACAACATGCCAAGACAGAAAATGTCATTTGTCTTTAGAGTTAATAGTTACTCTTTGGTATCTACATAGCAAGCTTTCATGGTGGCTTTCCAGTCATAATAACAGGCTTTTAATAAACAGGTTAAAGCCTCAAAAAAGCAAAATGAAAGGCAAACAAATACATAAATTCTGTCTGGAATATAAATAATTCTGTATTCACATTATTTGATACAATCCTGCAATACTACTGAGGGGGCCGTCACCATTGAGCCCAGGGTCATATCAGGGAGTTAGAATGTGCACTGTGATTAATTAACTCTTAATAAATATTATTATAATTTATATAGTTAACTCATTTATCATTTGAAACTCTTCTGGAATATACATTTTTAAAATACCACTTGAAACTATCAGTCATTAGTACAAGGTTTGAAGTTAAAGGGAGTAAGAGCCACAGACGTTTATCAGTGTTCCAGCCTTTCTCTAGAGCCCTAATGCCCCATCTTACTCACAGGATCTACAAAAACCTACAAAAACTTAAAAACTAGCCAACATCTGCTTTAGATATGTAATACCAAAATTGGTCAGTCAAAACTCATTAATGGAGGAAAATTGCAATGTAGGATTTACCAACAGTATTTTCACCTGTTTGATTCATGTGTAATGCCCAGACATCGCAGACCTGAGCGCTGTCTGAAATATTTTTCATTCAGTGTATCACCTCTGAAGGCATAATACATGAAATTTGGTTGAAATTCCATCTAATGAATCAATAATGAATCACATGAAAATGTTTTATTTGGTTTATTATTTTTAATGGTTTATTTCATAAGAGCATCTGCTTTTGTTTACCGAATGCCAAGAAGGGTTTAATGTGCATAACTTAGCTTTGAAGATTCCACGACTTTGGATAGGGACATGAAAGAGATTTCACACTGGATTAAGATTACAGTCTATTATGAAACAGACATAAGATCTCTTGATGCTGGTCAGACAATGCAAGAACACAAAGGCTTATTTTATTAACCAGTACAGGAGGCCTAATAGTTATGCTATTATGCATCTAACCTATAGGCTTTACTTAATCTTGAATTATTTAGTCAAATCATGGTGACTTGTCATGTGAGATGCTGTTGTAAATCAGTCATTCTTGGAGCCATAAAATCCTCACTGACACCATGGGTGGAACAGTACATTCTTAATTCAAGGTAGCAGGCCACAGTGACAGCAGGGGCAGATTGTTTGTGCCTGGCTTTTTAAAGACCAAACAATGTACACAGAAAGGTCAAAATTCTCAATCACCAGTTGTTCTTTAAGCCTACAGACAAGCAGTGTACTTCTCTAGTTCATGCACCTATTGGTAGAGTGTTATATAAGTCTAATTTAGGCACAATGTAGAAGAGATTTTAGCCCAAAACGTTTAGGAGACCAGTGCTCACTGGCCAGGGGACAGTTGTTGTCACGTATGCACAGTTTTGTGATCACCTCTGGAAAAGGTTTTTGTGAGAGATATTGTATTGATGGCTCAAATTAATTATTAAGTAATAAGTAACCCAGGCTACATATTATGCTAAAGTAAGAGCAATTATAATCCACAGTGTACAGTATAAGTTAAAGCTATGTATGGCACAAATAGAATGAGTGCACTTAATATTCACAACCAGCTTCCTCTTAGCAGTGCTATTGCTGGTCGCATTTATCTCAATGTCAGGAGGAGAGGCAGAGAGCAGGCTGCCACAGGCATTCCAGCATGCTGCAGTATGAACAGCCTGCCAGGCCATTAACCCACCCATATCGTATCCAGTGTGTTTGCGCCCTGAAAAAGCAGAAGAGAGCAATTAGTCCTCCAATGCTGTGTGTCTCACTGGCCCATTAGTAGTTAAGGGAGAAAATTGTGGGTTTTGGGGACAACTTATTAAAGTGAATCTTGGTAGCCCTGAAGTCATATGCAGCTGGCATCTGAGGGGGCAGCTTCTTCCAAAGTGAGCATAATGAGATGAGTCACATTTCTCTTTGTACTCAAAAAAAAACAAAAAAAAACAACTTGTCAAAAGTAGATCGGTTTAAAAAAAAAACTAGACAAAATCATATGGTAGAACAGGCAATTAGGCAAAAAAAAAACTCCAATCACCACCAGCCTTTATTAAAAATGTTTACTTTTTTTTAGAAACACCTTGCAGGAGTACAGTTATAGACTATAATCCATCTGTTGCCCGATTCAGTTTGTCTTAAACATCTTCCAACTCTATCACTGTTAACTGTCTGACCATTGAATCAGCTGGATATTTGCAGGTGGCAGACCACTCCCAACCCAGCAGTCACACTGATGTGTAAAAACATCAGCAAGTCTGATCTGCCTGATATACTAATGCAACTTCCACTACTAAGCCACTGACATGTCGCTGACACGGATGTTTTGAGAATGGTCCTTCATTCAATTAATATCCCAGTCAGCAGTGGTACTGAGGCCTTAAACCGGTGGTGTAGATTTCATTTCAACTTTGTGAGGGACACACCCCCTAACCTAACACATTATATGAGTAGTAGAATTATTGGGGGGGGGGGGACACCAAGCATTTATTCTTTGTGTATGACTTTCTGCTTGTCTGTACTGTTTGGATTTCCCTCTGTATTTGGTTAGCATGTGTTTATTGAAGCCCTACTGGTTTTTGGTTTTTGGATATTGTATTCTGACTATGGCTCATACATCTCTTCAGCTTACCGATGTTTTATTCAGTGGTTACAACCCTGCTTGTACTCTTACAGATAGGCTTAATATTTGTATTAAGACCACTAAACGTATTCTGTAAGTGTCTGTCAGCTCATGAGTCTATAAGACACATAGCTAAAGCAGCTAATGAGCAAGTAGGGCTAAAGTAGGTTTTGCTAGCGAATAAGGTACCTGGGAAGTGTAGATAAAATCCTGTTAAATAGGGCATACATTTTTCCTTGTGTACATCTGCATATATATATATATATATATATATATATATATATATATATATATATATATATATATATATATATATATATATATATATATATATATATATATATAACCTAATGTGCTTTCAAGATACTTCTCACAAAAAATAAAATTTCAACTTTACGGCTATTCACTTACTTGGGTTACATATTGAAGCATTCATCTTTCATTAAGATTCATTATAGATTTCATTATAGAAGGGTAAAAGCTTACAGGTTATGTGATAGGCCCAGGCAATCCTTCTAGCCACACACCCTTTCTAGTGTTTTCCCTTTATTACAGATGCACTTTCTTTCACCTAATTTTCTCATCCTCCTTAATCACATCGAGTTTGCTGGCTAAGCCATTAGAAAAGAAATTAAATTATATAAGTCCAAAGATAAAACTTTGGGAAAATGACAGGAGTCCTTTCTGATTGATGATGGCTACTTTCAGTGTTTTTTCAGTGAACCCATTGGTCATGGGCTGAAAAAGGCTTCACATCCAGACCATCGCTGGAGTAGGAGAGGAGCCAGCAGTCTCAGTATAACAAAAACAATGCCATCTGTTTAGCTTTTGTACATATGAGAAACTTCCCTGAACAGTGCTATGTTATGACAAATATGTGCTTTATTACAAAAAAAAAGGTCTTTAAACATTGCTGAATAAGGCTTGCAATGTCTTCCATAAAATTGCACTGAAGGTGAATCAGTATTATCCAGTACAATTTTAACTGCACTTGGAAATCAATGCCCTGTTTGTGTCCTGGTGCGCTGTGCACCCAGAGGACAGGACATGCCCACTGACGCACACACACAGCTTACCTTCCACACTCCCAAACTCCTGATCAATAATCACATGTACCTGTGCCTTGTCTGGTTTCCTTTCTTTTCTTCCCTATTTAAGCCTATCTCCAGTGCTGCACATTGCTCAATCATACAACTCCTGAAACGATGCTATGAGTTCATCTTAATCTTCGGCCACAAGTGTCTTGAGTATTTACTGCCAGCATATTTTGTTTGCCTTTTTTTTTTGGCTTTTAAGTTCTCTGCTGTGCTTTTTCCTTTTTGTCTTTATTCATAATGGAAAATAAAGACACTACTTGTTCACTGTAGCATCTCGCTCCCTGCCTGCCACAGTCACAGTTTGTAACAATCTTTTTATGAAAGAAAGGATTAAAGATAATCTAGTTCCCTCAAGATGTCTCACAGGTAACCAATACTTAGGCACAATTATATCAATTTATTATCATTTAAATAAATGTATATTAATTTTGTAAGAATGAGTCTGGTGTGTCTAATAAAATACCAGCAGCCATTTAGAAACATTAGTTTAAGACTATATGAAAACTAAGGAAACCGAATCTGAAGGTATGTGAGGGTCAGTGCCAGACATGCTCTACTCACTTGTCTTCTGAAAAATGTTCATTATGGATCATGAATTTCTTCCTGATACCACAAACATGCAGTTGCCAATAATAAAATAGGTGGCAGGATTTAATGTGTACCATCACTGTGGAACAACCCTCTACCTGCTCCCTGTACCTTGTGTAATAAATTACTAACCTCCAGGCTCAGAAACCTGTTTTGTACATTTGCCAATGACCATCACTCCATATTGTACAGACCTCTCTAGCCCATACAGCTGGCTGTTCTCTCATTGGGTGAGAAGGATGACAGTTTCTTTATTGGTTTAGAGAGATGCCAGCCAATTATGACTGTTTGGCTACATTTATAAAATTGTACATTAGTTCTTTCCTCCAAGTACCTTCAGCAATCCTATGGTCTATCGTGACCAGCAACTAGAAAAAAGCTATGTGTTGCAAAGCTATATGTGTTGCAAAAAAAACTGTACCCCTACTGGTAGCTATCACAAAATAGTAGAGCACTAGACCTGGGGTGTGGAAATAATCAATATATATTCAGTAGAATATGCCAAAAAACTCCAGCACCGTACTGGACGTGTGTAGGTCTAAGGACATTCTTGCAATTTTCAGTCTTTTCCACAATAAAACAGCAGAACTGTTTATGCTTTTTGAAGAAACTGAATGTTTCTACAGACTCCACAAATCAATCCTTTTATGGTAGCTGGAAATAAATGCATTTCCAGTGGTTTGCTTTCTGCAGTGAAGAGCTACAATGGCAGCAGGATTCATTTCAACCAGGGGCTCAACTGCATTTTACATAATTCATTTTAAAGCAGAGCCATCTCCAGGAAAATGTACTTGTCCTTAATTTGCCAAGAGTCAGTTAGACAAGATTTTCTGTGGATCTGACTACTAACTAAGCTTAATGTAAAGCATTGGGTGGGGTCATTTGGTGTTCAGTATTTACCATTATGTATTTCACTTTAGAGCTAAGCAGTACTATGCAAAGATGAAAACATTATAATAACTATTTAAAGGCATCCTGAGATTAACATTAGGAAACACACCGTGTCACTGTCACTGACCAAGTGTTTGCTTTTCTCCTGTAATTTACATGAAAACGGAGGGCTGTGGGCAGATCGTGGGTGGATTGTGCTTATGTGTTGTAGTTGTCAGTCTCAAGTGGTTCCCTATGGTCACGGATTTACCTATGTTAATTTGTCAGCCACAGACAGAAGAGCTTGATCAACAGCTTGATCACCTAGAATTTATCAGAAGCCAAAAGTGTCCACAAAGACTACCAATTGTCAGGAATCTATTTGTGAAGCAGAAAGGCAGTAAGGTCTTCATTGCACTGGTATCATGGGTATCTAAAAGCCACAGAATCCATTTAAAATGCTAGATGTCAACATAGCTAAGAATAAATTTTATGCAAGAGAAAACCACAGAAACATTAATAAAAATATTGTTTTACCAAAAACATACATGGGTGTAGTGTTACACAACTGGTCCAAAACACCTGGCATTCAGATCCTGAAGGCCAAGCTGAGAAACAGCACTGGCTTTCCTGAAATGTGGTTGGAACCTTGACCCCTACCGAACTTTAGCAAGTGCTATTTTGTTGAAGAGTTAAATAGGTTTTCCAATACTCACAAAGAATCAATGAATGCATGGCATCTAAAAGGTGATGCAGAAGCATTTTCAGGGATTAGAATGCTAGTGACTCACTGGTGGAAATCACTGGTGGACAGTTTCACCACTGGTTTATTAAACATATTAAACATAATTTTAGAGCCAAGCTGATGCATTCTGAAACAGCTCTCAGATCACAGAGGAATCTACAACATTCTGTATCAGATTACACAATGCAAAAAAATAAATAAATAAATAAAATAAAAATGGATAGACTGCATCAACATTGTTGCTGCTGAGTAAAAAATAAATTTCTCTGTAATCTATTTTAGTAATAGTGATCAATAAATACACTCCCAGTAAAAGGGTTGGACACACCTGGCTCAATGTATTTTTCATAGTCCTAAAGGTATTTTATTGTAGTAGTTTATGCTTAAGTTTGTTTCTAAGACAATATAATTTGTGAATATGAATAGCCTATATATTAATTGATTTTCAAAACACATGCACATATGAAAAAAGTAATAATAATTTTTTAAAAATGTTCCTTTTAAATGCCCCCTCGGATGCTTAGATTCAGAACTTTTAGTCTTTCACACTATAAGTAGTCGGACTATGTGAGAATTTCTTCAAGACTACTTCATGAAGCTGTGAAAGAAGACGGGCTACTGTGAAGAATCTAAAATCTTAGACAATGAATGTTATTTCATTGTTGTGATACATTCACTGTTTTTTTACAATTAGAAAACAGTAGAAATAATCAAAAGACTAGGTGTGTCCAAACCTTTGACTGGTAGCATAGATGACAAAGATAAAGGTCCCTGTGACTATTCTGGGCTCTGTAACCAGCAAAAAGGTTAAGTTTTTCCACCCTGTGCAGCTACACTAACCAATCAGGAGGAGATTTTTATTTAATTGTCATGGTAGGCCGGTCATTCAGGAGGAGGGACACGCCCACTCTTCACTCACACACACACACACACACACACACACACACACACACACACACACACACACACACTGCACCTGCCACAGTCCTAATCACTTACCTATTAGTTAGCGCACACCTGTTTCTCATTTCTCCTGTGTTTGTTTTCTCCTATATAAGCCCACAGGTTCCACCCATTGGTGCTGCATGTTGCCTGCCAGTCAACAGCAAGCAGCCTTTTATTATGCTGTTCTCTCCTTATCTTTAGTTTGTTTACTGCTGTCTTGCAGCCTGCTTATTTTGTGTTGTTGCTCATGTCATGGAAAATAAAGAGGAGACTCTTTCAATTTTTCCTCGTTTCTTGTTCTCTCTGTGCCACCACTGTCACAATAATGAAATCAGACCCCATTTCTTACCTTAAAACTAAACAGATTTGTCAATGGTAACAGATTTCAAGACTGGCACTGCAACTTAGTCCAAGACTAGTAACTAGTATAGCTCATGTAAAATGCCTATAACTCTGGATCACAAGCTAAATTTGATCGAGTACTATGACTTAGGTGGCACAGAGGAAGAAAGAGGCGAAGATGAACGAATATGTTCTTTATTTTCCATGGTCTTGTAATAAAGCAATGATGAGCCTAGGTAATCTCCTGGGTCGGAGCAGCGTTGCACCAACAGACACTTTTGGTCCTGTCTGCTAATGCACAGTGCTGTCCCTCCAAACCTGTAGGAATATAACTAGTGTGAGGTGTTAATGAGCAGCAGGTGTCTCCTGTCAGTAGACAGGTGATTGTGAGTGGGGGAGGCAAGTGGTACGGTCCTGGTCTGGAGGGGGCGTGTCCCTCCCGGTAGGGGACCAAGTACTATATAAAGATGATAGTCCAATTATAGTCATTAACAGACCTAGGTACCAAAACAGATTTTATTTAAGGTAAATAAATTACTTATAAAACAATTGATGGCACTAATGTTTTATATATATATATATATATATATATATATATATATATATATATATATATATATATATATATATATATATATTAGTGTGTGTGTGTGTGTGTGTGTGTATGGGTCAAAAAAAAAGGTCACACTCTAATATTTCGTTAGACCGCTTTTAGCTTTGATTATGGCATGCATTCACTGTGACATCATTTCCACAAGCTTCTGCAACAACATTCTGTCACAACATTTATTTCTGTCCAAAGTTGCATTAATTTTTCCCCAAGATCTTGTATTGATAATGGTAGATTTGGACCACTGTGCAGCACATCCCAAAGATTCTCAGTGGGGTACAGGTCTGGATGCTGTAGTGGCCAATCCATGTGTAAAAATGATGTCTCATGCTCACTGAACCACTCTTTCACAATTTGAGCCTGATGAATACTGGTATTGTCATCTTGGAATATGCCCGTGCCATCAGGGAAGAAAAAATCAATTGATGGAATAACCTGGTCATTCAGTATATTCAGGTATTCAGCTGATCTCATTCTTTGGGCACATAATGTTGCTGCACCTAGACCTGACCAACTGCAGCAACCCCAGATCATAGCACTGCCCCCACAGGCTTGTACAGAAGGCACTAGGCATGATGGGTGTATCACTTCACCCGCCTATCTTCTTACCCTGATGCGCCCATTCACTCTGGAACAGGGTAAATCTGGACTCATCAGACCACCTTCTTCCATTGCTCCAGAGTCCAAGCTTTATACTACCTAGCAAATTGAAGCCGTTTTTGCCGGTTAGCCTCACTGACAAATGGTTTTCTTAAGGCTACACAGCTGTTTAGTCCCAATCCCTTGAGTTCCTTTCGCATTGTGCATGTGGAAATGCTCTTATTTTCACTATTAAACATATCCCTGAGTTCTGTTGTTTTTCTACGATGTGCTGTTGTTTTTCTACGATTTGATTTCTCCACACTTTTAAGTGATCGCCGATCACGATCATTCAAGATTTTTTGCCAACCACATTCCTTCCTTGAAGATGTTTCCCCACTGTCCTTCTACTTTTTAATAATGCGTTGGACAGTTCTTAACCCGATTTTAGATGTTTTCTCTGCTTGATGCATGCCAATAATTTTACCCTTCTAAAACAGATTAACATCTTTTCCACGACCATAGGATGTGTCTTTCAGTATGGTTGTTTAACAAATGAGAAGCTACTCACTGCAAATAACTTGTTGCCAGCTGAAGCATAATCACCCATGCAGTAATTATCCAATTATCTTACCTATTTGCTAAGTTAAATCCAGGTGGTGACCTTTTTTTTTGGCCAGGCAGTGTGTATATATATATATATATATATATATATATATATATATATATATATATATATATACACACACACACACACACACACACACACACACACACACACATACACACAGATGTAAAATAGCCCTTACAGTAAAATAAAGTGAGTGAGGAGGTCCTGTGAAATTGTGATTCTTCCAATGCACAACCACATACTTTTTACATGAAAGTGGTCACCTCTTATACAGTTTTTCATTTTAAAACATTTGAAGTAAGTGGTACTAAAGACAATCACTATGCCCTGCAGAAAAGAAGAAAACATTTTCAAGTGGTGGTCAGTCAGTTTTGAGTCCTGCTGGGTTTTCGCTTGCATGACTGTGTTATATGTGTATAAGGGAATATGTGTAAACTGGATGTTTTTATATTTATTGGATTATAATCATTGTATAAGGGGAGACATAAGACAACATTTTCAGCCTTAGTTAAACAATGTCCTACACTATTCTACTCAAGATAACACTGATTCTTTTTTTAAAACTTACAGTAACAGTATTGTCTGCAAAGTCAGTCCAGTGCATTTTACCAGCTCTCTCTTTATATTATGCTAAATATGATCTGATGACAACTTCTTAACCGAACCGACCCTTACTTACTTTTACCTCTGGGTAAAAGATTACATGAAGCAGAAGCAACTGACTGCTTTGATTGTTTCAAGTAGATGAGAAACAAGTGTTTTATTTAAAGCAGACTTCACAATATATCTGAGGCAACCCTGTATCTCTCAGTGAAACCATTTCCTTACCACTAAAGATCATTAGAGGGCTCCGGCTAGGGGGCCTTTGGTTTTTATCCATGGGCCTTTAGATCATCTTGTACAATTGTCCACAAATGTAACTGCACATCATATGGTATTACCTACTGGTATCATTCCTGCTTCCTTCCACATGTACTTTAACATGTGTGTTAACCCAGTTGAAGATTTGGAACCATAGGGCGTTTTCTACCAATGCCTTTCACAGTGCTGAAATATATATATATATATATATATATATATATATATATATATATATATATATATATATATATAAGAGAAAGCATCTCAGCAAGCCACAATTCGACCACTAATGGATAGCCTGTCTGAAAGATTTAGTACAGCCAAATATCTGAAACACTTCACTGTTCTTATTTGAAAACAAATCAATAGTCTGAGATGCATCTGTGCCCCGAATTTATCACATTGATGTAAGCAGATACCTGGAAGAGGGGTATTGTTTGTCTCTGTTTGTTTTACAGTAAATGCACTTACATTCATGCAATACCTTTAATAACAGTTGAAATACCTAAATTTTGGATGATGTTTCTGTGGTTTATCATGCAATGGGCATTAGTACTTACAATTGGCACAACAGTCTTACAATTGGCACAACAACAGACTATAACACTTAGTCATAAATATTAAAACACTTAAGAATCATTCTGCATAACTGTATAACAAAATTATCAGTGATAATTGATTGAATTAACTTTATTGGTCAACCGAAGATGGACATTTTTCTCTGATCTCATCTCAATTTTACTCTGTACATATAACTAAATAGAGAGCTCTTAGCAAGTTCTGGATTTTAACAGGATGATTATGCTCCACTTCTATGAAGGTCACTCCTCAGACAGGAAGTGAAAATGAACTCAATTTTATTTAGGTTGATATCACTGTAAATGACACTAATATTTATCATTACAGACAATTCCTTATAATCTGACAAATGTTTAAATGCCATCATAAGACAATTATAAGCATTGACTTTTAACTAAATTAAATGCCAGTTTCTGACATTTAAATAGCAGGACCAGCAATGACAAATCTTGACTCAACTTCTACCAAACAGCCATTGTTCTGTTCCACACAGCCTTAAATCTAGATTCCACAATTCATACACATCTGGTGTTCTTCTTCCCTGGAGGTTTTTTCCCTCCCTAAATGATCAATGCTAAAAAAATCAATTCTATTGATTGAGGCATAACATATTTCCCCTCATCCTTGTGGTCAAGGCTGAAATTGTCATTTTTAATAAGTGGAATCTGTCACTTGTCTGCAACTGGTTTTGGTCTATCCAATGTAAATGATAGACAGCTATGCCTGTATATATCATAAATGTCATTAGCTTTGAACAAATCACACAAAGTATAAATTGTTTTCTTTTTTACTAGACATTGATTACTTTATTCTTATAGCACTGAAGTGACGATCAAATAGGCACACAAAATTGTAATAAAGTACACAGAGTTTCCAGAGAAACAGAACGTTCCTTCATCAACTGTGCAAGATGTGTGTGTGTGCGACGCTGAGGAGTTATAGCAGGATGCAGGGACGAGTCACGTAAAACTGAAACATGCGTTTATTACGACAACTGAACACAACAAAGACGTAGCACACAGGCTATCGGTTCAACATCGACAATATTCACATTTAGACAAAAGACTTATATATACACACACACTAATGATACGCAACAAGCAGCAGGTGTGAAACACAAGGAAGGCATGAGCATACAGATGAACACACACATACGCACAAACGGGGAGACGTTTCGGAGAAGGGGCCTTATCGTGACAGAGCCCCTCCCCAACGGTGCGACTCCTGGAGTACCAGCTTATCGGGCTACGGCCTCGAAACCCACGCTGAATGGAGAGGCCAGAGGGCCGAGCGACCCGACATGGGCCAGTGTGAGCAGGACAGAGGGGAGAAGGACAGGGACCAAGACAACAACAGACATGTGGAGGGACACACTGACAGGCACAGGCACTAACACAAAGGGGGATAAAGCAACTGGGACAGACAACATGATGGGGACAGACACGGTGACGGGTACAAAACTACATAAAGGACTGTTATAGAGTCCTGAGAAGCTGGCAAGAGCCCCAGTATGGCCCCCAGTCTTCAGCTGGGCTGGAGTCCCACCCGCCTGTGGGGGAGCGCCCCTTACCAATTTGGGGGGTGGTGACTTCCGCATATCCATTTCAGGAAACGTAGTGCACAGGCTAGTGGTTAAACATAGACAATATTCACAAAAGACTTATATATACACACACACACACTAATGATACACAACGAGGAGCAGGTGTAAAACACAAGGAGGGCATGGCCATAGAGACGAACACACACACACACACACGCACACACAGGGTGAAGTTTGGAAGGAGGGGCCATACCGTGACATACCGTGGAATATATATATATATATATATATATATATATATATATATATATTCCAAGACCTTCCAAGACTTTGGATAGTGTATGAAAACTCTATGGACTTTATTTAAGAGCTTGTTATTTAAACATTTTCATATCCAGTTTTACCTGAAGCACTGATTACTGGGATGAATCAATAGGAAAGACCAGAAGTCTTTCTTATAATATAGTATAACTTGAGGCATCATGCCAAAAGGCATTCTACAGTAGCATTCTTGATTAAAGAAGCCTGTCTTTAAAGTACACACACACACACACACACACACAAACAATATCCAGACCCCTGACTTGCACTTTACTTAAAGAATACAATAATATTAATTGAGGTCTGGACCTTAAGCTATCCAGGTATCTGGGGCTGCTCTGCGCTGCTCTGTCTGCAGGCCTATGCATTAATTTTTCCCCAAGATCTTGTATTGATAATGGTAGATTTGGACCACTGTGCAGCACATCCCAAAGATTCTCAGTGGGGTACAGGTCTGGACACTGTGGTGGCCAATCCATGTGTAAAAATGACGTCTGCAGGCCTATGCACAAGTTTAAAGTGGAATGTGTGACATAAGGTAGGTGTAAGTGTAAGGTCATGAGATGCAGAGTGAAATACAGGATACCACCTAGAACATTAGTGGTGTCCCAAACCTGGTTCTCTAAAGCTCTTTCATTCCTTTGGTATGCCAACACAATGTTAGCTACTTTTCAGGTGTTCACTGGTGGTTATTTGACAGGTCACTGCAAACAAATTCATTCCTCTGTGGTTAGGAAAAATCAGGTACATATTAGATTTACACGTGTGCCCCGTGACTCCTCTCAATAGAGCATTTAAACTCTCTTATTAAAGAGACAGCAACCTCCAAAATGGGCTACACCCTCCTGCAGCTCAAGTGAAAAGTCAGTACCTTTCCCTGTTCTACTAGTGTATCCTAACACATGCACACACACATTCTAGAAAGAGAACTATCTTACCAGCAACTAGTCAGATCTTACACCCTCAACAAAGCCCCCTGAATATATCAGACATCAAAAAAAGAGACTGAAGCTTGTATTTGTACCCTTTTTGAGGTGAAAGGTCACTCCTTTCATCTCAAAGTTGTTGGGTTTTTTGTTTCCTAAGAGATACTGCTGTGCAGACAAACTGTTACTTCACAGGAGAACTAAATCTGATATAACTGATAAAACATTAGCATTTGGGATCCAAAAAGAGAGGGAGCACAATGTTCTCAGCAGACTTCAATATTATTTCTCCTAAGGTAAGAAAGTGCGAGAAAAACATGAAGTGATGAGATCATAAGACCTTATGTCTTGGAGTAATATGAACCAAAGATTTAGACATATGCGTGACATGACTAATAGCCATCAAGCTAACAGCAAATTTGTTGATGTGGAAAAAATAAACCAAAAGCTTTTTAAATTCATATCTATTGTTATCACAACATTATCAATTTAACCATCACTTCATCCAAGGTGAATGACTACAAACATTAAATACATTAATGCAATCTATTGCTATGTAGATTCTCAGGGCAGAGAAAATTACTTTTTGAATATGATTCAAAAAGGCAACTAGAGTATGCTGTGCTCTGCCTGCTTATGCTATTCTCTGTTATGGCCAGGAAGAAATGCTCCTTTGCATGTCAACTCTTGTTTAAGATGGCTGTTGATTACAGACACAGATGGTCACTAGTAAACATAAGTTAGTTAAAAACAGTAAATGAGAAATATGGTATAAAAAATACAGAGGGGGGACTCCCCAAATTCAGTGTTATAATATGTTTCATTGATTTAAAATGTATAAAGCCCATTGCATTAATGCTTGCAATTAGTGAGTAAAATGATGTTTTCTTATTAAAGCACCCTAACTTAGACTGCATCCCAGTAAGAGTATCACTTCCCCCACTTGTCTTTAACCCTTTCTTAGAAGCATAGTCTGATAAGACAACTCTACAGCACTCCTGATTTCTAAAGATGGCAGTGGAGGCATTCATAACTGCCTTCTTCAGATGTTGACCAAAAATTTTGCATTTGAATAACAATTGCAATACATCTCAGCATGATACACTGGTGGTCAATAAGCAGAAACAGTGTTTTAAAATAAACAGATTTTTTTTTTAAATTCAGGTAATTACAATTTCTCAAAGAAGTAGGGCAGAAAACAGAAGCAAGGCTCTGCTCCAGTGTTCTGACTTCATTTTAGTTTATTGTTCTTTATAGGGATGGGTGGCAGACTTTAAAATAGTACTTCTCCCCATCAGGTGTCCCCATCAGCCAAGAGGTGGTTTATCAAGCTGACTGCACAAGCCCCCTTATCTCCATTTATGCTTCCCTCAAGTAGAGCAAGTCAAACAATTCATCCCCGTCCCCACACACATTTGCACACGCATGCATATGTACATGTACACGCATTCACTATGCACACACAGGTGCACTTTCTCATATTTATGGCTGATTATATTATTATTTGATTATTATTATTATTATTAAGTTTGTTACAGTATTCTAAATTTCCTCACATTAGGAGGACCTCAGATTTGGGGAGTCTGTAAAACCTTTAGGAGGACCTCAGATTTAGGGAGTCTGTAAAACCTTTTCCTTCTAGAAGAAAGCCTGATCAGGTGCTCGCAGTTTTAAAGGGGACCCTGTCCTAAATCCATCGCAAACCCTGTCTATACTACATTTAAAATAGCAAACTCATCCTGAATACCCTTTTAATTTTCTTGTAAACACAGGAGCTGGTGCAAATGTTAACCAATATTGGCTTGGGCACATCTTTGCTCAGCAACATTGCGGGCAGGCTGCAATGGAAGCAATTTAATTGGTCAATGAGAGAGATGTGATACACATCAGTAGAGTGGAGGCGAATTTTGCCACCATCATTACCCAGTAATGAGCCCCTGAAGGCTGACCTTTTGGATGTATGCAGGGGGAGCTTAATTCATATGTCAGGAGAGAATGTGAGGGAGCCTTATGAAGACCCAGCCAGGATTATCAAGCCTTGTGTAATACCTCACATGTTGTAATGCCTACCGATGAGTCACATTTTACTGGATTAAATGCAACAGCATGTTTATTGTAACGCAAGTAGTACACAAGTACATAAAATCTATTTATTAGACACTCTTATTGTTAAACGTAACCTTGTTTAGACTATGTATAGTTCCATGTAGGTACACATACAGGTATCTACCGTATGCATCATCTATGACTATTTAAATGGAGCAATTTATCCTCCTACTGTAGGCACCTTTACTAGCACTATGTGTATTTGCACTACATTATTTCCTCTGTCTACACATAGATGAGAGATACTGAAGCTTTAAGTTTAAATATTTGTATCTGTTACAATTTCACTGTGGAACTGAATGGACAAGAATCTCATCTTTGAAAGGCAAAATAAGTCCACCTTCCTTTTTAGCAACACACAAATGTCTAATATATTATATTATAACTAAGGCCACTGACAATAATGTTTGAGTTGGAGTTGCAAGGTTTTGCAATGTTCGGGCAAGATGTCAATTGGGAATAATGTATGAGCAATATACTTTTTAACCAGTGGAGTGCAGCTGGCAGTTCAGTGGTGGGGCTTACCTACTACCCTACCAGATAGACTTCACGACTGTGTGTATTCCAGCACAAATACACACTGTCCCATCCCTGAAAGTTGACCTACACAGCTGCAGTCATAGATCCCTTCTTGTCTGCCCAAGGGTTTTCATGTTCCCCCACCATGCTATTAAGCTTCTCATTCTTCTAAGCATCAGAGCCACATAGCTATTATCTGTCAATTTTAATCACACACAAAGACCATGGGGGGTCAATGTAATTAACATGTTCACAGTGTGTTGAATGATGGAAAGCATCACTATGAGATCTGCCAAGACCATGAGACAAACACAATGAGACAAACACTCAGTGGACACAGAGGTTACATCTGAGCGCCAACAGCACATAGGACTTTTGGATCATGGCTGAGCACACTCTGTTCTGTGTTTGTCTTAGACCCTTTTCCATTCTTATTATCCAGATGGCTTTAATTGCTAGACCATTGTTTATATACTTTCAAAGACATGTATGTTTCAAGTTTCAAGTTTGGTTTATTTGTCACATACATAGTCATACATAATATAACTCACAGTGAAATGGTTGAGAGTGCTCTGTCCAAACTGAGGAACAAGAAAACAGGGGTGCATAGAGAAATATATATATATATATATATATATATATATATATATATATATATATATATATATATATATATATATATATATATATATATTTATTTATTTATTTATTTATTCTATATATGTACAAAAAGATATTAACAATGTATGTACAATATATGTATATTATGTTTATATACACAATGTACAATGTATATGGCTGTGTATATATGTATGTACACAATGTACAGAATGTACAGATCTATTTGTAAAATGACATATTTAAAGTTTTTATGTTACATGGTGGTAATTGAACATATTTGCAGTTATGTTACATGGTGGTGGTGGTCCCCACAGTTTATCAGTTTCCCTGATTCAGGGCCCGAATGGCCTGTGGGAAGAATTTCCTCTTCAGTCTCTCTGTCTTGGTCTTCAGGGAGCGAAAGTGCTTCCCTGACCTCAACAGAGAGAAGAGCCTATTGTTGGGATGGGTGGGGTCCTTCACATTCCTCCTGGCCTTGGTCTAGCACCGCTTGTAGTAGATGGTCTGCAGGTCAGGAAGTTCCGTGTGAGTGATATGCTCTGCTGAACACACTACCCTTTGGAGTGCTTGTCTGTCCTGCTTGGTGCTATTCCCAAACCAGACTGTGATGTTCCCCATGAGGATGCTCTCAATACTGCAGGTGTAGAAGTTCCGCAATACCTTGGAGGGCGTCTGAGGTGGTAAAGATGCTGATGAGCCTTCTTTGCCAGGGAATTGGTATGGCGGGACCAGGACAGGTCCTGCGAGATGTGAACACCAAGGTACCTGAAACTATCTACTCTCTCCACCATGGTTCCACTGATCCTCAAAGGTTGGTAGTGCCGCGCCTGCTTCTTGCTGCAATCCACGATCAGCTCCTTTGTTTTACTGACGTTCAGGAGGAGATTATTTTCCTGGCACCAGTTTTCCAGGTGTTTAATCTCCTCCAGGTAGGCCCTCTCATCATTGTCTGAGATCAGGCCCATGACAACGGTGTCGTCAGCAAACTTGACAATGATGGTGGAGCTGGAAGTGGCTGTCGTAGGTGTACAGTGAGTAGAGCAGGGGGCTTAGGACACAACCCTGAGGAGCTCCAGTGCTGAGGGTGAGGGTGGAGGAGGCGCAGTTGCCCACTCGTACTGATTGTGGTCTGTCTGTTAAGAAGTTGGAGATCCAGTCACACAGATCCTAGATCCTCCAACCTAGTACTGAGTAGGGAGGGGATGATAGTGTTAAATGCTGAACTGTAGTCGACAAACAGCATTTTAACATAATTACCCCTCCCTTTGTCCAGGTGGGTCAGTGTGGTGTGGAGCAGATGTGCAATTGCATCATCAGTGGAGCGGTTGTGGTGGTATGCAAACTGCAGTGGGTCCATGGAGGCTGGCAGTGAAGATGTGTGCATGCACATTATATATTTTATACACACTTCAATCACCCATAACATTAAACCAGTTAAGACCAGTTAATGCATGGACTCTATAAAACCTCTGAACGTGTCGAGTTGTATCTGGCACCAAGACATTAGCAGCAGAGCCTTTAAATCCTGTAAGTTGTGAGGTGGAACCCTCTTGAATCTGACTTGTTTTTTCATCACATGTCACAGGTACATGATTGGACTGAGATCTGGGGAATTTGGGGGCAAAGTCAACATATTTATTTTAGTCATGTTTATAAAACCATTCCTGAACAACTTTCAGGGCAGGGCGCATTATCCTCATAAAACAGGCCATTGCTATTATGGAATAACATTGTCATATACTTTCAAGTTGTGTATACTTTGTCTGCAACAATGTTTAAGTAGGTAGTACATGAAAGTGTACATCCACATAATACATTAGACTTGTAAGCACTTTCAAGATAAATATGCTTACAAAATGACTGAATCGCAAAATAAACAAAGCCAACAAAACATAACAAGGGGATAGAAAACAGTTTGGGTACAGGGCAAGAACATAGCAACAGAACAAATAGTGTAAATGAACTGAGGAACAAGACAGTGAAGTGAAAGAAACCAATTAGGCGTGGACCAGGTTGTATACAAGAGAAAAAAATGGATTAGTATTGGGATTGGATTTAAATTTAGAAAGGGATCCAAATAATCTGATTTGGGGAGGAAGGGACTTCTATAGACACAGAACAATTCTAGAGAAGGCTCGATCACCAAAAGAGTGAAGTTTAGAGGACAGCACAGCTCACATTCTAGCCAAGGAGAACCACGGAGCACGTGTGGGTGTAAGGGATAAAGAGATTAGAGAAATGAGAGAGCGCAAGATTGTTAAGAGCTTTGAATGTGAGGAGGAGGATTTTGCAATGAATGCAATATTTAACTGGAAGCCAATGGAGATTGTATAAAATGGTTGTGATGTGCCTGAGATACGTGGGTGTGAGTTAAAAGATGGACAGCAGAACCATTTGAAGTTTAAGGAGAAGTTAATACTGAGGAGAAGAGTTTAAATAAGATGGCTGGAGACTGACATGAACAAGACTGTCAGCAGCAGACTGACAGGGGGAATGATGTAATCTTTGCAATCTTGCACAAGTGGGGAAAAAAAATGTTTTAACAACAGCATTAACATGAGTTTCAAAAGAAAGAATTGAATCATGGATGACACCGAGATTTCAGACCAGGTTGGAAAAGAAAACACTTGCATTGTCAATGGAAAGCGTTATCAAGAGTTCTCAAACCATCTAAGAGTTTATTTAGAGCCAATGAGAATGAGCTCTGTCTTATCACTGTTTTACATAATAAAATTATGTTTCATCCAAATTGATTTGTGATGGACAGGATTCCAGTTGTCTGAGAGGTCTGTTGGTAATGGATTTTGTCCTTATGTAAATCCGTCATCTACATATAAATTCAGTTTGAAGTGATGTAGAATATATGTAAGTGGAAAATATCTAAATAATAAATAGCAAGGTTTCTAAGGAGAGAATCTGCAGGGACCCCCTGAGAGAGAACAAATGTAGAAGAGGTATGATGTGAGAGGGTAATGAATTGTTTCCTAGATCAGGGTGTTTTTTGTTTGTTTTTGTTTTGTTTTTTTTAAAGAATGCCAGGACCCATCATGGTTTACAGGCTTGTCACCAACAACATGAAGCAATACGACCACCATGTGCTAAATTTCAACTTCAGTAACTAAGAAATGCAAACATGTACTGTCCAGGGTGCGTCTGTCAAATTTTCATAGACAGTACGACAGTTTAAATTAATTACGTGACTAACAGGCATTAATACAGAATGCCATATTTTGTGAATAAATTGTAAATGTATCTACTGCAAAACTGCAACTATTGGCAAAACACTTCATGGTTGTCATGTAAGCCCTACCTACAATGAAAAACATCTCCCCAGGGGATTATGTGCCCTTCTATACAGAAGACCATCTTCCAATCAAATCTAATGTAGAGCTCACTGAAGAAGGTTTAGTGGCCCTCATTCATAGTACCACTAGTTACAGTTTGGATCACCAGCATTCAGTTATAGTTTAAAAAGCAAAGCTTAATCCTCTTTTCCACTTTAAAGTAGTTAAATAATAAAGGAGCGAGAGTTGCACCTTTCTGGCATTTTGTATCTGCTTTTTTAAGGCAGCACCTCAACTTAATCTGTTTGAGTGCAACTTTTGCTTCTAGGATTTCTAAGAGATCCATATCAATTCAAATAATGTCTCTCCCTGGGGCTCTCCAATACACTACAGTTCTGTTGAAAAAAAGACACATGAACAAAAGCTGAACTAAGTTATATTTTGGATATTTTTTTCAATCCGAGAGGACAAGAGGAACAGACAAGAATGTACAATTAGGGTTTTATACAATGTCAACTGAAGTGATACAAAACATCTTTGTCCACATCTAAGCACACAAAAATGTCAACCCAAAGAATTTTGCTTAGTTGTGTCACGGTGCGCCAGGCACCCAGCCAAAAGGACACTCCCACTGATACACACAAGGAACCATATGTAGTATGTAGTAAACTCATATGTAGTACAACTCCACATAATCCACTTATAGGAAAATAATTTATGTAGAGGAGAATTCATCTGGGTTTCTCACAAGACAAATAATGCAGCAAAAATGGCAGTGACACAATCATATATAAACAGCTTCATGGCATCTTGTCTGCTAGTCCTCTGGTTCAGAGTTTACAGAGGTCTTTAACATTGTAGTTAAAAATTATACTAATGAAATTAAACTGAACAGCAGGCAGGAAAATGAACCTATTTAAAATTCATTTCACTCCCCTTTTATAATTCTTATTTTTCATAACTAGAGACAGAAGATTCAATCAAGGGCCTACATATTGACATGATGAAGGAGCACCTCTGCAAACTGATACCACATTTTGCACATCTGCTGTGAAATACATATTTAATTAAGAAAATAATTAAAACATTACAACAAATCTAATGTAAAATACATTCAGTTGCATAGCTCTGTATTTTCACGATAAAATTGATCTTCATTCGGTCTTGGTTCACCGCTATATTTCAAATAAATTTGGGAACTGGTGCAACCATCCCTGAAGTCCCATATTCAAGCATAAGACTTAAGAATGGCATACTTCTCACTCTCATTCATCTTTAATTTCCTTCTCATCAGGACTGAGTGCAAGTTTTTAATGTGTAACTAATGTGACAGATAAATGCTAGTCTTCTGAACACTGCAGTTTCAATGGTAAGAATCATAACAGTAATGTTACTTTATTAATACCACACAGGAAAGTTTTTAATAAAGCAGTGTTATTACTACTATTACTACTAATGAAGTTATGCAATAACTGAATTTTGGGAGAAAGTTCAAAACTCCATCCCAGCTGTAATGTTGGCCCGAGTGCCACAGGGTGCGGAACAGGACGCACAGACTCCTTCAATTTAGTCAAACGTTTAATGACATAGAACATTGATGTCTGTTACGACCCTGTCTAGGCGGTGAGGTCGCAACAGAATTGGGGGCTCGTCCTCTGTTTTATTCCTTCCCTCTTTTTGTTTGGGGGCTGGGGTTTTGCTGTTCTCTGTCTTTGGTTTGGTTGGTTTGGTCTTTGTTTGGCTGTTGTTTTTTTCCCCCTTTTTTTTGGGTGGGGCACCTTGTGATTTTGTGACTGTGGGCCATGTCTACTTTTGACCTGGCTGAGTTTGCTGTTTGTCCCACTATTGAGCAGTTTGATAAATTGCGCAGGTTGACGTGCTTATCATAGCTGACTTCTATGATGTGGTTGTGCCTCGTTCCACTCCTAAGAGGGAAATCAAGTTGATGTTGGAGGCACGCTTAGTCAATGATGGGGTCCTTCTGCGTAGAGGCAGTTCTCCAGGTGTTGCTGCTGACTCAGCCCAGAGCGCAGAAACAGTGGAGGCTGAGATTGGCTCTGCAGGTGGGTTGGCCATGGACTCTGGTAGGTATCCGTCTCCTGGGAGGGATCCTATGTTGGAAATAAGATTAAAAGAACTTGAGGTGGAAATCAAACTACAGGAGCATGAGACGGAACTACTCCGAGCGCGGGGGGTTCAGGTGGAGGCTGAAAAAGAGATTGCCTTAATGAGGATGAGTATAGGCTTGGAAAAGCCTGTGTATCTTCCTCAGGAAGTGGTCTCACCAGCACCAGTTTCTGCCATGTGTGCAAGAGGTCTGGTTTCTGAACCTCGCTCCTCCAGTGAAATGGCTCGTCCAGCTATTCCTGTTCCAGAAAATGCAATGTTTGATGCAAGTCGGCATATCAGGTTGGTGCCTATTTAGGGAACATGAAGTTGATGCACATTTCCCTATTTTTAAATGCATTGCTACCACATTGAACTGGCCACCTAGCATTTGGTCTTTGCTTTTACAATGCAAACTTACAGGTAAAGCACAGGAAGTATGCTCTTCTTTGACTGTGGAGCAGAGTTTAGATTATGACTTGGTAAAGTCTACTATTTTGAAAGCTTATTAATTGGTGCCAGAAGCCTATCGCCAGAAGTTCAGAAACACAAAAAAAAAACAACAAAAAAAAAACACCCAGCCAAACTTATGTGGAATTTGCCAGATAGAAGTTTGTGTTGTTTGAGAAATGGTGTGCAGTGAGTGGAGTGACTACTTTTGAACAGCTTAAAGAGCTGATTATGTTGGAAGAATTTAAACACTGTCTTCCAGATAAAATGGTGTTTTTTTAATGAGAAAAAGGTAGATAATTTGTCTGCTGCAGCCACATTTGCAGATGAATTTGTGTTAACACACAAAACCATCTTTTACTCAATTCTATGTAGCGAGACCACAATGTCTAGTAAACCAATCTGGCAAAGCCACTATTGGTTCAGAGCCACCACCACCGCATGAGACCATTGGTTTGGATACCCATGAGTGTTTCTATTGTCATGACCAGGGGCACCTTATTGCCATGTGTCCTGTTTTGAAATGCAAAAACGCTCGTAAGAGCACATCTGTGAAAAAGGTAAATGCATATTACAAGGTGACTATAGACCCTGGGAATTGTGAAGTACCTACTGCTGAGGTTGAGCAAGTCTTTAAGCCTTTTGTTTTCTCAGGTACTGTTGCATTGACAGAAGGTGAGCAGAGCAAGTCCATAACTATCCTTTATTGTTGGATCCTTCTCAGTACTGAAAGGGCAGCTGTAAATGGGGTAAGACAAGATAAGCAGAATGGATTGCGGGCTAGACTAAGGCTAAACCTTCACCGACCCACAATGTTTAGCACCTTCCTTTCATTGGGCGGCCTCTGACAAACAAGATGGACAAACCATATCTTTAGATTACACAGAAAATGCTCTGAGAGTGCAATGTTATGATTCTCATAGAAACTTGTCTCAATGGTAACATTCCAAACACAACAGAGCAGGGATGCCCTAGTCTGGTCCTGGAGATTTACTGCCCTGCAGAGTTTAGTTCCAACCTTAATCTACTATGCCTTGTACTATTAAGAACTTGTACTACTGAAGAACTTGATTAACTGGATCAGTTATATTAGATAAAGATTGGAGTTAAATTCTGCAGGGTGGCAAATCACCAGGACCAGACTTGGGCACTCCTGCAATAGAGCTACAGGGATGAAACATCTTCAGAATGACAGAACTGTGGGCTCTGAAAAGGCCTAAGGTGTGGGTGTTTGCATCTTTGTTAACAAGGCATAAACACCATAGTTATTAAGACTCACTGCTCTGTTGATCTTAAGTTGTGTATTATGTGCAGACAGTGCTATCAGCATTGTGAAATTACAGGTAGCATAATCTTAGTGGCCAATGTAGCTCTAGATGCTAATGCTAAGATATCCATAAAGGTCTTTGATGTTACTATTACAAATCTACATAGAGTGCATCCAGATGGTGCTTGTCACGGTATAGCCCCTCCTCCCAAGTGTCTTCCTGTGTGTGTGTGTGTGTGTGTGTGTGTGTGTGTGCGCGTGTATGTTCTTCTGTGTGGCCACGCCCCCATGTGTCACACCTGTTTGTAATTGCTTGTCATTTACGTGTGTATATAAACCCCTATGGTTCTGTTGTCTGTTGTTGGTTTTTGATGTTACACTAGCTTGATGTTACGCTAACTCATCCCCGCATCCTGCTTAGCTTCTGTATGTTACAGTGCTTTCATTGTTGCATATGATTTTAATCATGCAAGTTTGTTCTCCAAATAATCAATCAAAATGTCTCCTGTCCCATGTGAGGACAGAATATCTCATTTTACACTTGTGTAGAACATGGAAAATGTAACGTTGAGTGGTAAGGAGGTGTGGAGAAGAGCGAGATTTAATAGGGGCAAATCCAAAATCAAAGTCGTTAAAGCAGTCCAGGGTCAAAGAGCCAACACAGAGAGCACGGGGATACATAGGTAAACAAAATAAATAGACACGAAGGCAAACAGGGATAAACAATAAATAGACACGAAGGCAAACAGTACCACCCCCCCCCCCCCCCAAAAAAAAGCGCACAATACTGGGGCACGCAAACACAGGGATCATTCAAAACCAAAAACAAAACAGGACTAGGACGCTACACCAACATGAACAGAATGAGCAAGACGTGGAGCAGGGACAGGACCCAGGCGAGACAGGAGCAGACAGACCAGAAACAGAAACCAAACATGGGACATGGCGAGGAGCAGGCACTGGAACATCAGCATACACAGGAGAAGATACAGAAACTGGGGCAACAGGAGAAGACTGAACAGGAGCAGACACAGAAACCAAAGCAACAGGAGTGACAGGCAAAGAAGCCACAGCAGCAGGAAGGGACGTAGAAGCAGAACCAACAGAAACAGACTGAGGATGAAAAAAGTGCCTGGAGGATGGATAAGGATTACAAAAAAAGCAAAATAGACCAGGCCAGGGACAAAGGGACAGGAACAAAAATGGACACAGGCACCGGAACGGACAAACTGACGGGCCCAGGGACAGAAACAAAGGGAGACACAGGAACTGGAATGGGCACAGAAACAGGCACAGAGGAAAACAACACAACAGGAACAAAACCAAAACAGGCAATGGAGAAGGCAAAAACAATGGAGCAGTAGGAGCAGGCAGCAACAGAGAAACAAGAGGCATATGGGAAACAGGAGACACAGACCAAGGCAATATGGGCAGGAAGCCAGGAACAGAGACAGTAGAAGACACAGGAGAGTTTCAAGGAGTGACCAGGGGGACAGGCCTGGCACAAGGCACAGGGACTGGTGGAGTAGTTTCTTCCACTACAGGAACAGGAACTGGTGGTTCCAGGGGTGCGGCTGCGACAATCAGCGGCAGCAGGTCTAGGGGGTCCAGAGGCAGGGCTGCAGTGATCAGCCGCAGCAGTGGGTCCGGAGGCGTGGCAGCGGCGATCAGCGGCGGCGGGTCCGGGGGTGCGGCTACGGTGATCAGCAGCGGCAGGGCCAGAGGGTCTGGAGGCGGGGCTGCAACCATCAGTGGTGGCGGCAGGTCCGGAGGCGGGGCTACAGGAGCAGACCTGGTAACAGGACAGGCAGCATCCACTATGCCAGGTACAGGAACGGAACTGCCGCCATCCACTATGCCGGAAACAGGAACAGCACTGGCGGCATCCACTATGCCGGAAACAGGACCAGGGTCAGGACGGGCAGTGTCTCTCACGCCAGGAACAGGACCAGGATCAACGACGGGCGGCGTCTCTCACGCAGGGAACAGGACGAGGCTCAGGACGGGCGCCGTCTGTCACGCCAGGAACAGGACCAGGATCAGGATGGGCGGCATCTCTCACGCCGGAACAGGCTCAGGATGGGTGGCATTTCTCATGCCAGGAACAGGACCAGGATCAGGATGGGCAGCGTCTCTCACGCTGGGAACAGGACCTGGATCAGGACAGGCGGCGTCTCTCGCGCCAGGAACAAGATCAGGACAGATGGCATCTCTCATGCCGGGAACAGGATCAGGATGGACGGTGTCCTTGTAGGACTGTTCATTCTGTAACATTGAGCGGTAAGGAGGCGGACACGTGCGGAGAAGAATGAGATTTAATAGGGGTAAATTCAAAATCAGAGTCGTTAAAGCAGTCCAGGGTTAAAGAGCCAACACAGAGAGCACGGGGATACATGAGTAAACAAAATAAACACACATGAAGGTAAACAGGGAAGCAGGCTATAACTAAGGCTAGGGAAAACTCAGGGCTAGGAAACAGAGGACAAACCAACGCAACCATTCAATGAACTAAACATTCAAATGAACAGCCAAAACTAAGGGAACAAAGCAGGGTTTAAATACAACTAAATGAGGAACAGGTGTAGAAAATCAAACGAGGGGCAGAGAAAACGAAACTATGGAATGGAACTAAAAAACACAAGACAGGGAAAACACGTAACACGGAACCCGGGAGGGACTGATCATGACAGAAACACAAAACCTGTCAGCAAAATAAGTCCTGCATTATTCACTCATATTACCTCATCGGTATGTTGCTTACTTCATGCACATGGTAAACAAATTGTTACTCACTCCTAGGTGTGTTTACCATAAATCCTATATGAACCAATTAAATAATATATTAAAGTTAGTAGTTGTAACGTCTAGAAACCAGGAAAGTAAACTGACTAATCAATTGCTCTACCCTCATTCTAAGACCTGGAGGTAGAAATGGACAGGAATATGTGATTTTCTTTATAATTTTTAAAAAATTCCTTTATTGCTTTATTTCTTTATTTTCTTTATAATTGATTCATGGTGGATCCTATGTATTCCTGTATCCCTATAGCTCTTAATCTCCCCCCCCCCCCCCCCAGTTATGAACAGAGGTTATGGAATATACATGACCTAGGCAGGACTCATTTCTTCCAAAAGATAACTGACAAATTCTACCCCCTCAATGGAGAGAAGTTGAGAGAAGTGTGGAGCCTGTTGAGTTGAGCAGTCTAGTCATGTCCAAGGTGCGAACTGCAACTGAACCAAAGGGGGTGGAGTCTGTAAAGCCAAGCATATCACCACAGCTGAATTACCCCTTTTGAGTGGCTTCTAAAGCAGTTAACTAGTTCATGTATCCCTCGCCTACTGAACTTACTCTCCTCTCTAATCTAGTCACTCTAATAGAAAGAATCGTTATTGTTGGTGATTTCAAAATTAATTTTTAAAGAGGGCCCAAGTCCCTCTGACATCAGCCTTTAGTTCTATAGTAGAATCAATTGGTTCCTCCCAATGTATAAGAGAACCCACACACTCTGGTGGACCTACACTTGATTTAGTACTGACATATAGTGTAGACATAGAGAACAAAATCATACTACCCCAGTCTTATGCCATCTCAGACAAGTCCCTCATTTCCTTTGAACTACATATGAGCTACAATATAGTAACCTCGCCTCACTACTACAGCAGACACATGATCATGTCAGCCACTACACCTAGATTTATTGCGAATCTCCCATTTCTGACTAGGATACTCTCAAATTCCACAGAACTCGATCAAAAGCTTACTAGCTTCACCACCCACACACTTTCTTAAGGAAATCCTACCTGAAGTAATTGAACCTTTCCTAAATTTAATAAACCCCTCTTTGAACATTGGCTACATATCTAAATCATTCAAATTAGCACTAATCAGACCACTTATAAAAAAAATCTAACCTCCACCCATGTCAGCTGTCTAAAGGCTGATCATAAACCTTCCATTTATTTCTAAGATCCTAGAAAAATCTGTAGTTCTTCAGATAAGCTCATACCTGAATCAAAACCAGATACATGAAGTTTATCAGTCAAGGTTTAGGCCTCATCAAAGTACAGAGACAGCACTGATTAAAGTATTTAATGACCTGTTGTTGGCTTCTGACCAGGGTAATGTCTCTTTACTTATATTTCTTGATCTAAGTGCATGACACTATAGATCACAACATTTTACTAGAGAGACTCGAAAATGTTGTTGGGATTAGGTAAATAGTCCTTTCCTGGTTTAAATCTTATCTATCTGGTCGCTACTAATTTGTTAACATAAATGGAGTCTTTTTTAGCATACAACAAGGTTAGGTGTCCCACAGGGATAGGTTCTAGGACCTCTGCTTTTTTCTTTATATATGTTACTTTATATGTAAACACTGTGCTAGTTTCCACTGCTATGCTGATGATACTCAGCTATGTCTCAGCCAAACCAGAGGACATATATCAACTTAGTATTATTGAGGAATGCATAAAGGATGTCAGACACTGGATGTTGAGAAACTTTCTCTCACTTAATCCTGACAAAACAGAGGTGCTTTTATTAGGCCCAGAGACAGCTAGGTCCTCGCTCTCTAATTACTCAATGAACCTCAATAGTCTCCCAATCGCACCTTCTCTAACAGTTAAAGATCTTGGAGCAATTATGGATCCCAGTCTCTCATTTGAAACTCATCTAAATAATATTACTATGACCACATTTCTTCATCTCTGGAACATTGTAAAAATTAGGACGATGCAGAAAAGCTAGTCCATGCATTAATCACTTCAAGATTGGACTACTGTAATGCCTTATTCCTACTATCTGGCTGTACCACTAAATGCCTAAACAAGCTCCAGCTAGTTTAAAATGCAGCAGCCAGAATTCTTACTAGAACTAGAAAATGTTATCCCATCACTCCTATCTTAACTACTTTACATTGGCTCCCAGTAAAATTTCATATTTATTATAAAATACTTCTAATGACCTACAAAGCACTGAATGGTCTTGCACCACAGTATCTTAGATAACCCCTAGTGCATTATGACCCCCCATGTCTGCTTAGATCAAAAAGTGCAGGCTCTTTATTAATATCAAGAATAAGAAATTCTACTGCAGGGTGCAGAGCCTTTTCCTGTAAAGCTATGGAATAAACTTCCTGTAAATGTTTGAGACTCAGACAGTCTCGATATTTAAGGCTAGCCTGAAAACCTCTGTACAGTAAGGTATTTTATTAACTACTTCCCATCTTAGGTAAAGGTGTAGATCTGGGTATCCATGGTCATTGAGAGTTATAGTAAACTAGGATGTTATGATGCTGTCACTTCACATTTGTGACTGAGAGCAGCAGAGTGCTGATGTTCCAGGGTGCCGTTCTGCCTGTGGTTCCTTCTGACTCTATCCTTTTAGCTATGTTGCCACAACATACTGGAGTCCATCTTTGCACATTACAATTCCATAATTTACACACCCTCGCACCTGGACCTGCCTAATAATCTATTCTCTCTTTCTGCCGAGGTACACCTACTCCTGATATCATGATGTTACTGAGCCTCAACTCATCTCAGCTGCCATGGGTACTCCCACCACCCCCTGATGTCCCCTGCTGTAGCCCACCATACCTCCACCCCAGCCAACTACTTAGTTGGCCTTGATGGACATTCACATGTGGGATTGGTTTCAGATAAGAGCACACCATTGGGACCAGACTAGGACTTCTAGAAAACCAGACTTGCCACTAATTACTTATTTCATTTTATTATTATTTTCCTCTTTCTCTACTTATTTGGCTCCGTGTTGTCTATATTGTTACTACTGTGCTGTTCGTTGTCATCCAAAGGAAGATGGGCCCCCGCTTTGAGTCTTGGTTCCTCTCAAGATTTCTTCTTGAAGCTCTAGGGAGTTTTTCCTTGCCATTGTCATCCTTGGCTGGCTCACTGGGAGCTTGGACATGGACATTTGTAAAGCTGCTTTGTGACAACATCTGTTGTAAAAGGCAGTATATAAATACATTTGAATTGACTTGACTGTCCAACTTCTCAAGTCTGCCAACTGCAGTCATACGAAAGTTATACCCTATTCTTGTTAACCTTTGGATTCAGCTCAAAATGTAATTCTAACCACAGAAATGTAACCATTCAACCACCTCTTAAACCCCACAATCCTTTATGAGGACATCCTGCTTTTTACTATTAAATGCAGTAGAACACACCACCTTGGGAAAGCAATCTTTCTCTGTACCTCTATAGAGTCCCCCTTCAGAGCACACATATTCTGACAATCACAAAAAACCTGACCCCATTTTGATTTGTAAAACTAATCCCATCATCACCTGTGACTGATTTCAACATCACCTGTCCCTCAGGTAATCCTCCACATACTTACTAGGACATCACTATATAATCAGGACAGCATCTTCTGCACCTCAATATAAATGCTCAGAATATGGCATTCAACTTAATGGTTATTAATCATCCCAGGTATAGAAATAATATCTGGATACAAACCAATGAAACATAAAAGTTCATCAGTGCTAATATAACCGAGAGTTTTGTGTGTGTCTGGACATTTGGTGCAAAGTTAAAAGGTGCCCAAAACTCCAAAGTTCACTTAAGTATTAGGGGGGGGGGGGGGTTTGTTTTTAAGTTTGTTTGTTTTTTTAATTTTTTAGTTTTATTAATTTTAGAAAAGAATAGAAATAAATATTACACCAGCTAGCAAGAGGTCTCACTTCAGGATAAATGTGGTCATAGCTATTGCTGTGTATAAAGGTATATTTAAAAGAAGGCTCTTAATTGGCATTTGAATGAAACCAGATGTCTATTTCAGTTGGAATACATTACCTCAGGGCAAATTACAAATGAGACTTTTTGTAACACAAAAGTGCCATCCCTTCGTCACTTTTACTCCTATGAGTTTTCCATTAATTTTTTGCTGGCATTTTATTTTAAGGTATAAATCCATATTGGAAAAATCTACACAATATTAACATAGACTTCATACAATACATAAAATATTACAAAAATTTCAATATTTAGCCTCTCTTAATATTATTTAATTCTAGAATGCTAAATACAAAATTTCATAAAGAGGTAAAAAAAAAAAAGGTGTCAAAAATCACCTAAACCATTAGTCTAAACCCTGACACACATTTCCCATTATGATGTCTAACTGCTATTCAGATTTAGAACCATTCTGCTGACCTCTTACACACAAAGGAGAAAACCTTTGTCGACATTCACTTCCCAAAAGCGCATGCAAGGATACACACACACACACACACACACATCCCCCAATCATCCTCCCCCCCACACACACCAGAATAAGCATCTTCATGTCGAAAATAAACTGAATAAATGCTAAAAAGCAAACTCCAGCACCTTTTTGGTAATTATTGTTAGTGTATGATTGGTGTGTTTCCGCTCAGGAAGAGGAGGATGTAGTGGTGACACCGGGTCCGTCAAAGGCGATTATTAAGAGCTGACTGGGCCTGTGTCTATTCCAATTACTCAAACCCCTTAGGTGCTTTGGGGGAGAATAAGATGCAAGGAGACAGCAGTGACACTAAAAGGGAGAAACTGAGGTAGCAAATAATTTGGAAGGAGGTTAGTGTGATCAGGAATTGAGGGTCAAGGGAGATTCACATAAAGCTTCTTGTCTCAAAGCACTGAATCAGCAAGATAACATTTTATTGTCCAACATAGACTGAGTGCAAATAAATATTACCCAAGTAGAACAATGAACTTCTGAAACCTCTGAAAATTATTTTAAAAAAATACTTGATGTTTAATCAAAGATGTTTCTGTATATTTCCGCAAATACATAAAACACAGCTTGGGGTAATCATCTCAGCAATGGACTGAACCTGCATGAAAAGGAAATCCTTACAAAGCTATGTGTTTTTTTATTATTATTTTTACATTTAAGCCAAGGGCTCAGAACATGAGTTATTTACTGGCACAAACAACTATCCAGCATGAGAACCTTTTATGTTTATCAATGATATAAAAGCCAGTGACCCATTAACAACAAAGATGTGAAAGGTTCACCTACTTTTTGACATCTAACAAGGGCTCACTATTGTCAGGAAACAGTAAGCCAAAATTAATGACCAAATCTTGACATTTTCTGTTTATAGGTCAACCAATGGGAGCAGGTTGCCATTGAAAGACACAAAAAGCAGTGCAATCATGCCACTGCATTCAGTCATCTAAACCAGTATGAAATGCTTATTATGAATGCATTTTGATACAAACTAGTTCAAAAGCTGTTTAATTACAGAATTCAAAATGTACAACAGAAATTGACAAATAACAAACTCCAATATATTTGGAATCAAGAGGTTGGACAATAGCTGTTTCTATACCTGTATTTCTCATCAAAAAATTCTGTTTTTTCCAGACATCTCTGCCAACTGTCACAGTGTTCTATTGTCTTACAACTTCCTCAAGTCAAGGGCATAGAATTTGCACCACCATTTACTACATTTGGCTTTGGTGACAAAACCACAAAAACATGAGGATACCAGAACCATTTGGAAAGCCTAAATATAATCCAACACCTGGTATTAATCTGTCTATTAGACTGAGAAAGCAAATATTTAGGTTATTTAAATTTGAAACAGCTGTATGATAAATTATTGAATTATAGAGTAAGGCATTTTGCATAGCAAAACATGTAATCCAACTCACCCAAAGGACTTAAATCAATGACCTGTACCTCCCAGGAATTTAATATTCCGAAGCCAATTTCTTATAACACAGATATGTAGATACTGGCTTTGTGTCCTTGCACTGTGGATTTTCACTGAAATTCACATTAGCATAGTAATTGTAAGAGAAACATTCATGTCTAAACTGCAGAGCTATCAACTGCAGCCAATGTCAATTTATTTAAATAAATAAATAAATAAATAAAAAACAGAAGCAGAAAAACTTTTTAAAATCACTATCAGTAACCAGTCTGTTCATGGATTTTAAATTCAGCTTTTAACACCTCTGTCCCAGAATTTCATCAACTGCAACAAGTCTGCCTACAGAAATTAAGTCAGGCATTTGGCATGCTGGTACATCCTAGACTGCTGAGATGGTTGTAGACATTAGACGGACCACCCCATCCCCCTCAACATCAGTGGCTCTGTGATTTTTACTGTGCAGTAACTCCTGACCACTACTATATCCAGGAACCTGAGTTGGGAAGGGAACATTTGCCTTCACCAAGAGAGTACAGGATGTCCTTTCTAGGGTATCTGAATTAACTCAACCTGTCATATGCTCTCATGATGCCATTCCACACTTCAATTAAGACCATCCATCATTACTTCCTCCACCATCCTCCACAGGACTGAGCCAAACCCCAGTACATAATCCTCTCTATGGTCTGGATTATCAGATGTAGTCTATCGACACTTCAGGATATATACAACAGCAAGGAAAAAAGCATGCCGGAAAAATCCTAGCTGACCTCTCTCACACAAGTGGTCTCTTCAAACCCCTCCTCTCAGGGAGAAGACCCAGGTCAATCATAGCAGAAACAAAAATAGCAGCTTTTCCTGAGCTTTTCCTACAGAGCTATGGCCTTCATTAACCATAGTGGACAACTTGCGCTATAGCCCCAGTCCAGCATCCCCCTTCAATGTAGCACTCAATTGCTTTGCTCAACTGTACCCTCTTTACTGCAATATCCCACCTAGAATTAAATCAGTTACAAATGCCAATTTAACATGGTAATGTACTGTACTTTATACACTGTAACACCACCATTTAATTTTCTTATTTTATTCCACAATTTTGTATTCTCTGTATATGTTTAAATAGTCCAGTGTCTCATTCAGATTGTTGGCAGTTTAAATGTGCACTCACCAAGACAAATTCCAAGATAAATAGTATTATAAAGTTTGGGCAAAATCAGACTGCATTGGAATCCTAGAGAGTTTATACAGTGGAGTCAGAGCACCTGAAAAACTAACTGGTTGTGTAAAAGTACATTTGTCACTTAACTTGAATGCACCCCACCCCCCTATCAAGTCACTATATTGAGAATGCAAATTTCAATTAATGTAAAAAAAAATGGCTCTACATAAAATGCTCTACATTTGCTCTTCTACAGTCAGCTTATCACTTTGCAATACACTGTGTCCTTGATCTAATTATTCTATTATAAAAAGCACAATGAACAATTTTGTTTAAATCACTGCTTCAGGCACAAGTGGAAATAACCAGTCTCATGACATACACTGCATGTATTTACATTTAAGTCCATTTTATTGTCTCATTTTCAAAAAGCATTTTTCTTCTTATTGTGTCTAGAAGCATTTAGCCAACTTTGCATTCATTTATAGGCCAGAGAGATTCTTCTTTGTGTCTCCCTGTGGTTAAAATTAGTCTGCAAGTAGGTCATGTCTCCTCTGACGCCCTTTCTTTTCATGCAATATGCTAAGCACAGGACGTATCCACAGAACTGTGCAGGGTTTTGGTGTCACAATGCCCTTCACTATCAGCGCCAAGTAGAAAGAGCTAGCCTCACCTTTTACAAGACAAGCATCCAATCTGGTCTCTGACTAGTGTATAAGCACAACTCCTAACTAATGATACATTGGGCTGATGTCCTTCTGCCCCATTTAACACTTAAAGAAACACTTCGGCATCTTTGCTGATATGCCAATGTACTGTCAGTCCACAGTTAGAGATCAGTCTGTAATGCTCAAATTTTGCATCAGTGCAGGCATCTTATTTTTCATGGATCATTGTGAAATATAAAAAATCTTGCTGGAGTTCTTGTGGATAATTTTCTGTTTTTTCTTTCTCTGATTAAGAACATCATAAACCTTTGGTCATGGTCAATTTATAGTTAGCAGACAGAGCTCCATTTACTATTTTCACTAGTGCTTATGCAGTTCTCTCCATGAAAGAAGTCCTTATGCTAGTATACTAGGTTTGAGTCTATGGATACCATTAAGACTCCGTCAGAGGGAAAATACACAGGGTTCCAATTTTTTTCTGTAGAGAAGTAAAGAAATGTTGATTATTTTAGTGCATTTAAGTGACTATTGATCATTCAAGTGCTGTTTTTAAAGGTGGATCTTTAGTCTACATTTGAAGCCAGCAAGAAACTCTGAGGTACAAGCAGGTAGCTGGAGTCAATGATGGGTAATAGTGTTTCTGAATCTTTATTTAAGCATATTGGAGCAGTTATGATAGTACACTTAAGATAGTATGGAATTATGCAGTAATCTACAGTATATTCTTCATGGATGCCCATGGCAGTAGACTTTGATTTACTATGTTTTACTTCTCATATCAAGCTAAAATTGTATTGGGAAAAAAGTCCCAAATTATATGAAAGAGGGGTGTCTTACTACCTGCCTGATTATTGGGTAGCTTATATGAAAATTCAGAAACAATAATTACCGGCCACATCATACACCAAACTAATTAGGTAGGCCCTCTGTTTACTTTCAGGATGACCTCAGTTCTTCAAGGCATGGATTCAAAAAGGTGTTAGAAACATTCCTTTAAGATAATGATCTATGTTGACAAGATTGTCATATAATTGCTGCAGATTTGTCAGCTGTACATTTATGTTGCAAAACGTATTCTACCATGTATGAAGAGACCATTCATCACACCATTGCACCACCATCATCACCTTGGTTTGTTGACACAAGGCAGAATAGATCCATGGATTCATGTTGTTTAAATCAACCAAACCAACTGCAGGTCACATCAGAAATTCAGATTCATTAAACCATTTGGTGGTTTTTTAATTTTCAACTGTCCAGTTTCCGTGAGCTGGTGCCCAGTGTAGCCTCAGATTCCTGCTCTTAGCTGAGAGGAGTGAAACCTAATCTGCCTCAAATTCAACATGTTGTACATTCTGAAATGTTTTTCAAATGACCATGGTTGCAAAGAGTAGGTATTTACTGTAAGCTTTCTGTCAGCTCAAACCAATCTGGCCATTCTCCTCTGACCTTTCTGTCAACAAGATGTTTCCACCCACAGATTTACCACTCACTGAAAGATGATTGCTTTTCACACCATTCTGTGTGAACTTGAGACTGTTCTGTGTGAAAAGTGTTGGAGATCCAGAATGTCTGAAATACTCTAACCAGTCCATCTGACAACAACCAAACCACAGTTAAAGTCACTGAGATCGCATTGTTTCACCATTCTTATGCTTGATCTAAACATTATCTGAAGCTTTTGACTTGTGTCTGCTGGATTTCACGCACTGCACTGCCGCATCATAATTAGCTTATTGGATAATGACATGAACGAGCATGTGTGCAGGTGTTCCTTAAAAAGTGGCCAGTAAGTGTATATTGAAGATTCTATTATAAATAAATAAATAAAATAAAATGTGATATATTCAAGTACATTTGGAAAAACAAACAACATTTGCAATTACCTTTTGCCATCCTGTAAAAAAGGATCATTCCTATAATGATGCGCACTGAATATTTCCTGTATAATATTTACAGCCAGTTCTTATAAAGCAGTATTTGGTCAATTTAAAAAGCATCTGTCTTTCTGCTGTTTCTATCTTCACTAAATCAGCTTAAAACCCCTAACCATGCATATAGGAGCCAGTGTGTGTGTGATGTACGATTCTGACTGACACACTGAATTTATTCAACAGGGCAACACAAATCTTTATTTACTGTGAGGAAATGATGTGTGATGTTCCAGTCAGCACTCTAAAGGAAACAAATCTCACTCCTCAATTATCACTCCTGCTTCATCCACATAGAGGTCACAGTCACTGGCCCATGATGGAAGCTGGATCAAATAAACAAAAAAAAAACAAACAAATCTCTGTCATCTCATCAGTGGGTTCCTATGACTACTTGATGAAAGGAAAATAAATGTCAGAAAAATAGAGACATATGGTCCACTTCCTGCACATTCTTGCTTTGTTGTGTCAATAAAAGCAAATGTCAATATGGATAGATCAGACATTGCAACATCAACCATCCTGAACTTATATATGCTATGACAGACAGGTTCTTGTATTTGTGCAAAAAATTACAACAAACTTTTTCACTTTAGAGAATTTGCCCTGAAATCAGTCCTGCAAATCCCAGTCAGCATCTGATTGCACAATGTTCAGGCTTGGACAGGGTTCCAGATTTAACCACGAATCGCTGGGAATATAAAGAGTGTAACAGTATGCCCAGAGGCAAAGCTTCAGAAGTACAGAGAGTTTTCATCAGCAAAGACAAGGACAACCTCTGTGAAGACTAAAATGAAAGAAAATGCTAGGTGCACAATTTCTATAAAACCAGCTTCCAATAACACAGTGTGCCAGACCACTCAAGACTATACAGCAATATGATAACTGTGGTATCATCAGTCCAAACAACATGAAAAGTATCTCCAAATGCTGAACAGGCAAAAGTGTTTAGTACCTTCGCATATTTCACATAAGATTTTCTACTGTGGATGCTTTTACAAAACAATGTTAGCTAAATTCCAGCACAATTTACCCTTCAGAATGGATTGTAATAAGGCAGACATATAATGCTGTGGCTAAATAAAAGCTTACATTTCTAGTATCATACTCTAAAATTCTTAGACCAACTCAGTCTTTCATTCTAATACTTTAAATTTTCTGTCAGGGTGGCAACTCTTGTTACATTTAGTCTGGTTAAAACTTTGTTTGTTATTGTCAGTGTATATCTCTTTATATACAGTATTACTTACTCAGTCCCAATAAAAGTTTGTTTATTTGTGAATCAATTTTTGTACTAATCTGCCATCTGGAAACAGACAGTTAAAAGCCTCCTTGATATATTTTAATGTCATAATTGGAGCATCAGAGGGTGTTAAGTGTGAAACCACATGCAGAAGAATGGCCAAGTTCCCTCCAGGGACCCACACTCTTAAACAGCTCACAGGGCTACCCTTAAGCTTAACATACTGAAACCCAGTGGTGCATAGCACAGCTCAGCTTTGCTGAAACCCTAACTTCACACATTTATTAATGACATTCTGGAGAAATGGCAAAAGCATCCATGTAGGTCAGCTTGAACACTGAGTCCTCCATAGTCTCTTTATTTTTCTTGCCTGTCATTTTGTCTGCGTGCTACAAAAAGCAGCAGACACTCTCTGGTCCATTTCTTTAAGTTTTAACTTGATATATCTGCTGGTATTTTTTTTGTATGTGTTCATGAAAGACATGATGTCAAACTCATATTAGAGTGGCAAAGAGTGTGTTGATAAGCCCTTAAAATCTAAGCCTTGATATTGGTCATTATTAGCACAAACATCTGGCTGTGTTGTGGAATTATTGGTATCAGTATCAATTAACATTTATCATATGTAGACATGCACTCACACCCATCCACATACCCCTGCATGAATGCATGAAAATCTGTTCAAAATCTGATTGGCCCAACTATCTTTGTTGGCTGCAAGCTAGTCCAGATCTCCAAATGGAATGAAGCAAATTGCTTGCACTTTATGAATGCACAGCACCCCTGTAAACTATTTTGAGTATGTTCGAATCTTCAGAATACAGCATAGACCCATACTAAGTGTTCAACAGAAGACTAAGATAGGGCAGATGAAAAAACAAAATGGAGAACAAAGTAAAACAGAAAAAGAGGAAAAAATCTGAACAGCAAATACAAATAAACTGAGCGATAAGAGATGTGAAGGAAAAACAGATGTTAATTTCAGAGAAGGGTATAAAGAAAGAAAAACAAAAGAGACTTAAAATGGTGACATATGCAGCTAAGTACAAACACACAAAGCTAAAATGTGGATGCACTTAACTTTAAAAGATGTTCTGCATTATTAAGTTAAGAGACAGAAGAATCTAAAATGCCTCTAGCATACCCCACCAACTTAAGAGTGAAAAAATTAAGAAGTGATGGTCTCAGGGCATTGCAACACAGATTTCTGTTCTTGCTTCACATGAAAAGTACACCTACTTTTTAAAATTCTGTGCTTCCCTGTACTTCCCTATTCTATACTTCTGCAAGTCTGCAGTTGCATTGCTGTATGCTGGCCTACATTTTACATTTATTCCAAAATGACAAAGCAATTTTTCCCCCCACAAAGGATAACCCAAACCTTCAAATGTGTGAAATGTCACTTGGTAAATTTACTTAAAACTGAATATTGCTGTAGTGGTGGAAAGAGTTTGATAGAGGATAAGACAAAAGAAAAGAGGAAATCGAAAATCGGAATGAAAGGCCCTAGAGTATTGTTGGAGTGCTCCAGGAAGCCTTCAGCACAAGCAGCACAGCTGGATGCCAATTTCCGTCTTCTGCCAGGACTGTTCTGATAGACCTCTTTTTAACTGCAAGACCCATCAACTTCGAATTGCAAAAATGTTGCTGGCCTCAGGCCTAGGGGAACCTTGTCCAAGCATAATGTAGCATTACAACATCTTAAGACTGTATGCTCGCTCGTTATCTTTCTCTATGGAAAGACAGGGGATAACAACACAGCATTGAAGTTGTTAACCTGTGACATAAGATTTATTTTGAACTTTGTCCAGAATTTGGCCAGAGGCTCTAGGTTCCCTAACAACTTAGCAAAGAGCCCCATCTATAGGGCTCCAAAAAAAATTTATTTAGTTAAATTATAACTCTGTCTACATGGTATCTCGAAATTTTCTCAGGCTCTGTGAACAATAAAATAATTTGACAAGAAAATGTTTAAAATGTTTATGTAGGGATGGTCTCTGTTTTTCTGAATCTTGTAGAATACTATTTTTCAATCTTCCACACTCTCCCCTATTTTCAAGATGTCTCCAGATGTCTTATGCTATACATCTAGGTTTTTTAATTTGTTTACAACACCAGACCACTGGCCACGTAGAAAAGCAAAGCTCTGGTGACACTGTATAAGCTAATATGGTCGGTGTTATACAGGTAGGCAAACTGCATTTATTCCTGGTCCCCATGGCTGATAAGTGAGTTGGCCCAGCTGTTGTTATATAAAGAGCTCTCTTGGTCTTACAGTCCATACAGACCTTTGCAGGACAGGTTTTTCCTCATTTGTTTGTTGCAGCACCCAGTACTCATTGTGGGCATCAGCAGAAGTATCAGGTTCAACTTCAGTCCCCTGTGGAGGTGCTTGGAAATCCTCTGTAATAATCATCTGTTTGAAGTATGGTTCACATAGGTTTAGATCTAGTAGTTTTCAGGTCAAATGATGTAAGGATGTGGCAGGTACAAGATTTTTTTCTTCTTCATCAGAATCAACTACGTCATGCTCACCTTCAGTGATGGTAATACTTCGTATGCTTCCTGAAATCTCGTGCTACATTTCTCTGCAAATGTAAATCTTGTGTGCGACTCACCATCTGTTTCCATGCCAAGAAGTATGTCATTTGGTAACCATGGGGTTGTTCCATAGAGTAGAAACCATAATTAGTATCCCGTAGTTCTGTGTGCTTGTAAAATTATACATGTGAATAATATGTTTAAGTGATCTTTCCATTCTGTCTTTTTCTCTTCATGCATTTTCATGAGTATCTGCATCATTGCTCTGTTCAGTCTCTCTGTGGGATTTCCCTGTGGATGATAAGGCATGGTGCAGAAATGAGATATACCAGACTGCTGTTGGAGTCTCTAGAACAAACTGTAGTCAAAGTCCTGCCCCTGATCATGTTGCAATTTCCCAGGATATCTGAAGGGATAAAGTCATAGAATGTTTTCTCAGTCACCATTTTACCCAAATTATTTCTTGTTGTACAGGCCTGTGCAAAATGCATGGAATGACCAACCACTACGAGAATATACTGATAGTCTCCCTTGCTTGGCTCAAGGTGAAGGTAGTCAACAGAAACTCGTTCAAGTAGTGCAGTGATGGTTATTGAACCCATTGGGCACCTTTTCTGAAATAATAGGATATTTCTGTTTCTGTTTCGTGAACCTGTCTGTCTGAAAAGGATTCCGTTGTCAGTAAGTACCAGTTTCCTTGTGGCTTGTCCAATTAGTTTTTTTATCTTTTTCATTTGGCTTCCAATTACTTTGTTTTAGCTTCATTACCTCTGTGACTGGGATGTCTTCATGCTGTGCTGCTTTTATGACCCAGGGAGTGATTGACACCACATTTGGTAAGGGTTCCTTGTTGTTGGAAGTGAATAGCACTGCAGCAGCTCAAGGCACTTTCACTTCAAGAGTAGCCTTGCACCCTTGCCTTATTGTAGAGATCATCTTTGGTGACAAAGCCTCAGTTTACTCATTCATGTGGTCACTGATGGTGACAGGATAGTGGGACATTTTGTTGGCATCCATATTTGTCTTTCCTGACCTATATTTGAGATCAAAATGGAAGTTAGCCAGCTTCTCCATCAAATAATGACTTACATTGTATTGCTGTGCTCTGAACATAGGCTAGTGAGATGTTATTAGTAAACATGCTAAAACTATTTGCATAAAAAGGTAATCCCTGAATTTATCACAAATTTCCCACTTGAGAGCTAAAAACAAACTTGTCAGAATGTAAATGATATCTCATTTCACCTGGATAATGTATTCAGGAACCATAACTGAACTTGTAATTTGCTGCCTTACTGCTAATAAATCGTAAACCCTCATTGGATACATCCATATGCTGCACAAATGGTAGGTCAGAGTTGGGGTATGCCAGAATAGGAGGTGTGGTCATCATGTCTACATGTTCGGCTGTCTGAGTGATTGGTGTTTTTGAGGGAAGTTTCCAAAATGCTTTGCTGCTGGCTCTGATATTTCTAGACTTTATCCTCAGACCATTGAGATCATCTGTGCTTTGAAGGAGATACATGAGAGATCTTCCTTGTGTTCACCAAAGGTCTTAGTAAAATACAGCACATTGTCTAAATATGTGTAGCAGCACTCATTTCACAAACCCTCCAAAACCCCTCCCACGAACCTTTGGAAAGCTTCTGGCACATTAGTTAGGTCAAATGGGACACAAACACACTTATATAATCCCCAGGGGGTGCTGAAGGCTGTGTATTGCTGAGAGTTTTCCTCCACAAAGCCCTGGTGGTATGCACTGCCAAAACTGAAAACCAAGCATATACTCCTAAATTCATCTGGATGTGCAGCAAAGGTATTGGTCAGAGATGTTTTATGATTTAGTTCCCTAAAGTCCATATAAAAACACAAACTTTTCACAAGTCTTTTTTTCTGACACACATGACTGGTGATGAGTATGGTGAAATAGACGTCATTAGCCAGCCCCTATCCAATATGCAACATCCAACATGCAACATCTAACATATATTTTATAAATTCTTATATAAGGATTTTAGAATAGCATTGTAGTTTTTCTGGGTGGCTTTTTAGATTGATTTTTTTAGTTTTGGAATACACTAGATATCACTATCTTTCTGAGAAAAAAACATCAGACACTTTATCCGAATGCGACTGATTGTCTCCTGTTCAGCTTTTTTGAAGAAAGGCTAGGACAACAGGTGGCTGCCATTTCTCCACAGTGTTGATACACTCTACCCTGATCAGCAGGTACTTCAGCTGAGTTTGCATGGATGTTAATTTGCTGAGTCACTAGACCTGAGTTGTTTTTCTTCCGGAGCAAGAGTATAAGGTCACAAATTTTTGTAACCTACAAAACATTGTTCTTTGATAGGGGGATAGACATTATACGGGATGAAGTTTTGAATGGAGATTTTGAAATCAACAATGGTTGAAAAAATACTCCTAAACCATCTGGACAATGATCCTTTCTACTGCTGGTTCAAATGACATCATCACCCCCTTAAGATGGACTTTCACTCTACACTTGATTTCACATATCATGGTAGGAATAGTGAGTCCACTCTTTCCAACTGTAATGGGGTAGCCTGGTATTGGTCTCTTTACTGGTTTCACTTTGGCTATTGGCACAACTGCTTCCACAATGTTCTTTTTTTAGATTTAATGCCTCACTTGTGTTTGTTTACTTGCCATTTTCCCAGATAATCTCTTCAGTGACATTAAATTGTAATAGCAGACAGTTTACACAGCTTGAATAACTAGCAAAGGCACTCAAATTTCTAAACAACCATGTCTTGCACTTATTGTTTCATGAATACATCTACCCAGCCCTGCACATCTGTGCCATTAGTCACAGTAACATGGAATCAAGCAGACTGTCAAGAGGTTGAACCTTAACACCTGGATGTTTATAAAATAAAATGTATGTTTGGATCCCAATAATTAAACAGGACATCATACATCAGCTTCCAATGAGCCATGCTTCATGGTGTCTTTTAGAGGCCTTAGTTAAAGAGGTGCCACATCCTCATGGTTTCATGTCATGGCCATTAGGACTAGGGTGGGTCACTAGGTTGTTACAGGTCACTGGCTGTCCCTTTCTGGTGACTTTACATAGGTTCCCAACCATGACTACTTAAGACATCCCAGGTTGTCTACAGAGCACACTTATCTACAATTATATGTTCTCTGTTTAATTAATTCATAAGATTTTCTGTTTGTGAAACCCTTTGGTGATTCGATTTGAGGAGAAAGCTGAGTAAGTGACAGGCATTTTCTCATTTGAGGCTTTTTTCTAGAGTCATAGTTAATGCTGACAACTGGGCCATCAAATGCATAATAGCAGTAGTGTTGCAACCCAGTCTTGGCTCTGAGTTATAACAAAATGCTATTGGTGGATGGTTTAATGTAAAATCAATGTCAATGACAATGACTAAAACTAATGATAAGTGGAGTGAAATGGGCAAATTAATGGTTGAAATCTTCCCCTATGAAATCGAAAAACCCTTCAAGAAACCGATACATCATCAGCAGTCCTCAATGGCTTTAAACAGCCTCAACATGTTTTTGCCAGACATTTCTAATATGCTGTACTTTTATATCTCTATTAGCAGAGAAAACACTTTTCTGGGAAAATACATTTATGGGTTTCTTTGGTTGTTTGTGCATCCATTTTGCTGTGATTTGCAAAGCATTGTGAGAAATTTTTCATAACACTTCATTTAGAGTTTGTCTCTGAAAAACCTACATTTGGAGGGCCAAGTAGCCCTAACACTTTGGCCTACCTCCCTATACCAACAAGAACTGGGACACCTAACCCATAGGCATGAATTAAGGGGTAGGGCTAATGTGCAGGGAAATAGAATTGTTTAGCATTCCACATGAAACATACTTCACAATACAGCTATTGCAGCTAATTACTGTTCTGCACTATGAAGTTCATATGTGATGCAGCACATATAATCAAAAACATAGAAGCAAAGTGGTCCATGCATGACTCTGAGCAATAGATTTATTTTCCCCTGTTTTAATGATTTCTTTGTCTTTTGCATGTTCAGGCTTATGGGGTCCATTTGTAAATTAGATTTTTCAATTTGTTTCTCAAATGCACTTTGAATAGTTATTTCACAGGGAACTACAGGAACACAAAAATGATATTGACTTTCACAGTGCCAGGTCTACTTAGTTTAATTTTAAGTCATGGGGCCAATTCTGAACATCTTACTGAGGTAAATTGTGCTGTAATGGATGAACCCTCTTCCTCATCGTAATTTCCAACTCACTGTAAGTCCATGGGGGCAGGGGGTGTAGACTGGTTATTACTTAAATGAGAAACAATTTGGATCTGGAGATTGAGAGTTAAGGATTTCCCAAGCCTTAATGAGGAAATAGATCATAGACCACTTCTGTGATGATTGTAAAGTTTGCTTAAATTATGCTTTTAGATGTGTGCTAAATGCCACTAGGAGACTGTGTTGTGCTTACTATATGCATGTGTTTTTTTCTCTTGTGGCTGTTGTTTTTAAGTGGACATGTATTTGAGAGACACTAGTGCAAAATCAATTGGTTTGACTATCTCACCACACCTTTCTTTAGTTCCTTTGTATTATGACCTGAAGAAGGTATTAGACATTATGCCAGGGCATTTTAACAGTCCAGTTAGGGCATGCCAATATAATAAAGACATTTTAATTTAATGAGTGCTTGGTTTGAAGAGTTTCTTTTTTTCTTTTTTTTCTTTGGATTTTTGACACTGACACCAAGCAGCACCTGATTCTAATTACACTCAAAACAAAAATTATTTAATATAGAGTATGCCTGCAACCACTCTCCCAAAACAGGATCTGTAATCTTTGACCTACTGTCTCCCAACCATTTATATCCCCTAGAGTATGAGGTCACAACCTCAATCTCATCAGGCGACCACAGATGCTGTATGACCTGTGTTATTCTTAAAATAAAACTTCCAAAGGCTTTTCAAGTGCTGTCTGATTTGTTTATATTTTTCTTTTCATATTTATAACCCGTGCAAGCCCCTATAGAGAACTGCCATTTTTTGGTTTATTTACTAAATAGTACATAATGGAATTTTTTTTTACTATAAATGTCATATTGGTTAGTTTTTACAGACTGTATCTGATACTGTATGAAAGGCAAAAAAGTGCATTTATTAATCTAAAGCGTACAGTATATGTCACAGCTACTCTCTGAAGGTAATTTTTCTACTAAAGAAATGGGGTGATGCATTTTTTTAACAAAACTACAGCAAGTGAATAGTGAATGTTTCATCAGTGAGAGACCTTTGGGTACTTCTCACTAGGATAACCATCCAAATATATACATTTTATACATCCTCAATTCCTCTTAGGCTGCTTTCTTCTCACTGATGTAAAACCTGCAACTTCCTCAGTACAAAATTATAAACATGATGTAGCAGCATGAGCTTCTACTTAGAATACAAACTAGAGGCAGCTGTAACATTTTTATCATTATATATTAAATGCAGATACAACCACGCAGGGCACCACTATAGATTTGTGTCCTAATACAGGACATGCCATCCCTGAAAATATAACACTGTGCAAAAATGGATGCAATATGGAATTCACTGATCCCCTCTATAAGAAATGTTCTAGTCCATCTTTTACAGTTTAAATGGTACTCTCATGGTAAAATTCTTAAATAGAAAATTCTCCTAACATTAATGAATGACTTAAATATACATTAACCTCTTTAAATAAAATAAACATTTTTAATCAACAGAATTATATAACTAACAGAAGAATCAAATGAGCAGCAGACTCTTTTATTAAGTATACATACAAACTAGAAAATAAGCAGAAGTAAAAGTGGAAATGGGGGAAAAAAAGAAATGTAAAGAAAAAGGCCTGATGGTGGGGTTAGAGGAAAGCTCAATTGGTCATCAATTCAAAGAGTTTGTTTCACTTGGGGGTCTTGACTCTGCGCAACAAATATTACAACAATACAACCATTACTTTGAGGCATATCTTGTTTTCAGTCTTTTCTCTGCCTTGTTCACAGCCTGTGGGCATTATGTGTATAGTAATCCAAATGCCGTTTAATAGTTATCACTCACCAAGAGCCTAGGAGTCTTGCTATCAAAGTCACTGATCAAGTCTTTAAGTCTTAATGGGCAGCATGGCAAGACTGCAAATATATATATATATATAGACCACACTTTTCCAGAATCCTGGTCACAGACATCAGTGAGTGAATGACCATTTTCATCTTAGCCTACAGCTTGATGTCATTTAAGCTCAGGAAGTAGCTGATGACTTTTTTCTATAGACTCATGACCTATGGGTTGCCTATCTGTATATATTTTCACCATGGAAAATAACTGACAGAGGCAGTGGAAAATCTGATATTGAGACTTCACAAAGATGAAAAGGGATGCAGGAAGACTGGTCACAGACTAAAAAGCAGTCAAAACACAGTTGCAACAGTAATTAAAAGGTATAGGTCAAGCCTTAGTACCAGAGCTGTAATGGCCATCCTCCTAAAATGACACCATGTTTGTACTACTTGCACAACCTACCTCTGAAAAACAAACAGACAAATAAATGGGGTATCAATGGAAATCAGATTTTCTGTGAGAGTTCGTACAGTGCGAAGGACATTGCAGAAAGTTTTCATCTATGGACAACATCCAAGAAAAACTCCATTACTTGTACTTCAGCACCAAACTGTAAGAATAAATTTTGCTAAGATTAAACTTTGAAAAGAAGCCTGATGGATATTGTGTGCACATTTGTGTAGCTCAGGTCAGTCCAGCATGTATGAAGTTAAATCTGGCCGAGAGTACCATAGTGAATGCATAGTCCTGACAGTGAAATGCAGAGGTGGGAGTATGGTAATATGGGGTTGCATGAGTGCCAAAGGTGTTGGGAGATGACATCTATAAATGGCACTATGACTGCCTGTGGATATACCAAAATACTGGCTGACAAGATAACTCCCAATCTCCAGAAGCTTGACACAAGAGGAAAATTCCACCATATCACCATATTGATCCAGAGTATGCCAAAACCATGCAAGAGTTTCTAAAAAAATGAAATCTATGATCTGGCTAAGTATGACACCTGACTTGAATAAATATATTCAAAATTGTAGTGACAATTTTCAGAGAAACAACAGAAGCACTTTGTTTGCAGAGCTTTTGAAGGACTCCTGTCCGAAATGTTGTTTCTCTGGAAATTCTGTGTACTTTACTACAATTTTGCATATCTCTACATATAGATTTAATTCATTAATTCATAATTCACCCTAAAAACCTTCCATATTAAAGGTCCTTGTCCAGATTGACAGCCTCAGTGTCAAACGTAACCACCCTAGTCAGCATGGAGCAGGCTGGAAATAGGATCGCATCAACTCTGCTTTACTTGTCTGAAACTGAAGAGGTGAAAGAATGTTGGTTGTCTGTTAGGGGTCAACAGCGGAATGTGTGCCATGTTTAAATAGAGCCTAATCAAATTATCTGGTTAAATTAGAGGACACCACAGTTAGAACATATTTAGAGCAGCAGCATCTGTCCATTTATTACATATTGCTCATGTTTACATTAAAGCTGTTAGCTAACATTAAAAAGCTAGCTTATATTTGGCTGGTTAACTAGTTATAGCCAACAGGCAGAAGCTAAATGTGGGAAAGTCAGTGACTATTAGCAGTTTAAAAAATGTTGGTGTATCATATCATATAACATTCTAAAAATAAATTTGAAGTTGATCTAAAGCACATAAAATTAGCAAATGTTAGCCTCCAAAAATGTTATATTCTCAAAAATGTTATATTCTCTGTGCTTCCTATATTATTGAATAAAGTGTCAAATGAAAACAATGACTATTAAGAAAAAATAAAAACTTACCAACTTATTATCCACATTATTGCCTCCAGTAAGTGCGAGGAAAACTTAAGCTTTAATCAGCTGGCCAATTTCCAGTAAAATGCTTGCTACAAACTCAGTTCGTTGGTGCCAGTTCAACCCTAAAGATTTGAGCCCATGGAGCCATTTTCTAGAATAAAATGTAGAAAGTAATCTTTCTCCTGCTTGCATTCAATAACTGTGCACTTTCACCTGCTTGCTTCCAAAAACTTGTTTGCACATGCCATCCCTGTTACTAGAGTAGAGCCTTGCGGAGTAGAGCCTTGCGGAGTCATGAATTTTACAGTTCATGAATATGCAATATAAGCTTATGATTCTCTAATCAATTAGTATTATCTATGACATCAAAGATAACATCAAATAAAATGTCATTCCTAAACAGTAGTTAGGTGGCAGTATACAAATAAATTTATACATTTAGAGTTTATTTTATGCACTCTGCAGTGTCCAATAAATGTTTGACTAAAGCAGAAGTATGAAGATAATTATATACTTCCAGGTAATATAACATTTTGAGTAAGGAGAAAACTGTGCAGGGCCTTTAATATGAGAGCTGCCACATAACTATGGCTTCAGGAATTTCCACAGAAATTAATCTTTTCTGACCCTGTCTTAAGAAAAACTGTACATCATTAGCTTCATTAATTTATGGCAGGGCTGGCATTCAGAATCTGCTTGGATTCAAAGCCAGCATACAAAAGAAACATAACCTAGGATATGGAGCACAAAGACCAGAATAATGGAGTAATATAATCTGAGTCATCTCTTGCCCTTTACTTCTTACATCTGGACACATTTATGTTTGGAGAAAGCCAAAACTCAAATGCCTTCCATGGCTGCCCCTGTCACGGCATTTAAAACCTTTTCTGAACGAACCTTTGTAAGTATTGGAACACACAGCATATTTCTGCCTCCTTTTCCCCCAAAAGAACTGGAGTGTTCCTTCCTGAACGGTGATCTAACGTCCTATACACACAGTTCACAACTTGTAAAATAGTATTCCAAGACAGACTGAAGGCAAACAGCATATTGTTTGATGTTTCCATTATTATGCCAATACCCTGTATATTATACGGTGAATGCTACTGCCTAGATTATCTAAGATCTAAGACTATGTTCCCTCAGAGGTGCTGCTCAGAGCACTTCTTCCTACTCCTCATCTCCACCACAACCCAGCAGCCACAGAAAAAGCTTGGAACAATCAATGGTTCATGTATACAGTAAATTATTTGTATTTTATTTTATTATTTTTATCTAGTTGATCTAATAAGTTAAGATGATATTTTTAGCTTTTAACACCAGCACATTTGCGACAAAACACAAACCTCTGTGACAATTCAGAGGTGCAACAGTGTATTTGTTTCCTGCTAAATATAAATCACCTTACCTTGACCACACATTACAAGCTGAAGAAGACAATAGCAATTTGATCCCATAGTGTTGGCCGAATATATTACAAGAACTATAAACAAAATAATGACAACTGTTTAACACAGATACAAAATGTGTTTATGCTATGCTTTGAAAACAGCAGATGAGAACAAATTATCTGGCTCCAAAGAGACACAGAGCAGTGAAACTTGCATGCCATTGGGAGGGGGTATCTCCTGCCACTGGCACATTGGCTTAATGAGCAGTAAGGTGTCAAAACAACTCAGATTCTCTTTGCTTTTCCCCTTGTTTATCACTTACCACTGACAATACAAACCTATCTCTCGCTCCCCCACCAAAGACACAGTTGAGCAACGAGCTCTGCAGTGTCGAAATCACACCTGACCATTTTTGATAGAACACATTGTTTATGAATTTAGTGCTCCCTTTAACTATCTCTTTAATTCAGAGAAGAACATTGGGGTGTTCATGCAACCTGACAAGATGCATGGAGGAGGATAGAGGTAAAGAACCACCCAGAACATATATGTTATAACATGTATATGATTATATTGTTTGTCTGTCAATCGTTCTATTACTGTTACTCCACAGAATGCTTATGCTTAAAAAGTTGTTTGGGGGTTTTGTGGCGGGAGGGGGGGGGGTGGTTCATTCAGAGTCCATAATCAAAATTGGACCCATGTGGATATGAAGAACTGAAGAGTACAAAAGGTTTTGGTCAAAACCTAAATATTTGAATCATATTAATAAGATTTTACAGAGAATGCCTAAGTAAAGTTTTGTGCTTTCATGTTATGTCAATTTCATTTAGTGCTTGCATCTTCACCTAAAAGGAAAATTGGGACTTTGGGATTGCGTAGAAGTCCAAGTCTGCTTGGCAGAATATTTGCTTTCGTGGTCTGAAGCTATTTCCTCAATGAAAGAACTTACAAGTAGCTTGACAAAGTAGTGTTCATCTGATCGTGTTCTACTAATATTTACAAGTGCAGTGCTGAGTGGGACCAGTTTTGAGCTCAAAATCCACAAATGTGACACTTGGGAACTGGCTAAGGCAGCACTATTTCCCCAAAGAAAGGTGGTCTCTAGGTTTTCAGAACAAAGCTGCTTACATCCAAAGGAATGGGTTGAAGATACTGTTGCTCTCTTCATAGTCTTAGATACAGAGTTTCCAAGGATCAATAGTAAACTGATGCAGAATGTTTGTAAAATATATCTCATATATGATATGATGTCAGATATGATATGGTATGATATATTTTTTTATAAAAAGCCTGCTAGCCTTGTGTAACAAAGTTAACAATGGAAACATCAGCATTTTTCTAGAACAGTCCACAGAGAGAGAGAGAGAGAAAACTAGAGAGTCAGGAGTACAGTGAAGAAAAAAAAAACACTTTTTATTATCAGAGTTTGACAAAGCCAGTGAGAGTTATAGAAGTTAATGTTAATGCACAAAAGAGATGCAAGAGGTTAGCTAGCAGGTCAAATAGATTATTTAAGTATTACAATACAGTGGGATTTTTTCTGAAGTATTTGCAGAACGTAAGTTGGCTTGCTACAGTCACTTCCTTTAGACTCCTTTAGATTTACTCATCTTTTCTGCTGCTTCTCTTTTCATTCTTTGCTCATGGTCTTGGTAAAGCTAATTCACTTTAATACTTGGGGACTGTGGAAGTAGCCAATTACAGATGACCTGCAGAAATGGGGATATATATATATATATATATATATATATATATATATATATATATATATATATATATATATATATATCAAAGGATCATCTGCCCCCAGTTCTGGATTCACATACAGTAGAATTTCAATTTGCTAACAATGTGGCAATATCCATTCTTAGGCTACTAGCTAATGATGAAAATTATTATTTTTAGATGCAATCCACCCATATAATTACCTACCTGATTATGTTGGTAGAACAAAGACCACACTTCATATGCAACACGGTGTTTGTTTAACATGTACACATTAATTAAACATGTACATTGCACATTCAGCTAAGATTAATTGGTGGCTGGCATAATATAAAAGTAGAAAATGTATATTCTGACTATCCCACATTCCCCCTTTGGTCTTTTTGTTGATTATCAACAATAATCTACATATACTCAATAATTACAAGAATGGTTTGTAACACTATGATTCTTTGTCATAACATTTGATGAAATTGGTTAAGGCTTCCTGTCCTGTCATTCTCCAGAGACAGCTGAAAACCCTATTAATATTGTTATTCAAAGTAGGGAAAAGTCCTCTCTTACTTTCTTTTGTGCATGATAGTGTATTCACCACCATTTGAATATGACATCTCTGTTAATACACTTCAACAAGAATCATCAGTCCTTTTATTAATGTATGAATTCTGCATTCATGTTGTTTCAAGATCCCAGTAATGATTAAATCAGCAAGTAGAAAGATATGCTGTCACCCAGAGGATCACCATGGATCTATTACATCAAATGCCTTAGTACTGATATGTTACTGAGTCAATTAATACCAATTTATACTAGTTTAATTGTCTGTTAACCTTTTCTTCATCAAGGATCAGATTTTTTCAGTTTATTGTGATGCATACAACTGGACTGATATTTCTAATATGGTTCTTGTTTCTGTTACTTATGGGAACATACCGTGTCCACAATCTATGACCCCAATGTTTGGTGTCAAATAGTCTCTTGATATGTATGCTGTCTTTTGTTAGCTTCGTCTGCCTCTTGTGATTAGAAAGGCATATTGGTGGTCTGAGGAGAGGTTAAAAGCATTTCACTCTGTCCACAGTTTTCTGTGCCTTTAGGAGTACAATTCACAGACCAACCAGGCTGTTCAACTGGACTAAAGAGGCTGATGAGGATTGCCCTGATTGCTGTAGATGTTGCCCTGTATGGTCCCTGGATCCTAAGTTCTGTCATGACTGATCACTCCCTGGCATCCTATTGCCAAGGTTTCCCTGTATCATGTAATTGGTTCATTTTTTCCATTCTTGTTCCAGTCCTTGTTTTGGTTTTCATCTCATTTCTATCAACTGTACATTATTAGTCCTCATTATCCTGTAAACCCTGCCTTGTTGCCTGTGTTTTTGCTAATCATTGTTAACTCTAGCCTTCGTTTGTGCTAACCACTGTGTGTTAGTCCTAGCCGCTGTTCATGTTCCAAGTTTCTTTTTTCTCTGCCTGTTTTGTGATCTCTATTGTTTAGTGTTACTGTAATTCTTATCATTGCTTGTATTCATCTTTAGTTATAGTCTATTCCCTTTTTCTGTTTATGTTTGTGCTATGTACTCTTCATAACGCTTCGTTTTGGCTCACTGACGCTGGACTGTTCTGATGACTCTGATTATGGATTTGCCCTTAATAAATCTCGCTCTTCTCAGCGTATGCATCCGCCTCATGATCGCTCCACATTACATGTTCAGTCTACTTTATTTTATGTACCTTCATGGTTTCATTGTTTCTTTGTGAGGTAAGTTAGCTCCCTTTACCTGGTGATATAAAAAATAATGTATAAACTTAATTTCAAGAATTTTCCAACTCAGTCTCCAATTTTGCTGACTTCAGCCCTAAAGATTATGGCTATGCATAGGGAACTGTCATTAGTCAAGGGGTAATGCAGCTACCCAATTCAATCAAGTGTCCTGGGGAATTTTTTCACATTTGCTCTCTCTACCACTCCTGCCAGTTGTGGGTGGGGATGCCAAATCTTGGGATTACTTTCCTTGCTAAACATTTATCAATCATTGTGGTTGGACCACAAGAGCACTTTTCCATGTTTCTCAGCTTTCCAAAGCTGAGGATTAGCAAAATTGCAATTACTTAAAATCAAAATTAATTTTACTACAAATAATAAATCTAAGCAACAAAAGGAAGTTTGTCTTGAGAACAAATACTGACTGGCTGATGGTACTGCATAGTCTTGAACACCCAACAGGATTCTCTAAATACAGAACATTCTTGTCTCCTTTAATTGGCTTGCTCTAATTTTCCTAGCTCAGTTTAATTATCTTTATTTTTCACTGGGTGTCCTACCCCTTTGGAAAATTCTGCCCTTGGAGGACTCCAATAATCTAGTTTCCAATAATCTAGTTGTTCAGATAGCTAATAAGAAAAGGATGCAGCTATGGCAGACAGGACCCACATAAACCTCAGAGATGCCTCTACTCTCCTCCTCTTATCAGCATGATCACATGTAGCCTGGTATGAGTTAAATTAAAAAGTCAGTTTTACTGCCCTCTTCCTAAGATTAAGATTAATTAAGATCTTCTTGAGTCTCAGAATGCGTTTACTCCCTGTCCCCCTGATAGTGATGGTTACAGATCGGCACATTCCACGTGCCCCAGGCAGCTGAAACTTGTACACACACACAGCTCAATTCAGCGATCCCTCTCCAGTCAGATTTTAAAAACACATAAATAAACTGTAATTATACATAGGAAAAGATGTAAAATATCCTATGCCCGTCCATTACACCATCACATAGGGCCCAGTCCACCACCACATTGTGAGCTCTTCACAGCGGTCATCAGTAGGAGCCTCCTTTCATCTGTCTTTTGCTGAATTAAGCCCATAACACCTCCAGATTGCTGAACAGTGAGGTCTGGTGTCTGAGCCCCACCCCCTTCCAAGATCATTTTTAATCCAAGACGCATCTCTTTAAATGTAAACCCAAACTCTCCTCCCTGTTGAATAAGGCCGTACTCAACTGCAGTCACACCACATACTCAGTGCCACGAGTTCCATATGGGCTTCATGCTCTATGCCAATAGCACACACAATTGCGCTGACCCCATGGAGCCAGTCACTTCCTAATCCAAAAAATCCATTTTGGCCTCCTCAGTGATTAAGGCTGTCCCAGCACCACTGGCACCATTAATGCATACTCAGTGCCACCAGTTCCACATGGATATTACCTAATGCATCACCAAGCTTTCCCCAACATTGTAGAACCATACTGGCCTCCCCAGTGACTAAGGCCGCTGGCACCATTAATGCATGCTCATTGTCACTAGTTCTGTCTGGATCTAACACATTACTCAATGACACAACACAATACCCCAGTCACCTACCCAGTCCTACATGTTCCTAATACCCCCAACCAGTCTGTCCTCTCCTCATCCACAAGCACTGCCTAGCCTTTTCAGCTATTTCTTACCACTCCTTCACAGCTACCCATAGTATACAGCCTCTAAAGCCAAACTGCACAAGCAAGGATGTGGCAGGCTTAGCTAGAAATCCTTGTAACACCTATCTCTACTGGTCTTAAATGCACCTGCCACCCACATTCTCTCACTTCAGCCACCAAATCTGTGTACTAGCTTCTTCCTCTTAAAAGCTTCAACTTAAAAGCATCCTTAAATGAAATTGTTAACTCTATAAAATAAACTATAAAATAAACCTACATCCGCTAGCAATTTCCAGTCTCACAGTTCACCACATCTACCTATATTATAACCTCAGTCTCCAATACATTGCCCCTCACACACAAACCTAATCATTTTATTACTATCACCATTAAGCAGCAAGTTAACCTCTAGGTGCTTACTATCAAATATACATACTAACACGCTAAGCACTTGATTATGTCTCCATGTGTATTGTCATGTGACAAACTAACACATGTGCTGATAAAATATGCTTTAGCATGCCAAACCCACACATAAATTACAACTAAGGTCTTCACCTACTCACTGTCCAAGGTTTTGATGAGTTGGAAGGACATCATAAGTTGCTCATAAGTTGTTTTGCAAGCAAAACTTAATGTGCCTCATATCCATTGCCCACAACTCTTTCCAGGTGTTTATATGAAGTATAAATATTACATAAAACTAGAACATGTATGTTCTGATTATTATTCCACACTTTTGTGTACAAATTTGAGTCTTTTAGTAGGTACATTGATCTTTTAGTAGGTACAGTATTCAGTGCCCTTAGCATAATATGATGGCCAAAACAATTATGTTGTTATACAATGCTCTTACAGGAAAGGAAAAAAATTACATCATTCATCTGGGTAATTGTTGTAACCACCATGATTCCAACCTATTATGTTTTATGGCACCTGAATACTTATTAGCTAACTTTCTCTTTTGTTCCTTTTGGAGAACAGAGTTCAGTTTACTGTGGTGAGCAACCTTGGAAATATATTTAGTAACATAGTAATATAACAAAAAGAGAATTGCAATATACTGACATAGCAATAGATTGACGAGCATTGTCCCTGCAACTTTTGATAGGAATCATATCAGAGGTTCAGTGGACAGCCACCTGAAGATGGCACTGCTTTTTATGCACTACTGTAGCATATGGTGGTCAGGCTGAATTATTACTAATGTACTCAGGACCTTGCATTCTCTGTGTGACTACACATGGGCCCACATCGTGAGAAATAACAGAACTAGTTTTATTGCCCTGAAACAGCCTGCACTCAGTCAATATGGATTTGAGATCAGTAAGGTTTTCCATGTAAGGTTGGAATATGTTTCACACAAAAAAATAATAAATGAAAGATAATTCTTTTCTTACTGACTGGAAAAAAAAAAGATTATTTTCCTTTCATTTACTGAAATGGAAATGAAAACAGTATGAAAAGGCATTGCCTTTATCATATATTTATCTTACACATGTAAATAAGTGAGAATAATATTAAATATATAAGAAAGAAAGAAGGGGCTACTTCTAGAAATGTTTACATTGAACTCTATCTGTATTACTTTTTCATTGTTCTTTTTTCATTTTTCTTTTAATTATTCCTTAGTCTAGTTTTGAAATTCTGCACAGATCCTTTTTGAGCTAGTCTGTTTAACCGGTGTTGTTGTTCACTGATGTGCTTTGATGTACTTCATCTCCACCTAACTCTCTTCATCCTGTGACTCTTCTCCAACCTTAACTCTGCCCCAGATTTAGCCGACTGCAGGCCACAATTTATTCCAAGGAGATACAGTCATAGAATGGGGAAAACTCATACCAGCTGCAATGAAGTATTGAAGATGGTCAGCAGATGGCCAGATCAGAATCTGCAGTGCCATCTAATGCATTCAGTCTGAAACAAACAGATCCTAGACTGTTGGATATATGAGACAACTGATAAATTGCTTATTGACCTGCTGACTTTTGGCCTACATAAGGAACCCCACCCTCACTGTTTACTGCTTGCCTGTAGATGCCAATGTTCTCCTTCACTGAGATTCTTTCTGAATGCTCCGTACATTAAGTGGTCATCCTGAACAATCAGCTATGCCTCTGAATTACAAGAGAATTACACCTACACAAGATGATATTAAAACAGGTAAAGGTGTTTCCAGCACATTAATCAGACTTGACCAGGAGACTCTGAGAAATGTAGTGTACATCTGATTTCATTAAGAAAAGTATAGGAAGAACACAGACTCACAGCAAGTCAGGATCAAAGCTCCATTCTGGAAGATTTATTTTCCTCCTTAAATCTTTCTTTAACTGTTCACTGTCATTTGATGTTAATTTGAACTCAGGCTGCTCACTGATTAGATTTTCTCTGGCCATGTATAATGAGTGTGTTCAAAATTGCATGCAGTCCACGCAGTCACCTTCACAGTGACAAAAAAATGAATTGAGGAAGTAGGCGGGGGGGGGGGGCATTATTGACTATTACATTAGAAGGATACCGTTCACAATGTTACAGAACACGTCTTTAACTTGGTGTCACACCACACAGCAAAAAAACAGTGTTAAGTCTTAGAGTGTTTATTTGGTCCATCTGGTCTTAAGTAAATACCATGAATGTTAATTAAATGTTAGAATTTTTTCTATTTATATTTCTGTGTGTCAGTCTAAGGTAGTGATCACTGGCAAATGAGTAATGGAAAAATGAGACAAAACCTCTTTTCCTACGTGCTCACTGAAATAGTAGGTAAGAGTATTAATGGACTGACTGAGAAAAAAAAGAGAAGTAAGAAGGGCAAAACCAAAATGCACTGCCGCCATCTAGTGGCGCCCATATATTTGAAACATGCTTAAGGAAAGTTGTCCTTGGGATCAGAATATCTCTTAGAATGATTAAGCGATACCACTTGGTGTAATTTTTCTGGAATTAACAAATTTCACTTTCACAGATAATTACTTTTTCTTTCATTCCCAGGCTTTTCAGAGATGTGACTGTCAGAATGATAGGGAGTGTCTTATTGAGACTATTAAAAAAGCATTAGCTTTTTGAAAAAAATTAAGTACTTAAAGCAGCCTTGCATATATTGAACATAAACATCACAGACCCTATTGCTGATATGCCCATTGTCCCTGAACAGCAATATCTATGTGATACAATGAAATGGAAACTGTAAAGACTGGATATTTCAGTTCAGGCTGGATTGAATGTATCTCCTTCAATAACCTAAGACCTATGCCCTTCAATAACCTATGCCCACATTTGGATTGACTCAACCTCCCAGATATTTCCCAGAAACATCAATATGGTGTGGAGCAGAGGGATTAGAAAAGATAAGATTTCAGTGGCCACAATCCAGGCTAGCCTGCAGATATGGCTACACTTCAGCAAGAGAACAGATTTGGCTCATAATTCCAAATTCAAATGTTTTTTCCCTGGAGAGGAAAAATACCTGCCATTGTTCATAGATTAGAGGTGAAGTGTCAGTTTGTTAAAGAGGGATGACTGGTTGTCATACGCATTGGAAGATGATCAGAAAGCAGGATAGTGAGACACATACTGGTATGACCCAAGGCAGTGGGTATTGTTGCCTTCTCAGGATTCTCTTCTGAGAATCTGGATATCTTAAAGCCCTTGATGTGTTTGAACATGACTCCACCATCCTAAGGCACATAATTTGAAGAAACTTGCCTTTATATTTAAGGTTCAAGGTTTTATTTGGCAAAATACAATTATATCCATTTATGCATTTATTTACAAATTATATGCCTCCAGTTTATAATTTGAGTAGTAGTTTTGGGAAGGTCATGTGTGAGGTGCTTTAAGGTCTGGTGTGTGGACATGGTCTAAATCTGCATCATGTGCGTAAGTGGTGTGGTTTGATTTTCACCAGGGCATGTGAGAGTGAGAACCAGGTATTCTATATGCCATTGCCATATAATTACATTTTTTTTTACTTTATGCATTTCCTTAGTCTCATTTGAAAACAAACATGGGGCAAGAAACACTGGGGCATTGGTGCATGTCCAGAGACAGAAACATTTAAATAGATGTGATGTACAAAATTTGACAACTGCAACTTTCTGAAGTAAAAAACATCCAGATTAATCAAAGGATGGGTTGTTTCGGGAGAGTAAGATGTTAGTCTGCAACCTTTTGAGCCCTTGTCACTAATATGTCTGAAAGCCCACTGTTTTCCAGATCATATAATGAACTAATCTTCTGGGTATAAACTTTTGCTGTGAAACTATTCCAGAAGAAGTATCTCTAACCGCTGTTCATTTCATGAGTTTACCAGATTTTAAAAAGGGTTCCCAAAGGGATCATTACCTTTTATATCTTTACTGAATTATGTATTATTTTCATATTATATACATTTCATATTATATACATTCTTATATCTGTAACATGTATGTCTGTTTATAAAATAAATAGTTTAATTGGAGATTTAATTTGTAAATAAAGTAATGAAAGAGTGTAAGAGATAATTATCAATATCATGTAAATCATGCTTACTGGCCCTTTAAGCCAGGAGATAACTGGAAGTAATATTGTTGGATGTAGACTATTTACATAGCTCAGGTAAATAGTCAAGCCAGCCCAAAAGACACCAAAAAGACACTCAAAAAAGAAAGTATTGCAGCCAAGTATTTTAGTTTAAGTTAAACTGACAATGTATCTTATTAATTTATCATGAAGTCCCTAACTAAGGAATCGATTAAATTAATTTAAAGACATAGCATTCGTTCTATTTTTATTTCGTATTATGTTGTACGTTCTACGTATTAGTATTAATATCTTAGTGAAACTACGGTACCCATGATAAATATAAGCACGCATATAACACAATCATTTACCTTAATAATAACATGCCAAAAAACCTAAACCAAAATGTGTCCAATCGGAATTGATGTTGTTCAACTCTATGCGCATGCTCATAAAACACGAACGTTCACGCGTTCCTACGTCGGCTCCGGTGGAGGTCACAGTGAACCATTAGAAGTCTGGGTGAGTTATCACGTTGTGTAAAGGAAAATGTTATCTCGTAATATTTAAACGAATGTTTTTATGGAAACCAGATGGTTATGTCTTAGCTATTATTATCGCAGTTAAGCCTAGGTACCATGATTAACTGGGTTTAATTTTGTCTTTAAACGAGGCATGTGATGGCAGCAGCACTAGCTGCTAACTGGATTTAAATTTGAACTGCAATTTATCATCCCAGTCATTAGCTAATATGACATAATTGTAGTTAGAATTTTCTTCGTTATCTTGCATCCCTCATTTTGCTATTCGCTTTACCGAGACCAATTAGTCGTCATTCTTCGTCTAATGCAAAGGCAGAGAAGGCCTCTTGTATATGGTCAGTTAATGCTAGCTAACATAGCTGTCAGTCTTGCCCCTCAAAAAGGAAAATTGGCCGCATTTTATTTAACAAGAGTGGTCGTTTAGTCATATTTGGTTGTTTAGATAAAGAGCTTCTAATTCCCTTTTCTTTGATCTAGATCAGCTGACTTTGGCCTTTTATGAAATTTCCCTCTTCATATTGTGAAACAGTGCGAAAAAACACAGAACTTTTTTCCAGAATTGTCACACTGTTGCCATGGCAAAGCTGTTCGAGTCCATTGGAAAGTTGGGATTGGCCTTGGCCATTGGAGGAGGTGTGGTAAATTCTGCCCTGTATAATGGTAAGTGCATTATTGGCATCTTTCTAAATTCAAGTAGGTTTAGTTGTTATTTTAGCAGTTTACATTTGTAGTTTGAATTAAGGTCAGTTAAGAGTGTCTTATTTCAGCAGCAAATCACTCTGCATGTTGCATATGCCAAACATGAAAGGCATATGTTAGTGGTCAGGCTTCTTCACTAAAATAAGTGTTTGCCATACACACAAGCATAGTTTTTAGTAGTGAGTAAATCAGGAGTAGATAAGGAAAGAGACTATAAAGTGTTTGTCACTAAAGTGCAGTCTTAAACTTTTATGAATTTTGGTTAATTAAAAACTTAAGTATAATGATTCTCTAATCATGATGGACAAAATCTGACATTTAGATTTTTGGTTACATTACAGCATTTAGTTTTTGGAGTTCAGCTTTACATGTGTATGATGTTTGGGTTTGATGCCATATCTGTTCTTGCCACATATCTGTAGTGGATGCTGGCCACAGGGCAGTCATCTTTGACCGATTTAGAGGAGTCCAGGATGCAGTAGTTGGGGAAGGAACCCACTTCCTGATTCCCTGGGTACAGAAACCAATCATTTTCGACTGTCGGTCCCGCCCCCGCAATGTGCCTGTTGTCACTGGAAGCAAAGGTAACCGTTGTCAGAGGGATGTAAAATGATTTTCATGATTGTAGCTTCAAAGAGACCATGTTCTGGTCTTGTGGCATTATCTGATCAAGAACACAAAAAGTCCCTGCTAGTCTAATGTTGATGTATGCACAGCTGGGTATAATATTGTTCATTGTCTCTGCTTTGAAAACTAACATACTCAATCAGCATTGTTCTCCTCTTCAATTTTGTGGTAGACCTGCAGAATGTGAACATCACACTGAGAATTCTGTTCAGGCCAGTTGCCACCCAGCTGCCAAGGATCTTCACCAGTATTGGTGAAGACTATGATGAGAGAGTGCTTCCCTCCATCACCACTGAAGTGCTTAAGGCTGTTGTTGTGAGTAGTACTAATGCTTGTTGGAGATGTAGAAATTAGCTTTCATGACTATGTAATCCCATCGGTATTTGTGTGTGTACCTCAAGGCCAGGTTTGATGCGGGAGAGCTGATCACTCAGAGAGAGCTGGTGTCCAGGCAGGTCAGTGAAGATCTGACTGAGAGAGCATCCACCTTTGGCCTTATCCTCGATGATGTCTCCCTGGTAACCTTCCTCCTCGTTTCATTTGCCTCTCTCATACTTGCCAATTGTAGCTTCCAAAGTAACCCCATCTCATTTTCATCCAGACGCACCTAACGTTTGGTAAAGAGTTTACGGAAGCTGTTGAGATGAAGCAGGTGGCACAGCAGGAAGCTGAAAGAGCAAGGTTCATCGTAGAGAAGGTAAGACAGGGTTTTGTCTGTATATCAACACATTGCGGCTTTATACATTATCAGGTATCACCTTAATAGAATTTGTGCTCTATTCTTCTCCATACTGTCATATGCTGTCTCATTTTTCTGTAGTATTGTAAATCTTTAAAACTGCTGTGTGTAGAAGGACATGTAGCAGGTCCTCTCTACATTGTTGGAAGCTAACCTGAGGCGTGTCCCTGTGTGACAGGCAGAGCAGCAGAAGCAGGCAGCAATCATCTCTGCAGCGGGGGATTCACAGGCAGCTCTGCTGATCGCCAACTCCCTGGCTGAGGCAGGTGACGGCCTTGTGGAACTGAGGAAACTGGAAGCGGCCGAGGACATTGCCTTCCAGCTCAGCCGCTCCCGCAATGTCACATACCTGCCCTCGGGGCAGGGCACTCTACTGCAGCTGCCCCAATGAGACACGCACACCACACCACACCATACCACACCCATGCGCACACACACACACACACACACGCTTCAATCCATAAGAATGGGTGACTTGGAACCAGACCTGCATCTGAAGAACTGACATGCAACTTGCCTAGAGGGAGCTCATTGTCTGTCCTGCTCCCTCTCCTGCCTGAAATTAAGAAGTCCCTCTGAGATTTTCACCAGTGGGACATTATCCGGGGGGAATCCAGCTGCACAGTAGTGTGTGTGTGTGTGTCTCTTTAGATGCGGGGGTTTGTGTTTCTTAGTGAAATGAAACTTGTTTAAAGGATTATGTAAAATGGCTAAAGCGGTAGAGTGATTGAAACGGTGTACCCCAAATCAACCTTTTTGTTTACCAACTAAAAATGGAAATTACACTAAAGTGAACTCCAGTTAAAAGTGTGTAATCAAGCTCGGTCCTGATCAGTGGACCTGTTCGAGACCCATGTGAGGCAGTTGGTCACCAGGGAGGTCAGACTCTGCCCCTATTAGCCTGAATGTGTTGGCTTTGTTTGTATTGTTTTTCCTCTTGTATGGCAGAAAGAAGTGTATGGAATGTCCTTGCATTCCACAAGACACAAATGACAACAAATAAAAATAATAATAAATTTGAATTTATTAGACCTCAAGAAAGTACATGTTCTGTGTTAATGCTAACAGATTAAAATATTTATTTACATATTTATATTTTGAGTTCATGAAAACAATAAATCTGGCTAATTATAAAGGCAAATATATGCAAACATCTACCAAGTAATTGTTGGCTAAATGGCATATAAACAATAAGAGCAATTACTTTTTTTCTGTCAATTAAGGAAAACCTGTGTAGGGAATAGCAACCATCTGATAAAGCCAAAGATGTAAGGGAGAGCTAGGTTCTTGAACAAAGAAAGTTGCTTTAAAAATGATGCCTTGCTTTCTCATTTTACATCTTTATCCAGCTTTGACCAAAACCAGGTGCATGGAATTTAACGTATGATTTTTTTAGAATAAGGTTAGCATTTGGAAATGCTTGACCAAATAAGTCATAAGAGTGAGTGGGTAAATAAACCTTTGTATGAAATGTTCTTGCAATCATGCACATCAGGCATGCAATGTTTGGTGCACTTTATCCACTAGATGGCATCAGTATTTATTGCTTATGCAACCTCGCACCTTGACACTATTAAGGCAACACATGTCAAAGCTCAGGAATAGCTTAAACTATTTAAAGTATGTGTAAAATATGAATAATTCCATTAACGCATCTTACCGGTATATTCATATTAATAAATAATATGAATGGATTAATATTAATAAGTATTGTTTTAGTTCAATTTGTAACTGGTGTGGGGGTTTTGTTGATTTTAAGCTTACTCTCATATCATAAGACCACTGCCAACCAGGGACGGAAAGGGCTGTCACATGCTTCCTCCAAGGTACATGTAGCCAATCATCACATCTTTTCGAGCTCCAGCTCATGCAACTTCAGGGGGCAGCATAACATACTTTAAGGATAGTGCTATCCACCTTGATTCATGAGATCCCAGATACCCAAGATTGGCCAATGTTGTTGTAATTGACAGAAAAGATTTTGACAGCCCTCCCTCCCTTAGAGCATAGCCGATTTTGTTCTCTCAGGCTCCCATCTTATTTTGTGGCTCGTATGGGAGGGTCATTTAGATATTCTACAACAACAAATGAATCACCTCTCCCATTATGAAAAATAAGGAAGCATGTTTTAAATGCAAACTATCTTGTGAAATGACCATATAGATGTATATGATAAATGGGTTTACTGGTTTGATTCAGGATTCCTGTCTTCCAGTATGCTGTGCACCAGCCCATTACAGAGTGTACATATTTGGTACACATACCCAAATTCTGACATTACTGGAGAATCCATGATGATAAGGATTAATACTGGAAGAGCTTTCTCTAGTGCTCTTAATGTTTTAATACAATATATACATACCCACACATACTGTGCGCGTACTCAGTAGCAGATGCAAATGCACATATCTGATTTGATTTTGTGCATATTTAATGTGGTTGTTTGACACTATTAGAAGGTAGATAAGGGAAATGGAATACAAACATAATGCTCAAGATTGGCTTTATATCTTGCCCTCAGTCAAGCTGTCCCCACAGAATACTCAGTAGCACAGGATGTGAGTCTGCCTTTCCTGTTTGGTAAGATCTTACACATCACACACACACCTTTGTGGCTACTTTACATAGACCGAAAGAATTCAAATCCCAATCATGCAAAATATATCATTTTATGATTTCAGTATGAAATGGTTAAAATTGCATTTTTTAAAGCTAGATTTGCTACATTAAGAACTAAACAACAACCTTTTTGTGTTTGAATGTTTTTTTTAAAACAGGTGGTTTCCAGGTCATCCCTGTGAAACTACTGATGCACAGTTATAGTTGACCTTTTCTCAGGGAGATGTTTTTGGTTTTATTTTTTTTTATTTTTAAAATAACAAAGTAACCAATCTGTGTATCTCCTATGGTTCTTCAAATTCATAAATTACAGTATTGTTTAAAAATGTTTCATTATTTTTAATAAATAGTAAAATAAGCATAATATTAAATGTTCAGAATTTGTCACTTAAATGTATGTATTTTGCCACATTCCCAAATAACATTCCCAAATAACCATTTAATATAAAGAAGGTCTTACATGATATTGTAGAGGCAAATAACGTTAATCCAATGCAGACAATTAGAGGCAAGTCTACAACTAGAGAAATTGCAGTCTCAGCCTTGTACTCCAATAATTTAGGCAAATAAATGTCCTGTGGATATTGAAGTAATTCTTCCTGTCATTATTTACATCGATTATTTTACTTTCTTACTGGACTACTTATTGGACTGGATTACTTTGTGGAATGATAACGAGCACGCGCGCCATACTTTTTGCAGCCCGGAAAAAATCGACGGCGACATGCGCGCGTACCCAACCCAGGCAGCTTTGGTCGCCTGGATGAGCGAGGTGGTTGGCGCGTAAGACCTAGGCCAGCCACGTAGCGAGAGTTGGGCAGTAAAGCTAGGCTTTTACGCGGTAACTGTAGAAGGCTGTGCAGCTGCAGACGGAATAAATTAGTGACAGTTTATGTTCATCCTATGGAACACTTATGCAAGCAGTTGCAAACTATTCGCACATTCCTAAAACAGTGAGATGATTAATTTGTGGCAGGCAGATTTTTGTCATTTTGCAGTCAACAGTCATTTTGCAGATTATTTCTGGATCTTACTCTGTGCAAGTTGAAGTGCATGCGCTGAAGGAGAGGGCGCTCGTGCTTCGGGTGAGTAATCCAACGAGGAGCACAGATCGCTAGCTACAAGTTAATTTGTTGATTTGCATTTATTTACAAAGATGACAATCGTTCATCTACTGAAAAATATACAAGAAATCATCACGCCAGAAACTCTAAAGGTATGCCGTTGTCACAAATAAATCATGTTATTTTTAGAGTTATTTTCGCGGGGTGACTTGCATTCGACAGGGTTTTGTTCCGAAAGGATTCCTGAAAATGTTCGTTTAAATGTGAAAATGTGGTTTGCAAACAAAATATAGCACGACGTTACTCGTCGCAGTTCACCTTTGCAGGTGGGGATGGTATTAACTAGCTATGCAACGAATCTGAGAAAATCTCGGGTTCAATGTGTTATAAATCTGGGCGGTTTGGGGGTTAAAAAAGTGAAAGTCGTCCGCGACGAGGATACGATAGCTTGCTATTTGTCGGGTGTTAATTATCCTTACAGTCGAAAGGGTCATATATGACGAGCACCAATAAGGAAAAATACGAAGAAGCGGCATACCTCGTCTTATGTTTGATATTTTGTTAGCTAGCCAATTGCTAACTACAAGAAACCCATTTCACGCAGCTGAATTTGTGCAGGCAATCAGTACTAGCATGCTGGCTATCTGACTAGCTACCTCTGGTTTACTTGACTAGCCAGCCGAACGGCCTGCTGTTCGTCTGTCGTTTTGACCAACCAAGGTTTCGTTCAACTTAACCCTTTCTTTGCGTCGTTTCCCGAAAGTTGGTCTTTGTCAGTGAAGTGCCGTCAGGCTGTCGACGTTTAGGAAATTGTTGACGGTTTGAGGTTCTATGACTATGCCCTTTATAACTTCGCTAGTTTTGGTGGTGGACTTTGATGATAAATGGTGGAAGGCGCAGATGAGGCCCCCACCAAACTGCAAGCTTGCTAAGCACTGCTAACTAGCGTACTTCTGGCCAGGGCAGAGGAATTTCCACTTCCCTGCTCTGGAAGTTTCAGGCCTCTCTAATCTGTCACCGTATAAAATACCCATGATTACAGTGTACGCTGAATGAAACACCTACGACAGAGTTTCAGGGTAATTTTGATTACGTCGCTAATTAACTAATTATTTGCTTCGTTAGCTAGGCTAGCTACACTTTTTGGCTGTTCCCGCTTCCATTATTGCCATAAATCCCCTTAACATTAAGCACGCAAAATGTGTAACTGTATCTGTAATTTAACAAAATCCACACACCTTTAATGCCGATAAGGCTGCGCAACATTGTCAATTTCAACTCAAATGTTGACACGATGAGATGTATGAATGTGAACGCGTGATTGTTTTTCTGTGTTGAGTCCAAGAACATTTTCCTGCGGCAAAATAAAACATATCACCTTAGCAGTTTTAGTACACAAAATACTAGTTAACTGTCCTGTCAATTCTTGAAGCCGGTGGTACACGTCACCTAGATGTTTTAGAAAAAAGTAATATATAAGCATATAGAATTTAGTGGCTATTGATTTTTAATTAAATGGGACCGACCACGTATGTAGGGAAAGAAAACTCATAGACAGCACAAACTTATCACAACCCCACAAAAGAGAACTGCTGAACAGATGGATGGAAAGAGTAATCTAATCCTGATCATTGGTGTTGTCATACTGGATCACAGAGCAGGCAAATCGGTTAAAGAATGCAAGTTTATGTAAGCATTTAATTTTGTTTTTCTTTCACTATTCTTTCTTACAGGTTTTTCAGTACTGAAAATTCTCCACCCCCACACCCCCTTTGTCTATGATATATTGACCTAGGATTGTTTTGTATGAACCAAATGGCAATCATAACCTGCTGTAAGAATAATTCAGCATTTTCCACAACCAGTGTCAGTGAATAGTTAATTTCATGGCCCAGGAAGTAGTTGCATATCCTCTGTCTAACATCTATTTATGAAGGGCACATGTTTCTCAAGGGTGAAAAATGTGCAGAATTCTCACTGGTATATCCAGATGATGCTCTACTAAATTGCCAGGCACAAAATTTCACATTGATAACTGAAGTGCAAAACTCATATGTTAAAAAATACCTGCATGAGACAAAACATTTATTTGTTTCATGTTTGAGCATTCTTGAGTTACTGAGGTGGAGCTAGTTTCAGAATGATTCAGCTAACTGACTTAGCCGGCAATAACAAATATAGTCCTAAGACAAGGGGGAAACAAATCAAGATTTAGAAGGCCCAGAACACCCCTTTTAATAGAAGCCTCCCCCTCCCCTCAGGAGTCTTCTCATCTGAAGTTGTAGCCAGTATTGGGGCAAAGGCTTGGGGCTGATTTGGGAGTGGGCCAACAGGCCTGCCGTTAATGTCTCCTTTGGCATTGACTATATCCAGATGATGCTCTACTAAATTGGCAGGCACAAAGTTTCAGATTGATAATTGAAGTGCAAAGCTCAGATGTAAAAAAAATATATACCTGCATTGAGACAAAACAGCAAGATACTGTGAAAAAGAAAGTTATTGGCCTTTAGTCTATGAAATGTTTTACATTTGACACCTGTGCTTTTCCTTCCTGAACATCTTGAGGATTGTGAAACTACTAAATATTGCAACTGCGTAATTGTTGCTGAAACCCGGTGTCTTCTTGAGAAAAAAAACAGCCTCTTTTTTACTCTCAAGATGACCCCAGGCCTGTAAATGTAGGCAGTGTGCGAAAACCCTGTGAAACAAACCTTTAGAAAAAAGCACCAGAAAAGCTTTAGTGTGGAAAAACTAAGTCAAAGTTGCTAAATCTTATTGTCTTTCTAAATCATCCATATTAAGATAATTCTCAAACGGTTTCCCCACAGCAACATCCACCCTCTGATGCTTTAGTGTCCTGTTGGATCACTGCTCAAAGTGCTTTGTGTTACTGTTGTCAAGACAGCAGGATAATTTTGATCGTCCTTGTCAGTTTTGGTTCATATATGCAACCAGGGTAGTCAAGCAGTTTAATTACTTACTTGTCTTCCAATAAGATGACCCCCCCCCCAAAAAAAAAAAGAGAAAAGAAAAGAAAATCTTTGCTTCATGCTTTTTCTTTCTGTATGTGATCGGCTCATTTTGAATTCTTGGTGTGGAGTCTTGGTTGCAGACTAAATTAGTAAAGGTAGGGTCATTTGCAATGGCTTAAGTTCATTACAAGATTAATTTTCTGAGAGGCAACACTATTTTAGGCCAATAGAAATATTATACAGATGTAAATATGTAATAACCACATGAAGCATGAGTAATTACAGTAGTTAGATTTTGATAGTTTGATGATTGCCTGCATCAAAGGGAGTTAGTTAGTGTGTGACACAATGAGTTATGAAAATGTGTGAGTCGTCATCATACCCACTCATGAGAAAAAGAGGATTATCTTGGAATTGTAAAAGAAAAATCAAGAAAGACAAGGTGGAAGACTAAAAGAAGTAGTGTTTTCTTTTAGTGAGGGGCTTTTCCTAATTACAGACAAGTATATGACTTCATTCTCTAGTAGGCCTAGTGCCTTGTTAACACACTGCATTATTAAATATCACCTCTTAATCTTTGTGTGTACATGTACATTGATATTAGCTTGTACATTTTGACACAGGATTGCTTTTACTTTTTGCATTCATGAATAATTAACATGTTAGTCGATGCAGCACTATACAGTAAAGGTACTTGAGCTAGAGACATAGTGCTCCACCTAATGCCAGAATCATAAATCAATTTCTGTCCTCTGCATACAAATGCTTAGCTTGTTTTTTTGACTGCTTGATTATAAAGCTGGCAAGAGCAAACATCTTGCATAGTGATTAACCTAACATTGTGAAAACAAATCATCACTTGCAATTTAGAAAACATTTGTTCTTTACTTGCGTGTTTAGGACAATCACAAAAGACAGTCAGAATGGGCCAAGGTCAAAACTAAACAGCACAGCCAGCCATGCACAGGGGACATCTATAAAATAGTCAAAAACAGTAAAAAGGCAAAAACCACTGGATCAAAAATACCAGCCAGATGAGCAAAGGGATAATCCAAAAGAGTAGGTCAAAAAATACAAAAGGGTAATACACATGGTTTACAGGTAGAAAGAGAATAGTTGGCAATACTTCACAATGAGTAGAACTAAGGTTTGGGTTTAAATACTATTAACAATTGACAGTAAATGCAAAACAGGTGAGAGAGTTCAGTAATCTGGTGACTTGGCTCCTCTCACAGTTCATAGACTCAACTGATCCAGCAGGTGACAGAGACTGACCATGGGAACATCGTCAGTCTGAAGCATGACAAACTATGCTGTGTCAGTGTCTGCAGTCTATAAGATGCCACTATGCATTCTTAAACAACCCCCACTCCATTTATTTGTTTCATGTTTGAGCATTCTTGAGTTATTCAGGAGCTAGTTTCAGAATGATTCAGCTAACTGACTTAGCCGGCAATAACAAATATAGTCCTAAAACAAGGGGAAATAAAATCAAGATTTAGAAGGCCCAGAACACCCCTTTTAATAGAAGCCTCCCCTCCCCTCAGGAGTCTTCTCTTCTGAAGTTGTAGCCAGTATTGGGGCAAAAGCTTGGGGCTGATTTGGGAGTGGGCCAACAGGCCTGCTGTTAATGTCTCCTTTGGCATTGAAACCAGCAAAACTTCAGTTTCTTGCTGATTAAACCATCTGCCACAGCGACCGGTTTTCATGCATACATACTTGCATGCTGACAGACTGTTAGATGCAGGTTTACAGACGAGGAGAGAATGAAAAAGGAGTATAGAGCACCCACACATTTCTCCTCTCTGTGCACACCTTTGCCTGTTCATGTACTTCTCCATTTAGAATAGGTTACAACTGAGAGCTTAAGGAACATGCATAAATCCCACCGTCTCTGCATGTAAAACTGTCCCTAAAAGCTTGCCCTTCTGAGTCCCACACAAAACCAGGGGAACATGAACACATTCTAGAAAACAAGACTGTCTGCAGAGTAGATGTGACCCTTCATGCACTCATAGTGTGGTCACACACTTGGTACATGTGTCGATTCTCAGAAAGCTGCAGAGTACAGGAAGAAAAGTATTTTGTGTGTATAGGTGTGGGTGTATGTAGATGCTACCTGGGTGTGTGTTTGTGTGGGTTGTTACTGCACTGATCACCCTGATGTAGGCTGGTGAATAGTCATCAGTTCGGTTTGTTTGCATGCTTTAAGGGTAATGTAAATATCTGTGAGGTATTAGACACTTGCTCTGCTTGCACACACTCCTTGGCAGGTATGCTGTATGCACATGCCCACACACACATCCACATACACTCAGCAAAGATGAGGCTGTGAGACTCAGGAAGTAAGGGCTAAGACCGTTAAGTGTGGTTAAACAAAGCTATTTTTCTTGTCTCCCATTTTATTGTTAATTGTTTATGTATGTTTAAGGATCCACACACTAATCATGATTCTTAACCTCTATGCGTCAGTAAGGTCACTCCGAGGTCATCGGAACAACTGCACCTTAGTCCACTTTTTCAGGAAGATACAAGCATCATCCTTTTTTCTTGTTATAAACATTCCTTGAAAACACAATTAAAAACAGCACAAATGCAGTCCCACAGATATTACTCATACTGAAAATGTGGTTATGTCTTTGAAGGGTATAACTGCCAATGCTACCAGTTGACTGACTCTTCACTATGCATTCTAAACACGTGGTGTAGCAAAGACTGCTTTGGTGCTAAGTTTTCTAGACTGGTCAGGGCTGTCTAAATCTGAAGTGAAGGTGTTCATCACAATTAACAGAAAAAAGAATTATTAAATCATAGCAGTAACGTGTGCAGTGGTTTTAAATTACTCACTGTACCCCAAAATTAGTTATTTCTAGATTGATGGTTTATCTTGTTCAATCTGTAATATTGCATGAAAATTCCTACTACTTTGATATAGATTGCTTGCTCACCCAGATTTGCAAAGAAATCTGACTTTTTTTTAATTGTCATTTTATAAATTTGTGATTTTATTTGGATGTGAATTGATCCAAGTTGCAGTTTAAGAAACACAGGCCTATAATTGATTTTTTTGAGATATTAAATATTCAGGTGTGTGTGTGTGTGTTTAAGGGTTTAGTTTTCTCTACTCAGCTTCTTTGTGGTTTCAATTTAAGTCGCTCACACATGCTCCCACACAGAAGTGAAACAGTTGTGGTTAGGAGAGTGTGTATGTGTGTGTGTGTGTGTATGTGTGTGTGCGCACCTATATTTGTAAGCATGGTAGTGAGATTTTTAGATCACTGCACCTTAACCAGACAGCAGTTTCATTTCTCTCTTCCACACACATGTATACTAATGTATTGAGTGCCTTGTCATTTGAAGATTTAATAAGATGAAAATCTCTGCTTTAATATGACTGGTTGTGGAAAGCCATCAGGTAACATTACCTCTTATATAATGCAGTGTTCGACAGTTGTCTTTTGGTAAATAATATGTCCTGTTTGAATTATTCTCTTTCATAAGCACTGCTATGTGAAGAATGGGTTAGCGATATGATGATATGCTATTGGTAACACTAGAAAGTAGTCATAATATCCTTTTTCTGAGAATATTTCAGGTATTGTCAATGCTTCTAGAACACTAAAAAGCTATTTATATCAGTGATAACGAGCCTGTAAATAACTGGTGTTGTAACACTATTAAAACAGTACTGCATAGTAACAAGTAGCTGATTGGATATTTAGCCCATTGTTTGCATGTTTTTTATTTATTTGTTAGTCAGTTGTCAGTTTCTCTTTCTGCTCCCTGTTGAATAAAATCACAGAGTAGGGAGGGGGTTGTTTGGTGAGCTTTTTTGACACTCATACCTTGGTGTTACATTATGTTTGTTAGCAAACCTCATAAAAACTACATATAGTAGCATATATAACATCATGAAATTGTCTCCAGGTATTGTGATATTGTATTTCCTCCATTTCACCCCAATCTACTGTAAAGTTTTTTTTTACTGTAAATTTTAATTTAGACCTTGTGTTTTAGCAACATACAGAATTTAACTGAAATTGTCAGTTTTTCTTTTATGTTCTATCTTTCTCTCAGGCAGTTGTTATGACCACAAGAGGCTAATCTTACCACAAAGGCACTGGCTTCCTAGCGGATTCAGAAGACTTAAGAGGTGGCAATGTCTTTATGATTTGCAAGAGTTGAGTCACAGAGTGGCTGTCTCTTGGAGAGAGGCAGAAACAGCTCAGATCTTGAAGTCACCTGAATTGGTCCAGTGTGTGCAGGGGCTTTATGTGATCACTGTGTGTAACAGAAGCTGCTCACGTACCATCTCCTGCTCTCCATCGCTCTCTCTCCTCCTGATGTGGAGGGTATGGAGGCTCATTTTGGGTTGGGCTGAGGTGTCACTCTCTTCTCCTGCCTCCTCCCTTCATTGCACTGCCTCGAGGGAGGGGCAGGGGATTGGATCCTGGCTGTTTTTAGCTGCCTAGACTGTTGAGCATCAAGAGAACAGGGCAGACAGCGCAAAGCTCTCTATAGAGAGAGAGAGAGAGAGAGACACAGACAAACATATACACACATACAAATGAAGTCGTGCCAAGCACTGAAGGAAGAGGTGTCTGCTTTAGAAGCCATGTCACAAGAAGAAGGGCAAAGGACTCATCCTGCACAGACCTACTACCACTCGGCCTCAGTGGACAGTGACCTATCAGTAAAGTTTTACAAGCAGGATGGTGGAGCCAAGCCCTACCCTGTGTTAGTTGACAACAAGATGGCCACCAAACCGATAACTCAGACGGTCCCTAACCTCGAGCCAAATCCTGGCCCTCTTCAGCAGTACTACAAAGAAGGTTCCGGAGGGTCTGGGACTGAGGGAGCCACACAGCGCAGGCACGATGGCATATCTGAGGACACGGAGGATGAGGAAAGGGGCGAAGAAGAAGAGGAGTTTAAACGAGCACAGATCATTGTGGAGGTGAACCTGAACAATCAGACTTTGCACGTATCGAAAGGAGACAAGAGTGGCTCAGTGAACCCCGCTGGAGATGACAAGACCGACAGTGAAGAGGAGGAGGAAGAGGAGGAAGGGGAAGAAGATGATAGTGTAGAAGAGGAGGAAAGTGCAGAGGAAGAACCTGAGGACGAGGAGGACCAGGATGAGGAGGAGGAAGAGGAGAACGAGAGCCGGAGACTGCGGGCCAAGCGTCCACGCCGAAGCCGGGTTAGTGTCCAACCACAGAGGAAAAGTCGCCGCGTGACTGTGGCAACTGTTACTGTGGCCACGGCAACCACTGGCATGACAACCAGGGGGCGAAGGAAGAGCACCGAAGTCCTACCTCAGAAGCGCAGGTCCACCCGCGATGGGAAAAGCGCCGCTGCCTCCTCCACGTGTGGTGCAGGGGGAGGGGCCAAAGGAGATGGGGAGGAGCGAGAGACACTGGCATGCGAGAAGTGCCCGCGGGTGTTCAACACCCGCTGGTACCTGGAAAAGCACATGAACGTTACTCACAGGCGCATGCAAATCTGTGACAAGTGCGGCAAGAAGTTTGTGCTGGAGAGTGAGCTGGCACTGCATCAGCAGACAGACTGTGAGAAGAACATCCAGGTGAGAGAGAGCAGAATCAACCTGATGAAATGGTCCCAGTAATCAGCCTCTTATAATCACCATGTGTTTAATATGAAACAGTTAGGATTTAGGGTGCTCTGTAGTATTTGCTGTATTTGTAGACTACAATTATCATTCCTTTGGTACTTATTTGAAGTGTACAAAGGCTGTGTAAATATTTCAGTCTGGTACAAAATGTTAGTTAATAGTAAATAGTAAAATAATAAATTGTAATAAAATAGCAGACTGTTACATATGTAACTACCATATGAATCAAAATGTAATGACCAGAGACTTGGAGTCAATGCAGTGTTTCATGTCCCCAGCAGAGGGTGTGAGAACCTTGCACAGGTATTAAGAGGGCAGACTTTGACTATAGTGTCAAGCTTTGACTATAGTGTTTATAGTTTATGCCCTTGGAGATGAGGAAATACATTGAAATGTGTGGGTATCTCTAATGGTAGTATCTTATAAATGTGTTTGGGTATCTCAAAATGGCAGTTCTAATATGCGTGTGTGTGTGTGTATGTATGTATGTGTGTGCATATATGTGTGTGTGTGTGTACGTGCGCACGCATGTGCGTGCATGCATGTGTTCTGTTCCAGTGTGTGTCGTGTAATAAATCCTTTAAAAAGCTATGGTCACTTCATGAACACATTAAGATTGTCCATGGCTATGCTGAGAAGAAATTTGCCTGTGAGATCTGTGAGAAGAAGTTCTACACAATGGCCCACGTCCGCAAGCACATGGTTGGTGAGTAACATAAGTGGTGTTAATTTCCAATTTCTCCAAAGCTCACTCCCAAGCCCAAGGTAAACAAGACACACAAAAAGACATGTGCTAGGCACTCACTAAGGCACAGTTTGCTTTTAGAGTGTCTCAGAATGAGGAGACTGTAAAGTCAATAATCTTGCTGAATCTAAACACACTCATCTTAAAGCTGCACTATGTAAGTTTGCAGTGCAATGTATTGTAAGTATGTAATTGCATGTAACGTGCGGAAGAACATTTTGTAATGTGGGTCGTGCTGTGTTCGATTCCTTTGAGTGGATTTATCTGATGATTGTGAGTATTCAAAAAGAACTCGGACACAATGTCCTCTGATGACATACCATGAATGATCTACAGCTGTAGTCAAAGTTAAATTTATTTGCCGATTTTTACATTTGTTGTCACAAAACAGCTTTACAAGTGAAAGTGAAAACACGTTCACCGAGTACTATGTTAAAGTTTAGCTGTACGAGTAGCTCCTGGCATCTCTAGGTTGCTTTTGTCAGCATTGTGAGCAGTTTAGCTGGGAACAATATGTAGGCTATTTGCTGAGCCTTGAAACTAGCTTTTTGGGCTGAATAACCATTGCTTTGAAATTGTATGCTATTAGGTCCGTAATTCTGTCTATCCGCACTTATGTCAAAAGTTAGCTAACATAACCTTACGTAAGCCAGTAGCCCAGTGCAACCCAAAGAAGGTGTCAGCCAGCCTTTCAGTCCCTCTCTACCAGCCCTGTGCCCTTGGCAGTGTGAACCTAGCACTCTGCCTAAGTCCTAACACCTGGTTCTCGTTGCCTGTTGGTCAGCTCAGCTGTTTAATCAGCAGTTCTCCACCATCTTAACACACACCATTGCAGTGCTCCATGTGCTCTTGCGCTGCTGCCGTATCATTCCTGTATCTGCTTCATTCCTGTTTTTCATGTTTCATTGTAGCCTACATGTATTTAGTGTTCTCCCGTGGCTAGCTAGACAAGTGGTGTGCAGTCCTGTTCTGTAGTGGTCGAGTAATCCATATTATATAATGGTGGTATATTCCTGGGCTATGGTGGTGTTGTAATCGAGTCCTATATCTAGTTTACTGTGTTCGTCTCTCCTTCGTTCCACTAGCGTATGTTTAATTGGCTCTGTTCTCAGTTCCTGATAATGTTGTTCTCTAACCTGCCAAAGCATGCATCCTTGTCAGCTTGTCTAACATTGCTACGTTATGTTCGTTTAGCAAGCTAGCCATCAGTAATCATGCATTCTCCAGATATTTTAATTCAGGCTCAAGACATAAGACATTTGACCATAAGGAGAAAATGTAGCTACTTTTTGTGAAAAGAATGCATATTACGTATAGCAGTGATGGACAGACGTAAGCACTGGAAAAGAGCTGAAAATAATGGCTGGTTTGTCATACAACAAAGGACAAACACTGAAGCAAAAAATTTAAAAATAATTGGCCAATAATAGCAAGTTAGATACTCAGGTAACCAGCCCACTAACATTACTCAAGTAACCAGCCCATCGAGCCAGACCTCCTTTTTGAGGCTGTGTGTGTGATGTTAATACGTAAAGACATCTGACGTGGTCCAACAACCTCATGCTAAATCTGACTGACAGCTCTGACTATTGAATGAATATTTCATGCTTTATAAGGTGACTCACAGCAATAGCACACTACATATTAGCAGCTATTTATTCCTCTTGATTCAGTAGTATGCCTGCTTTCAGGTTTACCAAAGAAATCTTACATAGTGCAGTTTTAATGAACACTTTGAATGTTAATGTGTTACCTTAACCATGATTCACATTTGACGTTAGATGAGCTGAGTCGTGTTCGCAAAGAAGCCAAATGTGATACCTTCATTCTGTAAGAATTACTGCACAAAATGCAGATGTAAATGTAACACTGTCTCCCCGCAGCTCACACAAAGGACATGCCATTTACATGTGAAACATGTGGAAAGTCCTTTAAGCGTAGCATGTCCCTGAAGGTGCACTCTCTGCAGCACTCGGGAGAGAAACCCTTCCGCTGTGAGGTAAACACACGTTCACATATATGCATCTGCTCTCACAGTCGCTTCAGCTCTCAATGGGAAGTCCTGGAAGGGTAGAGTAAGCTCTTTCAGGATATACACACACACACACACACACACACACACACACACACACACACACACACACACACACACACACACACATACATACACACACACGCATTCATAACTTCTTCCATAGTGAGATAAAGCAAACACATGTACACAAAACTGAAATGTATATACTCCCACAAACACCAGGATAAAGCCCACTTTGCGTGTGTGTGTGTGTGTGTGTGTGTGTGTGTTGTGTGTATTTGTTTTTGAGTGTATGTATTGATGAACTGGTACAAATAAATTTTAGTGACGAAAGCTATGAAAATAAGGCCCTGTAGCAAAATAGAAATGTACATAAAATGATGTTTAAGTTTCTGTTTCTAGAGGTTTCGATGTCTGACCATATTCCTAATAATATAAGCATGCTTGGAAGCTGGGAAAATAACCTGCCAGGGTGGAATCAGGCTGTTTATAGCTAAATACAGATTTGTATTTGTCAGACCTGTAAGCTCTGATGTTACTTACCATTGGCCCATGTTTGGTTATTTGCACTGTGTATGGAAAGTCGTGCTTGCTTTTTATTTATGATCAAAATGTAGCATGTTTGCCGTAGGTTGAAACTTTGGCGCAATTGGCTTAACCATAGTGTCCTGCGCCATGGCATACTGACTCTCCTTCATGAACATCACATGATGCCAGTCAGCCTGGAGCCTGGCTGGCTCTGCCTGACCAGTGGCCTTCTCTTCGTTCTCTTGTTTATTAAATAGCTCATGTGGAGGGAAGTGTTTGTGTTTCCAGTAAGCAAGAATATTTACCAGACTGTTCTTTTCCTTGTAGTTCATTTAAGGCCATGTGTGAAGAGACGGATTAAGACCGATTTAATGTATTAATGCATTAATGATGCTGTTGGTTGTGAATAAGTTTGTCTCTTTTAGTGTCTGTGGGAGAAGGTCTTAAGGTTCACGTTTGGTGCCATACGGTCATGAATTCTGCCATACAAACATGAACCTGAACCTGAAAAACCTTCAGCGTCAGCAAATTTCAGTGTTTGTAGACTCTGCTTTTCTTGGGCTGGGTCTGGTCTGGATGTGGTCTGGGTGTGATGGATATGGATAGAGATGTGTGTGTGTGTGTGTGTGTGTGTGTGTGTGTGTGTGTGTGTGTGTGTGTGTGTGTGTATACATACAAACATACATACATACATTTTTATATATATATATCTCTATCTCTCCCCAATTTGTGTGCGTGTGGACATTCATGGTGTGCATTCGTGTGTGTGTGTGTGGGCATGTGCATGAGCCTGTATGTACTCAGGCAGGGCTGGGCTGCCTCATGTATAAATAACTTCATAATGACAGGCTTATAAGATGTAATAGCAGGTTATGTCGGATATAGTATAAAGTGCTGTCTCCAGTTCGTATACAACTACTGCTTTCACCTACACTGTGTGTGTGTGTGTGTGTGTGTGTGTGTGTGTGTGTGTGTGTGTGTGTGTGTAGAACTGTGATGAGAGGTTCCAATATAAGTATCAGCTGCGGTCTCATATGAGCATCCACATTGGACACAAGCAGTTCATGTGTCAGTGGTGTGGTAAAGACTTCAACATGAAGCAATATTTTGATGAACATATGAAGACCCACACAGGTGAGAAATGCACACACGCACACACACACACAGATTGTGCAGCACAGCCATGATGTCACATTGTCCTCTGCTCCCCTATGTACGCTACCTAATTTTCTCTCTTCTTTCTGAGAGTTTTAAGGATAGTTTGTTGTGGAACACACCCAGAGTGCTCCAGATGTGGCCTTTAATATTGTGTATACCTCCATATTACCCAAGGACTCATGCGCTCTCTCTCTCTCTCTCTCTCTCTCTCTCTCTGTGTGTATGTGTTTCTGCTCACTGATCCTAAGCCACTGTTATTACTTACAGCAGGGTTTTAACTTGGGCCTGACTATAACCTAGGCTTCAAAATGACAGATGAATACTATATATATATGACTAATGGTACATTAAATAACTAAAGAGTTCTATGTATGTGTGGTATGCTAGCTAGGAGTGACTGGGGTGTACTATGTATAAATATAGCTAATGTTTTTTACTAAATTGGTGTTTATTAGCCATGCTTGGCAGTCAAAATTATTGCAGTCATTATTCTGTGGTGAAAATGATATTATAAAAACTCAGCATCAGTACCTGGTGTTTGGATCCACTATGCCCCTGTATGTGGGAAGATGTGCAGCTATGAAATAAGTGCTTTTTTGTTTATATTTTATTTCAGGGGCCAATGATTTTTCTGTCTTTAAGCATTTCTTTCTTGAAACCACAGTCAGGAATATTTAAAGCCATTGGGAGTTGGAGTTGCATTGAGATTTTGGTACACACCCACTGATTTGTTCATTCATTCAGTTTGGGCGCTTAATTTTCATGGATTAGGTTTTGATTTTGTAGTATAGATTTGGCAGTGTTTGCTCTTTGATTTTCACTCCCTTTGTCCCCTTCTCTAACGGTCTCTCTTATTCCACTCTCTTTGTCTCTCATTATCTCTCTTTATAGGTGAAAAGCCTTTTATCTGTGAGATCTGTGGGAAGAGTTTCACCAGTCGGCCCAATATGAAGCGCCATCGCCGGACACACACTGGAGAGAAGCCATACCCGTGCGAGGTGTGTGGCCAGCGCTTTCGCTTCTCCAACATGCTCAAGGCGCACCGTGAGAAGTGCTTCCGGGTCACTAGCCCTGTAACCCTTCAGCCTGCCAGCATGCCCCTGTCTGTTCATCTAACTGGCCACACCACACCCTCTGTGACTGGCCACACCCCCAGCACACCCCAGCCCTCCCAAGCAACATCCACCATTGCAGCAGCCAGCCAAGGAATGATTAGTTCCGCCACAGTACCTGCGCCTCAACGAGGTGGAATTGGACATGGCTTTTCCCATTTGCACATGCAGGCCACACCTGCCCAGCACCATCAAACACACACACATACCCCTGTGCATCACACTGGACACGCAACCATGACAAGCCACACCCCTCAGCATCTCTCAGTGCCATCCTCTCTCCTGCCTCCTCCTCCTGCCCTTTTTAAGAGCGAGCCTGTCAACCACTGCGGACATGAGGACTCGTATTTGAGACAGGGTGCTACACAGCAGCACCACTGAAACTGCACAACCCTGTGTGCTGTTCTGACTCACCACTGTTGTCATCATTTGTGTAAGAGTCACCCTCAGCAAAACATCTCTGTGTTCGGGCACTCAGTCGCTGACTCTGCCTTTCCCTGACAGAAGCTTATTAAATGTGATCACAAAGAATTTTTCAGACTGGTGACCTCAGTGACCCTCCTTTCAAAAACAACACACATGCAGATAACCTTCTAAAGCATTATTTTACACCTTATATACTCTTATGGAAAAAGATTCCACTTGCATCATAATGATGAAAACCTGCCTCTGTATTTGAGTTGGCACAGTGTCTCTCTGCATCTGTTTCAGCACGTCTCCCTCTCAATCTGTTTTGGGAGTGTCTCAAGATTTGTTTTGAGGCAGTCTCTCTCAGTCCGTTTCTTGATGTCACTCTCTCTGTCTTATTCTCTGTCTTTTGCATTATCAGTCTCTTCTGGTCAGTGTCCCACAACGTATCCAGCTGCTGCTGCCAAGGTTCTACGGGTTCAACTTCATTAGTTGTAAAAGCTCTTAACTTCAGTTGTTACAAATGCAGTTTCACCTTCTGTACACAGGAATACAGAGTTATCATAAATAGTATAAACACTTTGTGTGTGTGTGTGTGTGTGTGTGTGTGTGTGTGTGTGTGTGTGTGCGTGCGCGTGCGTGCAAACCCACACACTATAGGGCACTTAATAGATAAGGTAACACAAACTTTTTGTTGTGCGGGTGGTGGTGTCAAATTGTGTTCTGTTGAAAATGCTTTTGCTGATGAATTTGGAAGGGAATATTTTGGAAAAGGAGTCATGGGTACATTCTGGAAGATCTTGGTGGATTCTTTTGGAGGAAAGAGACTGCTGAGAATGACCAATGCTGTGATGTTATGGAGGACTGAAAGAAACAAAAAAGAATAATGAATTAATGATGTTCTCTATGATCTAACCCACTTACCTGTTATTTTTATTTGTGAAATTTGTTACTGTTTTTTAAACTTTTAAGTGTGTCTGTTTAATGAGCTGAATGAGATGATCACAGGTTTATCAATAGAATGTGCAGGAAGGGTGCTGTAGTTTGTGACTGTGCTCATGTGAGTGTATGTGTGTCTGAGAGTGTGTGTAACCTTTTTTGTCACTGTCATTCTGGTGGTGCTGGCATGAATCGCTGCTTGTTAGGTGTGTCTTTTACATGACTATCATGTAAATGATAACATGGCATGAGTGTGAGAATGTTTCAGAAAAGAAAAGGTTTGCTGTCAGGCCTTTTCTGTTGGCTCATTAAAGTGTTGGTTGTGTGAGTCAGTTGCATGCATGTGTGCATTTAAAGCCATGTTTCATTTTCTGCACTTTAGTGCAGCATTACAGGTTTGAACTGTAACTGACAAAACATTTTTGATCGTGTGTGTGTGTGTGTCTGTGTGTGTGTGTGTGTGTGTGTGTGTGAGTGTGAGTGAGTGAGAGAGAGAAAGGAAGGGAGACTTGGCTTTTAGAAAAGGAGGACAGCAGCAAAGAGATGGGCCTTCTATCTCACCTATTACCTTTGCTTTGATAGCTTGACATTGCCCCTTAATTCCCTTTTTGTCTCTCTTTTCTCTCATTTATTGTTATAGGTGGTTGTTATGTTGGGATTTTTCCTTGTTTTAACCACTACTTTTTTCCCTTTTCTGATTCTCCTCCTTTTCTCTTGGCTGATAGAATGCACTTTCTCCTAGTTCAGAAATGTAAGCAGCCCGTGGTAATGAACCCTCTGGGGAGATGTGTTAAACCAGAGTAGTTTCCCCTTGTTTCCACTACCCGACTGTAGCCATCTGTGATTGCATCACTATGTCTGCTACTCAGATGTGCAGCTTGCCAACTTTTAAATTTTTTTATTATTTTTTTTTAATTGTAAGAAATGACATATTAATGATGGGCCTTTTTTTTTATAAAGTTCATTTAACATACTTTCTGCTAACTTTAGGAAGTAAAAGAGTAAGTAGCCATATTTTTAACTTTGTTGCCTTGTGTTTGGGGAGGGGCGTGTCCTTAATCAGGGTGTGGTCATCAACAACACTTCCTGTGTCTCCCCTTTGACACTTTTATGTCTAGTTCACAGAAAACAGTTGCCAGGCATGATTGTGGAGAAGATTAAACAGTGATTAGATAAATGTGGTTTTCAGAAACATTACCAAAATACAGGTTACTGTGCATAATCTTCCCTTTGACTGGTATCATGTTCCAGGAAGGCTGAAAGCCTCAGCCTGTTAATGATCAAAGGCCAACAACCCTAGACAGTGGTACAACATGGGTTCTAATTCACTCAAAGTAGCTGTGATTGTTGATGAGGTTTAAGCATTGTTCACATTGCACAACCTTCCCACAAACATGCATACAGTGTAGTACTCTGATGATGTTAGAATGATTCCTTTGAAAGGTGAATTAGTCTTGACTCTCAAGATCATGCAACAAAAAGGCAGAATTACTCGCCATTGTAGCATATGTTTTACTCCCACATTTTACTCTTTCAGAGAGTTCATTTCTGTGGATACAAGAAAGGTTGTAAGCTTATGATGATGCAGCTCTCCCTTAAGCAAAGATTCTCTCTCCCTCTCTCACCTCGTCCCAAAAATGACTATTTGCAGTAAGACCAAGCTTATAGCTTAAGATGACTAGCAAAACCCTTAAGGGATAAAGTAGTTCAAAGGGCATGCTTCATGTGTAAGATGAGTGTTCTCTGTATTAATTATCTGTATGTAGGTTACAAAGGGATGTGATACTGAGAAATTGCTTAGCCTGTTTTCCTTTAGGTTTACAGACAAACAGAGGAGCACTGACCTTTGGTATATGCACATTTGCCACATGACCATTCTCTTTAAAGGATTTTTACAAGTACAGGATTAAAGTGGATCTGAGTAAGGCATTTTGATCTCTGACCACTACACTCTGATTGAAGCCCACACATACAGACACACCACTTCATTTCCTACACCACTGCTCAAAATAACCTCTCGAGCCAGTTCCTAGACGGGTGTTATATGCAGAACAGTAAGGGAAGAGAGAGGGGAGAGTATAAAGATCAAAGATACAAAGCTTTGCTTACAAAATCTGGGAGAAATAGGAGGGTTGTGTGCCTGTGTCTACATACTGGTAATGATGCTCTTGTCCAGGGAAACTTACAAAGGAAAGTTACAAAATGATAAAATAAATGAAGCAATAGGAGGTAATAGAATTCCAGATGAA